>NC_058386.1:34306666-34610520 GCF_018350175.1 Felis catus
TCTGAGAGATGAGAGATGAGAACGAGTGGAATCATCATTGCAGAGAGTACAACGGACTGACTAGCAGGATGCCAAAGGATGCTAGCAGCCTTACAGACCTACTCGAAATCTGTGGTCATGAATTAGAAGCGGGAGCATCACAGAGCTGCTTCAACGCCTTGTGCGTGGGTGCCAGGGAAGTGGGGAGGTGGATTTACCCAGCATGGAGGTGTGAAGGCAGGACAGATGGACACAGGACTGGGGCAGCTGACGTGAGAAACAGAGTAGGAGTTATGATAGGATCTAAGCAGGTGAAGAGGGCAGTGAGGCTATAGAGGGTACTGAGGGTAGTGGAGAGCTGGTAGGGTCAGTGGGGAAGGACTCCCAGTGAGATCCAAAAATTGTTGGAGGCGGGGGATTCGAGGGGGCGACGTGGAAGAATAGGAGGAGGTGGTAGTTGGACGGTGGAACGCTTACAGTTGAGATGATGTTGGGGACACAGCCATTGGCAATGACCAGGTCCAGGATGCGACAAGTCTAGGCATCTGAGACAGGACAGAGACACGATTGTGAGAGGAGAAAAGGTCAAGGATCGGAGAAGCTAAGAGTTGGAAGGATCATCTGTGTTGGACACAGATCATCATGAATGAGGCCCATTGCAGTGGTGGAGAGAGAAGGGAGCCAGGTGATAAAATATTCAAGAAACGTGGAGAAGGGGTGACTAGGTGATGTGTAGCTAGGTGACAGCAACAAGGCGGCTTGCATATTCTACCTGTGCTGCTCACTGCTTTGTACATTGTTCTTGTTCAACTTCTCCCCGCCCCACTCCCAGCTAAGGATGGGAAGGAAAAGCCCACGTTGTTTGTTTTTGTAGCTAAGCTAGTGCTTGGCCTAAAGGTACTGCTTACTTGATTGACAGAGAGAGCAAGACCTTCTTCCCCAGCCCTCTTCTAGAATTCCTAAGATGCCAGATGGGTGTCCAGATGTGCTACAGGCCCAGTAGCAACTGTGCTTGTGACAAGAGTACAACCAAGTCAACTCCGTGTCCCCGGTTATAGTCAGTGCTCAGTCAAGGCAGCTGTCCGAGGTGAGGGGATAGTTTCTTCAACTCTACATAGGCATGGACCAAAGGTCAGGGAACAGTCAGCGCTGTTTCTGATGCTTCCTCATTTCACTACATGCAGATTTTACCACCTGGTTCCCCACGGCCGGGATCTGACCACTGTGTCACCTTGTTTCATTCCTGCTGAAGCAGTGCGTTTCCAACTGAATTCCATCACAATCACACTGGGGAATGATGGAAACTATTAATTCCGGTCTCCACCCTAACTATACCAGGCTCATGGGGGTAACACGCAGGGATCAGCATTTCCGATGTTTCTCAGGTGCTTTTCAGTGGCTCAAGTTTGAGAAGCTGTGCACTAAATGGCGGTTGGCAAGGTTGGACCTTTCTCAGGTGTTTTTGTATTGGACTTTTTTTAATGGGAGAATGCTCTCCAGTCCAAAGGAGCAGATTACTAATGGTGGAATTTGGGGTGCCTGTCCGGGTCCTATTAAGAAGCAGGGGGCTAGTCTGCAGCTGTTAAGTGTTGCCAGTAAAGATAAAGGAGATGCTACCAGGTATAGTCCGATGTTAGTGACTTAACAGTTCTCAACATCGTGTGGGCTTCAGGGTGGCCGCAGCAGGATCACCTGGAAACTTGAGAGAAATTCAGATTCTCAGGCCCCACACCAGACCTGTGGCATCAGAAACTCTGGGGGTGGGGCCATCTGTGTTTTCACAAACCTGACAGGCGATTCTGATGCCCGCTCGCATTGGAGAACCACACTTTTCCCAACTGGTGAGCCCAAGCCGTGGAGTGCCCCTTCCTGTGTGACTGAACTCAGTGTGGGCTGACCTCATTCACTCTCTGGATCCAATGGCTCCCTGTGTCTGGCGCTCTGGGGTGTTTTGAGTGTGCGAGGTGCTTTGCTCTGATGAACTGTTGCCAAAGTACGTGGCAACAATGGTATCTGTGTGTGCTCTGACACCACTCTGATGGCTGTGGGACAAAGATCTTCACGTGGGGGATTGTTCTTCCTTTCCTGTAGATACCCTAAATTCTCCTCACTGGGTGGTCACCCATGTTTGTTCTCAAAGCAGGTCTAGGATAATACCTTCTTTTTTTTTTAAATGTTTATTTGTTTTTGAGACACAGATACACCGAGTGCGAGCGGGGGAGGGGCACAGAGAGGGAAACACCGAATCTGAAGCAGGCTCCAGGCTCCGAGCTGTCAGCACAGAGCCCGATGCGGGGCTCGAACTCACGAACCACAAGATCATGACTTGAGCCGAAGGTGGATGCTTAACTGACTGAGCCACCCAGGCGCCCCTAGGGTGATACCTTCTGATGTGTCTCTACAGCAAACCGTTCATTTTGACAAGGGTAGGGGTTTGCCTTCTGATGAGCTTCATGAACACTTATTTACCTCTTGGTTTGGATTTCAGTGCTAAAGGCCATCGGTTACTACCCCCACACTCATCCTTTCCTTAAAGAATGTCATTAATTGAAACAGACTTTGAAAGGAATACAGAAGTAGGAGTGTCCATCTTATGCAAAGTCACATACAAATGATTGAGAATTAACTTCCCTCACCGCCTCCTTCATTAGCCCAGAAAATAAGGGTTCGATTGAATTATACAGGAGTCTTACATTGGCTGTTGATTATTTTTAAACTTGTTCTATTATTTAAGAGTAATAGAGATTGTACAGTTTTATATGATCTGATTATTATTCAGATTTGAAAGTCATTCACGTCAAATTAAAATTCCTTTGGGCCCTTTAAAATGCCTTAAATTAAAGTTTATGATTTAATAACTAAAGGGTACAGAGGGAATGCGAACTGACTTTCTGAATCTTCAGTGATATGGAAATTTCCAGAAGATTCACAGTCTCTCCAAATTAATGTTTCCTCTATTTAGCAGACACAGTGGCGATGGGGGACGATCCAGGACGTGAGCCAAGATACCCGGGTTTCAGGCTAGGCTTTGCTGAAAGTGAGTTAGTACAGAGAAAAGAGCTAAAATACTTGGTCACTGTCCTTGAAGGACTTAGAAAACCAGAGGGCAAACAGAAGGACAGGAGGAAAAATTATTGCCGAAAAGGCTGATAGCATCAAGCAAGTCACAGCGAACACAGACTGCTGTATTAATGCAAATGATGTCTAATTCTAGGGGAAAGAGCTTCCTCTTTTTCCTTCCTGCTCCTCCCTCCCTTCCTGCCCTCCTCTCTCTTTCCACCCTTCCTCACTCCTTCCTCACTCCTTCCTCCCCCACTGTTTTATCAAGTAGCCCATATAACTGAGCAAGAGTTCATTGAACATCTCTTGGTCCCAGACATGTGGGAAGTACCATCCACCCTTAGATCAGCGCTAGGGGGATACCTGTCCTGAGTCCTAGGGCTTTAGAACCCTGCTACTTAAAGTGTGGTCCACGGACCAGCGGCCTCAGTGTCACCTGGGCGCTTGTTAGAAGTGAGAACTCTTGGGCACCACCCCAGACTTAAAGAGCCAGAATCTACACTTTCACCAGCTCCCCAGGTGATTCGGGTGTGCATTAAAGTTTGAGACACACTCTTTTAGAGAGTCTCTCCTCTGGCTCCTCCCCTGTCCCCCAAGCAAGATTCTGAAGGGCCAATAGGATGTGCCCACTCAGGACTTGCCCTCCTTCTAGAACACGCTCCTGATTCCTGGACTCCTGAATTCCCTGTTCAAAAGTCCTGAGACTGCTGTTCCCCACTCACGCATGTGCGCTTTCTCTCTCTCTCAAAAATAAGTAAACATTAAAAAAAAAAAGTCCTGAGCCTGCTCCCAGGGCCTACCCTGGGCTGACTGCCCAGCCACAATGCCCTGCTCTAGGCTGGAGGGGTCGCCAGGTGTGGCTACTAGGTGGTGGAAACAAGGAAGTCTGTAGAAGAAGTTTGGGGAGGTGGCTGAAACATCCACATTTATGTGCCCACATCGTGGGTGGGAAAAGCATGGGTGGGGGGAGACTGAGCGCCAGTGCTCCCTGCACCCCCAGATTCCAGTGTGGACCTCCAAAGAGCCCCAAATTCTGAATTCACACCGCCATTCCAAGTTGTTATGACAGTTTATTTGTCAGGATAGGAGGAAAGAAGCTTTTCAATGGAAACATTTGTTAGCTTGGTATATAACTCTCAAACATTCAGACATATGGTATGTGGGCCTCCATTCGTGTGCTCGGCTCAGCCCTGCAGATGCAGGGCCAGCCTGCTGGTGATGGGGTGAGGGGACATCTGAGCTTTTCCAGAGCCATGTGCCCTCCTCGTATTCCTGAGACAAAGTTAGAGGAGTGCATCTGTTTAGCTCTCTCCCTGAAAGCTGCCTTCCTTTGTGTACTTGCAGACTCTTCCTAAACCCAGAGGCCTCCTATTTAGTAGATTTTCTTTAGGATTTCCTTAGGAGCTATTTGCCCGTCATTTAATCAAGCTTTCCTCGGACCTTTCTTCTATTTCTCTCTCTCTTTTAAAAAAAATAAATAAATACAGGGGCGCCTGGGTGGCTCAGTTGCTTGAGCATTGGACTTCAGCTCAGGTCATGATCGTGGTTTTGAGCCCTGCATCGGGCTCTGTGCTGATGGCTCAGAGCCTGGAACCTGCTTCAGATTCACTGTCTTCCTCTCTCTCTGCCCCTCCCCTGCTCACGCTCTGTCTCTCAAAAATAAAAATAAACATCAAATCATTTTTTAAATAAATAAAAATAAAAAACAAATACAACATTGGGGTGCCTGGGTGGCTCAGTCAATTAAGCATCCGACTCTTGGTATCAGCTCAGGTCATGATCTCACGGTTCATCAGTTCGAGCCCCACGTGAGGCTCTGTGCCGGTGCGTGAAACCTGCCTCCTTCTCTCTCTGGCCTCCTTCTCTCTCTGGCCCTCCCCTGCTTGCTCTCTGTGGCTTTCTCAAAATAAATTTTAAAAAACTTAAAAAAAAATAGAAAATAAATGCAACACCTTTATTTGGCATTGGATATCCTGACATTGGTTCATTACAGTTCCTTAGAAGACAACCTCCCAAATGAGAACAAATTAATGAAAAATAAAGATCCCGTGGCCCTATTTACCTATAGTAGAGATATCCCAGGCATCTCCCGTGTGTGCACACCCTCCTACACACGCACCCTGGGAGACAGATAAGGGGCTAATAAAGTTTGGGGAGTGCCGGGGGCAGGTTCCGCATTTCAGCAATTTTAAGACAGCCCTACCTCCAGGAAGTAAGGATGTGTCATACAGACAGCAAGAGTCTGGTCGGCAGCTTTATTTTTCCTCTCAGGATGTCTCAGAAAATAACCGCGCATTTGGCATTTGACAGTGTCTTAGGTTCAACGAGATTTGCTCTTTTTAGGTTCAAGCTTGTCACAGAAGTAGCATTTTCTCGAAAGCACCTGCCCAGTTCAGGGTGTAGAATACAGGCCCTCTGACTCACACCTGCCATCCCAGGCCCCATCCCCTAAATTCTTACTTCCTAAGGGCAGGGGGCCAGAGGCCTGAATTTTTAGCCAACACCCTGGTGATTCTGAGGCTGTAGTTGGCAGACTATACTTCGAGACATCTTGGTATGGAAAGAAGGTGGCATTACAGTCCCTCTGTGGCCTAGTTCCATTTATATCCTGGGTCAGGCCTGTCAATCAGCTGTGCAGACGCCGGTGACTCACAAGTGGCTTGGAGCCCATGAAATCCCTGCATTTATTAGGCATCAGCCCTGCATGGAGGGATGTAATGGGCACTGGGAACCCACCAAAGTGTAAGACATGACTCTGATCATGAGCGGTTGGACTGCTCTCTACTTACATAAAGTCAGGGCTGTCATTAATATAACTTAGGAATATCTACTTTGTTTCATGAGTAGAGTCCTGTGTTGGAGAGAAAAATAGGCACAGAGCACAATGCCAATGAATGACACAATATCTATTAGTTAAGCACATTGTATTGAGTGTATCTATAGTTACAAAATAAAGCATTCGAACCATCCCAGCTGCAATTACAATAAATCTTCTCTTAATCAAAACCCATCAGTTTAAAGCCTCATGAAAAAAAAAATTAAGCTACCAAGTATGAACGTTTGAGCTGCTGTGTAAGAGTATTTTTTTCATGGGTAGGAATTTTTAAAAGTCTCTCAAGGAGTCTGGATAGTTACAATTATGTGATAATGGAAAAATATCCATGTAGGCTGTATTTATTTGGATCAAAGAGGAAACCCTTTTTTCTTTCGTTTTAACCTGGAACTACCCAACTCTGTGTCACCTGTGTTGTCTCCAAAATTCAGGGTAATCGTTTGGCCTTGGCTTTCTTTGATCTAGCTGGGGTGTGGAATTAGAGGTGTAAATTCCATGCGGAGTTCTGAGGTCTAGCACACTGGCTGATATCCCTGTACAGAGCGATAAACCCACCTGGACACTGTTGTCAAGGATTGTCTGATACTGTTCACTGTGGAAGCTGGGAGCCTCTGTGGAAGTGTTTGTTAATTAAATGCCTTTTAGTCATAAGGTTTAATGAGAGCACTTGTGAGATATATTTGGAGCATTCCTGGAATATCTATTTTCTTCCCAAACTCTCCCCCCCCCCCCCCCCCGCCACACACACCCCAGTCCCTGACTTCTAGCTCAGAAAAAACAAAGCTGTGTTTGTGATTTGTTATCAACCTGAAGCTAATGATTAAAAACCCCTCGGGGTGGGGGAGAAGTCTGGGGAGGAGAGACTCTACCCTTTATCACTAGGAGGGGAGCATAAATTTCTCACTTACACAAATGCACCTAAACTGTGGAAGATCTTTCACCCTTGACTGAGAACAGCTTCAGCCCCCAGTTCTCCCTCCCTACCTCCCCTCCTGCTGCTTTTCTCACCTCTTTTCCCCACTCGCAGGAGACCCAAGTGACCTCAAGTTGCCATTCAGGGCCCCCGAAGCAGATCCCAGAAACGGGCACCATCTTGTTTTCGAGATTGTGAGATAACACTACCCTCGGCCTCTCCTGCACAGAGGGTTTCTCTCTTGAACTCTCTGGGCAATGCGGGCCCTCATCACACCTCTCAGAGTCTCTGGGATTTCAGGGGTGGGGGGCGAGGAGCAAAGGCCGTGCCAAAGCTGGCGTGTCTCAGCTCTTTCCTTGACAGGGAGCACTGTGGCACCCACGCTCTCTGGCCGGGAAGTCCCATCCCCAGGCCGCCTGGCTTGGCGTGTGAGCTCCCTGCGCACAGCCCTCGCCTGACTCAGGGACACAGTGGGGCTGGTCTTCACTGGGTACCACAGGCAGCCCTTTCCAGTTCGCACCTGCCAACAAGGTGGCCCACCGGGTGGTTTAGGAAGTACAGAAGAGGTGAAAATGCAGCAGTGAGCCAGCTGCCCTGTTTCCTACCCTCGATGAGTTGCATTTTTGCCCAGACAGCTGCCATTCTGCTCTACCAGCCACTCATTTGGTTTTGTTTGTTGTTTTTTGAGAGAGAGAGAGCATGAGTCGGGGAGAGGGGGAGAGGGGGAGAGGGAGAAGGACAGAGAGAATCTTAAGTAGGCTATAGGCCCAGTGGAGAGCCCAATGCAGGGATCCAACCCACGTAGGCTATAGGCCCAGTGGAGAGCCCAGTGCAGGGATCCAACCCACGAACCATGAGATCGTGACCTGAGCAGAAATCAGGAGTCAGATGCTTAACCAACTGAGCCACTCTGGGGCCCCGCTCTTACGATTAGAAGTGCAGCTTTGGTTAGGGCAACTTCTCTGCATGTCAGAGGTGAGGAGACATGAAAAGGGTACTTCTCTAAGAAGTCACTCAACCCTGTGGCCTATGCGTGGGGAGGGGTGTGGGTGTGGGGGGGAGAGCGTCCAATCAAAATGACCCCAAGTCAGCAAAATCCAGTTTTTCTTCCCTCGACTTTATACTCTCTGGTTTTCCCAGGCTGTGTATTGTCTGCACGCCCATGCACACATGCACACACACACACACACACACACACACACACATGCACACATGCACACACCTTCCAGTGGAGGAAGTCCCTCCACAATGCCACTTGGTGATGGCCATTCAGACCTTGCCTTAAATATTTCCAGTGATGGACATCTCATTCTCTTGCGAGCTTGCCTGTTACAGTGCACTGCACAGCACCTGGGGATATTTGTAGACTTGTAGGGAATAGGTTTAGTCATGAGGTCAGCCAACCCAGTCCCTCTGTGGACCAGAAAGCCTTTGGCCTCTAGGATGAAATAAAGGGTGAGCCCCCTTGCCCTCCAGGTCCACCACTCTCTGGTCTCTGATAGCTAGCTGTTCATCCTTAGGGAGCCTCACGCTACAGCCTTCGTGTGTTTAACACAAGCAACTCTATTACACTTCACATTCCGTCACAGCCACACTTGCTTCTTGTGTTTGCTAAAAGTCATGTTCTCCTGGTATTTTGGGGGGTCCAACTAGCCTAGGTGGGAAGTCTTTACATGCCTCTGAATAAAGAGGCGCATTTTCAAAGGAAGGCGCATAGAAGCTGCGGTCCTAAGAAAGGATGTTCAAGTTGGATTTTCCCAGAGAGGCTTGGAGACCATAACACCAGATGCCATGATTTATGTTGAACGTTCCTCAGGCATTTGGTTTGCTCTATTCTCCCCGAGGCTTTCTCACCTATTCTTCACTAATGGTTCTAAGGACATGTCTGTTGCCAGAATTTACCGGCTAGGACTCTTTCCAAGTGGCAAAAAACCCAGCTTCAACTGTCTTACGGGCCACTGAAAGAGAGTGCTGGTTCACGTAACAGAGCAGTTCAGCGTACGGGCTGGCTTCAGGTAAGGCTTGATTCAGAGGCTGCCCTTCATCCTCCATCACAGACACTCATTTCTCTACATCCGGAGACTCCGCCCCACTCTCCTCCAGCCTCTGGCTTGATTCACAGATCTCACACGGTGGTAGGACACTGACAGTGGCTTCTCATTATTTCCTCACTTCCAAATCTTGCTAATCCAATCAGAGGGAAGCTCAAGACTTTGACAGGAACCAGCAGAGAGTGATCCCTTCTCATTTTCTGTTTTCTACATCCTGGCGTAAGGGGCGGAGCCCCACCCAGACCAAGTGTGCTTAGGCTCAAGGGAGGGATCCATGCCTAAGCAGAAATCTGGGATGTTGCTGGAAGGGGGAAGGTAACAGATACTAGAGGGCAAACTAAATGTGTGTGTAACATGGACACCTATCACTTTTTCTTCTTGGAGGCTCTCGCCCCATCGGTGGGACTCATACGCACATATACTCAGGAAACACATTGTCAGTTGCAGCTTCAAACACAAGAGGGATAAATCAGGAGCTTTCTTGGAATAGAACATCTAGAAGAGTTTTGTGATCAGTGCCAATATAAGGAGGGTGATAGAGGGAATTCTGTGTGGTGAGAGAGGAGGAAAATGAGAAGAATCAGAGGGCACAGTGTGAAAGTGGTTTGGCCACAGCACCCTCCAAAACTATATAATAATGATGATGATGATGATGATGATGATGATAATGGCAATACTTTGCAATAACGTATATTGAGTATAATGCCAGACATTATCTAGGTACTTTACAAGATTGCAGAGCTAGTAAGTGGCAGAAGTAGGATTTAAACTCTAATAGCGCTTAGCCCCCATATCATAGTGTCCCCAGTGAATACACAGAAAAGTCAATGCCCTCGTGGCTCTATGGACAGGAATATGACTGAGGGAGCGGCTGAGGCATATTCTCTAGAGCTGGCAGCCTAGAGGACATAGAAGGAGGACAGCAGAATGATAGAAGGAAACCTCATTTCTTCAGAACAGAGGTGCAAAGGGGACAACCACCCCCCGTACAACACAGTAAGGTGTCAGGGTTGCTGTATCGTAGGGGAAGTACAGGGAGGAGATGAGCTCTGGGTTTTTGCCAGGCTAGCCACTAACTTGCAGTATGACTGGGGACAGGTCATTTCACTTCTATGCGCCTCAGTTTCCCCTTCTGTGAAATAAAGATGACTGTACCTTGTCTCCTCTATTGTATCGTTATGGACATTAGACAAAATAATGTGAGATGAAACTCTTTCTATAGAGAACTCCCCGTCATAATTATGCTTTCTAATAAGCTTAAAAGCTTATTTGCAACAATTTATGGCATCCCCATTGAGGTACTTTCACTGAAGAAAAGCCTGTTTTTCTAAAAAGTATCAGACAGTCTTTTCTAGAAATAACTTACATTTTAAAAATTACAGGTTCAATGTTGATAATTTATAAGACAAAAATGAATCTGAAGAGAAGAAAACAGTAAAATCGTCCAGAAAAATCTCAATATTTTCATTAATATTATTTTCAGTTGGTTTTCTATGCCTCTCTATGTGTTTTTTAAGCTAATAGTGTTTCGATTTAATATTTTATCTGACACACATACACTGTCTTTACTCTTTCACAGCCCACTTTTTTTTCCCATTTATTATGAGTATATTTCCTAGTCATTAATCTTGTACAGTGGTGATTTCCAAGTATTTTTACCATGACCCATAGGAAAAAATTTATTTACATAGCTACTGAGTAAACACATATACACACACACGTACATATAACTGCCCAATACTCACCCTTAGTATATGTGGTGCACTCTGATATTTTCTATTCCATATTATAATGAAATAGCATATGATAGAATACACTATTTCATGATTCATTAGTTGATTACATAACCCACATAAAAATCACAATTTGTAGTCTTAAAAACACTAAGCTATGACATCAGTTTTATTCGATAGACGGCAGCCCATTTGTAGAGATATTCCATAATTATTCATAGATCTTCAATTGTTGGATTTTTATATTATTTGTAATGTTTTTCCATTTATTCTTCTGCTTATAAAAATTTTCAAGAAATACGTATTGAGTGTGTACCAGGAATACAGCAGTGAACTAGAGAGATGGCGTCCCCATGTTATCACTCTTACATTCTATGGGGGCGAGGGAGACGGACAATCCATGCAATCCATGGAGCAGGAAACACCAAGATAACGTCGTGCGGAGTGATGGGATGGGAGCTATCATAGGTGATGGCCAGGGAAAGTCTCTCTGAGGGGTGGCATTTAAGCTGGTATTTCAATAACAAGAAGATATGGTTGCAGTACTTATTGAGAAGATTTGGGGTAAGAGAATCTAGGTTGGGAAGACAGTTAACAGAAAGGTCCTGAGGTGGTCAAGAGCTTGGCACATTTGAGGGTCGGAAAGATGCCCAGCGTGACCCTCGTACAGTGAGCAAGGTGGAAGAGTGAGAGTCATAAGAGATGATGTTAAAAAGGTTGGCAGGAGTTAGATCATCCAGAACCTTCTATCACAAACATGCTCCGTCTTTGCTTACACCCACAGGTATGTCTCAAGGGACAAGCTTGAGAAGCCTCTTGAACAGCAGCAGCTGTGAGCTGGGAACATTGGGTTGGTGGGGAGATAAAGAGGCCCATCTATTTTTCTGATAGAAGGCTTCTGTGCCAAAGAAGGTCAGAGATTTGATAGAGGAGCATAACCCTGGCACGACACCCGGTTCTGTGACACATAGCTGCCAGAAGGTAGGGTCTTTGTCTAATCCACTGCCACGTCCCTAAGCACCTAGCACAATGCTTCACTTATAGCAGGCATTCAATAAATGTTTGTGATGCAAACGAACTAATAAATGGACATCAATCCCAGCCTGTAGGTGGAGGACAGATGTAATGTGTGACAAATCATTACCACACATTCAGGTTTGCTCAAATGTGACCCTCTATCCCAATGCTAAACAGAGGAGAAAGGCCTTCATGTACTGAAGATTTCTTTATCTCCTCTCTGGCCAAGTCATAAATAATCTCTCTGAAGGCATTACTTATTTTACTCGGTCTTTTTTTTTTTTTTAAATGAAATGGCATGATGGCATGACAACTCACCAGCTGCTTTTTGCAATGAAAAAAGATAACACATCACGATTGCCAGAAACAGATGTTGAAGAGGCCTAGAAATCTGATTTTTCCACATCAGGGACCCTGTTGTGTATTGAAATAAATCGACAGGGTTATTGGAAGCTAGACTGTTGGTTTCTTTGTGGCTGCTCACTCCTTGTGTTGAAGAAGGGGTGATGGGAGACATCGTCGGAATGGACAGGCCCCAGAGGAGGCCCCAAAGGCAGCCCTCGTGTGACAGGGGCTCCTGCTGCTTCAGTGCTGGCTAGTTCCACACAACACAGGCTTCCCCTGCCCTCTTATCTGTCGCCACCATCAACCCATGCCCTGACTAAACATGGATGTGGCCTTACAGTGGCATTTTATTCTGGTAGTTAATGAATGCCTCTGTTGACTGCTTTCTGGTTTCTGAGTAAATAAGCACGTAGGCCCAGTACTTTGGAATATAGAGAACATTCCAAAAACCAGTGCAGGGCAGAAAACGAGGAATAAGGAGCAATCTCTGAAGAGTAACTTAATACCTGTCTCAGGAATTTGAACTTACAAGTGTAATCACTATGTAAGAAAACTGCTTTGGTCTTCATTGAAATTATTTTATTTTCTGGAAAAAAAAAAAAAGACAGCCTTTCTATGGGAATTGGGTTGGAGGAGGCTTTCTTTCTCTTAACAGCGTTGCCTTCTCTCATGTTTTTAGGTTTTTATTGAGCTATATAGTTTTCCTCCAGGAAGTACACAGATAATAAGCATACAGTTTTGTAGATTTGCATAAGGTCAACACACCCACGAAACCGGCACCCGGATCATGAAACAGACCGTGACCAGCACACTAAAAGACTCCCTCATGCCCTCCCCTGCCAAAGGTAACCACTACTTTGTCTTCTAACACAATAGATCAGTTTTGTGTGGTTTTGAACTTAATGTGAACGGAATCTTGCAGTATACACTCTTTTGTGGCTGTTTTTGTTCAACATCATGTGTGTGAAAAGTCTTCCATATTTCTTAATGTACTTTTTCTTTAATGTTTATTTATTTTGAGAGAGAGAGAGAGAGAGAGAGAGAGAGAGAGAGAGAGAGAGAGACTGAGCATGGGAGGGGCCGGGAAAGAGGGAGACAGAGAATCCCAAGTAAGCTCTGTGCTGTCAGCTCAGAGCCGGATGCAGGGCTCAATCCCACAAACATCAAGATTGTGACCTGAGCCGAAATCAAGAGTCAGACGCTTAACCAACTGAGCCACCCAGGCGCCCCTCTTCCATATTTTTATGTGTAGTTATAGTTCTGTGATTCCCGCTGCAACATAGGCATCTACTATGTGCATCTACCCCAGTTCATTTTTCCTTTCTACTTTTCATGGGCATTTGGGTGGCTTGCAGGATTTTGCTCTTACCGCAATGATGCTTTAAATATGTCTTTTGGTGGGTCTATGCACCCATTTCTGTTGCTTCAGCCCTCCCTATCCCCCTACATTGGGTAAGTTTCAGCCACCACCACTGTGACTATCTGAAAGTGTGCTTTGACAGGATTTTACTTGGAAAAGGCTGTGCTCTGGAGCTGTCTTTCCTACTCTCCCTTAAGTAGGATACTTTTTGTAGCCATAGCCGTGCAGACTGCTCAGCATCTGCTCAAGTATGAAATTAATCTTTACATAATGCTGGCTGGGATTGGAGCGTTTGGGGGGGGGGCAACTAGGGGAAACCATTCGGGTTATTGAGATTTGTTTTTCAGGATGATAGTTTCAAAATGTCCCCGGTTCCCTGGATAGTAAAACTTCCAGAAGGAACGAGGGAGAGCCGAGCTTGCTTTCTGAGAAGGAACATAAGCAGGTGTGTTAAAGAGAGTTTTGAGAATCAGTATGAATTGTAATTGTGGTTGGACTGTGTGGGCTCGAATCTGGCTCTGTCGCTTACTGTGTGATATTGCGCAGATTACACAACATCTTTGTGCCTCACTTGCCTCGACTGCCAAGTGGAGATAATTGGTAACATTGACCTCATAGGGGTAGATTTGTGAGGAGTCAGTGAGGTAATACCCTTAGGACTCTTGGCATGCAGGAAGCACTATGTGTGTGGTGGCTGTATTGGTGCCTATCTTAAAAGAAATTTTTTTAATGTTTATTTTTTAGGGAGAGAGAGAGACAGAGCATGAGCAGAGGAGGGGCAGAGAGAGAGGGAGACACAGAATCTGAAGCAGGCTCCAGGCTCTGAGTTGACAGCACAGAGCCCGATGTAGGGCTTGAACTCATGGACAGTGAGATCATGACCTGAGCTGAAGTCAGGTGCTTAACCCACTGAGCCACCCACGTGGCTCTGTATTGGTGCCTATCTTGAGTCTTGAACCCCAGAAGCAGTGCCTGAGACAGAGTCTTGTTTGAGTTCATTAAAAGAGTATTCTTGGGAGATGGGGAGGGTGGAAATCTAGACAAGGGCAAAGAAGCTACACAAGGATGTGGTCCAGCTGGAGTTCAGCTTTAGCCTAATTCCGTAGTGGCTCTTGGAGTAGAAATGGCACCAGAGTCGTCCCACCTTGAAGCAAGAGGGTTGGCTTTTTAAAAAAAATTTTTTTAAGTTTATTTATTTATTTTGAGAGAGAGAGAGAGAGCACGCACAAGCAGGGGAGGGGCAGAGAGAGAGAGAGAGAGAGTGTGAGAGAATATCCCAAGTAGGCTCTGCAGGGTCAGCACAGAGCCCGACGTGGGGCTTGAACCCATGAAACCGTGAGATCACAACCTGAACCCAAGTCAGATGCTGAACCAACTGAGCTACTCGGGCGTCCCGTGGTGGGGGTTGGCTTTTTCTGCCCCCATTTCAGTTGGTTATTGACTACGGGCTGCCAAGGATGGCGCACGGTGCTTCAGCTGCCTGGGGCCAATCCTCTCAGCAGCCAGAGGCCCGCAGCAGTGGGGGGTCAGGGTGCATCTGCCAAAAAGGAAATCCTAGTGGGGGCACTGATACTGTCTGTCGCTCCTAACTAGGCTTGTGTTTGTAATCAAATCAGAAAAGCCGCGAAGCCAGTGGCGAAGGGTCTTTTAGAGGTAAGGCGGGTAGCTTCCTGGGCATCGTTTGGCAGGAACAACGATGGCCACGAGCACCCACAAGCTCTAGAAGTCTGTATCCGCATGAGTGATGACCGTGTGCATGTACCCGCTCCCACGCTACCAGTTGCCTGGGTACAGGCTTAAAGCGTGAAGGCTCCCCTTGTAATCCTGTCCCTTCCACTCATCCGGCCCCTCCCTTAGCCCCGCTTCTTGGGACACTTAACCATTCCAGACCACCACTTTGAATCTGAGTTTTTCTCTGCCTTCTGGCCATGTCTATCCCTGTGGGAGAAATGAAAAGAAATGTACAGAAGGCATCCCCTCTTTGAGGCTCACTGGATCCGTGGTACTTCAGAGTGAAATGTCTCCATACCAACAGCTCATGACTTAATCAGCATTTAGATAATCTGCCCCTCTCTGCGGAAGATGGAAACAAGTGAGCTCTGCCAGATGTGTGTTTGGTTTCTAGGAGGTGGCTCTGCCGGCCGTGCCTCTCTAGTAGCCAGATTTCCACTCACACAGGACGAGGCAACATTAAAGCGAGATGAGTCACTGTGTGTGGACAGATAGGAAGCCGCTTAGTTCCCTGACTGTGCACCCCGGGGAATGTGGGAGATGTGGGAGGAGCCTGTGAACTCCCCAGGGCTGATGGAGGGTGAGGTTTAAAGTACAGGAGGGAGCCAGTCTCTCACTAACGTATGCATTTCCTAATTTCAATCCAACACGCCAGGAGAGGTACCCCTCAGCCTGCCTGGGAGGTAAAAATCCGAGAAAGGGAAAGAGGATGTGCAGTAGCACTAAGCTGAAATGTGTAACACATGCCATGTCCAAGCACTGGTTTGGTAGCTAGTAGCTCATTCATTCATTCATTCACCCATTCAACTGGTATTCATCAAGTGTCCTCTCTGTGCCAATTTCTGTGCTCCCTGATACACCTGTCAAGGAAATCAGCCACCAGATGAGTAATTATAATTGTGATGAGTAGTAAAAGGCCAAACCCAGCAGAAATTGGGAGCTCCAGCGTATTGCTCGCTCACCGCTACCAGGAGCAGAGTTGGGAAGTTTTTCTAGCATAGGGACTGTTGCTTCTGAAACATGCGAAGCCCGTGGGCCAAGCAGGAGGCCAAAGCTGAAAATAAATTACATTTTGCTTTCCAATGCTTTGGATGTGAGGAATGACTGCACAAATGCCTGCCAGTTCATTCACATGTTCGTTTGACAGACACCTGAACACCTCCGGTATGCAGCGACTGGACTCCTTTCTGATCCTTCCAGATTATTTTCATGGTCTGCGTCGTGGCTGTTCTGCTCAAATATACCAGAAGGCCAGCTGGGTAGGTGAGAAGTTAAAAGGAAAGCCTGATGGAAAAATGAAATGATTCCGTCAAGAAAAATTGCTAATTGTGTTTCCTAAACCAACCCCCCCCCACCCCGCCCCGCCGTCCCCGAGGAGGTTTTAAAGCAGGTAGTGAAATTTCATGGGCTAAACCGGAGGCTTTGTTGGTATCTTTACCCCTGAGGAACAACAGGAGAGCTGGCCGATGTTCCATGTGATTGTTGGTCACTGCATGACTCAGTGGTCAAAACAAAACCCACGGGGCCTGACTGCCGGGGCCTGTGCTGCACCACCAGCTGTTAACTTCCTCATTTCTTTTTATGGCTGGTGAATCGGGCTCTTTCGAATGGCATCAGATGAAGCTAGTGCAGCCATCGGCCCAGCCCCAGAGTTAAATGGAGGCCGATAGACAGCGTGATATACTGGTATGGCAGTAGCTATAATCAGAGTTACAACAGGGAAAGGAGGGATAGAAGCGGTGCCGTTAGTGCTGGTGTGGATTATCTCATTTAATTCTCTCAGTGCCTCGGCGAGGTAGCTTCTGGCATCATTGTCCAGCAGAGGTCAGCTGACTGGCCCAGGGTCACAACGGTTTCAGTAGCAGCCCCAGTACAGGAATCAAGGTCTGTTTAACTGCAAAACCCATTCTCTTAATTATTTTGCTTGATCGTTTCTCAAGAAAGGGAGCTTTGGCATGGAAGAAAAATAATACTGCCAGTTAAAGCTCCGTGACTGGGGCGAGGCTATTCAAACACTTTGCCCTTTGAATTTTTTTCCTCCGGAAAAATGCACGCAGCAGCCCAGAGGGGTGGTGAGGATTAAGTGGATTAATTAATTTAAAGTCTCTGGCACACAGTAGGCACTCAATAAACGAGAGTTCCCTTTCTCTCTGTGTAAGCCACTTGGAGTCCTCTGCAAGATGAAAATCAAGGAAGCATGAAGTCAAATGGAAGCTTTCCAGAAGTCTGCAACTAACACTGCCTGAGTTTTCTCAGCTCCGGAAGGAGGCTGTCCCAGCCATCGGCTGGTGCCACTCCTGACCCCTGATGGGAAACGGTGGCAGGGGACCACTTCTGTTAACTGGAGTAACCCATGTGAAAACACAAGCCCGTATATCGCCATGTGAAGATTTAGTCCATAACCATGTGATACTGTAGTTAATTTTGAGAGAAGAGAGCAGAAAAAACTAAAGCTTGTAGGCCAGTGAAAACATTCGCTTTTGATAAAAGAGCTCCTGGCAGTTTGAGGGACTCCTTCCTAGATGGTTGAAGCTTCCAGAAAGTGAGCCCAGTGACTTCTCAAGTGCCCGTTATTGTTGGGCACTGAGTCACACTCGCACCTCCACCCCCACCCCCCTGTGGCGCTGGTCACAGGAGCCAGAGTTGCTGAGGGCCTCCAGTGCCAGAGACCTCTGGAGGAGGCTAGGTCAAAGTTAGGGTTTAGGTCAGGACTCTGCCTCTGGCTATGTGAAACTCCCACCCTTCTTGCCCTTCAAAGAACTGCTTCTGGCTTTGTAGAGTTTCTCTATTGTATGTAAATGTGTTTTTGATTGGCTTTACAATTTCCTTCCTTCCACTGTGGGCTGAATTTACTATGTTTCCCCTTCTTGAGATGAATACTGACTCTCAGTTTTAATTTTCAGTTTATGAATTTGAGACTATAAATTTCCATGTAAGCATGGCTCTAGCTGCATCCCACGAGTTTTGAGATGAAATATTTTCATTATTACTCAGTACAAAGTATTTTCTAATTTTTACTGTGATTTCTTCTTTTACCTAAGCCTTATTTAGAAGTATAATATTTAGAGCACTGGGTGTTGTATGGAAACCAATTTGACAATTAATTTCATATTAAAAGAAGTATAATATTTAATGTCCAAGTATGTGATGGTTTTCTAGTTATACCTGTTTTTATTTATTTTATTTTTTTTTAACGTTTATTTATTTTTGAGAGACAGAGACAGAGCACAAGTGGGGAAGGAGTAGAGAGAGAGGGAGACACAGAATCTGAAGCAGGCTTCAGGCGCCGAGCTGCAGCAGAGCCCAATGCAGGGCTCAAACTCACAAACTGTGAGATCATGACCTGAGCCCAAGTCGGATTCTTTTTGTTATTTATTTATTTTTGAGAGAGAGAGAGAGAGAGAGAGAGAGAGAGAGAGAGAGGGAGACACAGAATCTGAAGCAGGCTCCCGGCTCTGAGCTATCAGCAGAGAGCCCTGCGCGGGGCTCAAAGTCATGAACCACACATCATGACATGAGCCGGAGTCGGAAGCTTAACCAACTGAGCCACCTAGGCTTCCCCCCTCCCAGACCCCGGCAAGTCGGATTCTTAACGGACCGAGCCACCCAGGCGCCCTGAGTTATACCTATTTTTAGATTGGTTTCTAGCTTAATTGAAATGTGGTCAGGGAACATATTCCAAATGATTTTAATTGTCTGAAATTTGTGTTGATATGTTTTATGGCCCAGGGTATATTTAATTTTGATAAAGATCTCATGCACACTTGTAGTGTGTGTGTGTGTGTATGTGTGTGTGTGTGTGTGTGTGAATTTTGTTATTTGTGTGGTTCAAACCTTTCATATTACTCCTGATTTCTTTTTGCCTGTTTTTTCTCTCTCGTTTATGGAGGAAAGTAACTAACAAGACAGAAATTCTAAAAATGATTTAAGTCTCCGAATGAAGCATCTGTACCCACATTTTTCACTCCTTGGAATCTTTTTCGATATAATCCCTGCTTGCCAGAAACATATGTATTTGAGAAAGGGTGGTCCAAAGGCTTGCTGATGGTCTTGGATTTTCAAGAATAAGGGAGTTATATTAAAAATCCTCACTAAGATTGTGGATTTGTCTGCTTCCTCTTTTTTTCAGTCAGTTTACATTTTATCAAATGTCCCTTTATCTCTCATAATGTTGCTTCTCCTTACATCCGCTTTAGTTGCTGTTATGGTAGCTATACCAGCCTTCTTTTGGTTAATGGTCACATGATATACCTTTTCCACCCTTTTGCTTTCTCTTTACACCTTGCTGTATCTTTACACAGGAAGGAAGGGCCTTGTGTCAATTGCCTTAAAACAAGGTCGGGCTCACTTCGGTATGTTTCCCTTCTCTCTGAAATCTTGACCCCTCAAGTTCTGGCCTCCTGGGTAGCCCCAAACTCTAATTTTTGTCTCCCTGTACTGCGAGACTTCCAGAAACTCCCCTTGGCCCCCCAGTGCCTTAGTTGCCATTTTGTACTTGGCTTCTTAGACTCTTGGCCCCAAGTTTCCTAGGAAATCAGCAGATGCCTCAAGGGGGAGATTGGGTACAGAATGCCAGACTCTCCTCAATGCACTTCCCTTCTCTCTGGGATCCTGGCTGCTATAGACTGAGTGTTTGTCTCCCCCCCTCCCTGCCCCCAAATTCATATGTTGAAGTCCTAATCCCCGATGTGATGGCATTAGGAGGTGGGGCCTTTGGGAGGTGATTAGGTCACGAAGGCAGAGCTCTTGGGAATAGGATTAGTGTCTTTGTATTTTTTTATGTTTATTTATTTAGAGAGAGGGAGACAGAATGAGTAGGGGGAGGGGCAGAGAGAGGAGAGAGAGAGAGAGAGAGAGAGAGAGAGAGAGAGAGAGAGAGAATCTCAAGCAGGCTCCGTGCTGCCAACGCAGAACCCAACAATGCGGGGCTCAAACTCACGAACTTTGAGATCATGACCTGAGCCGAAATCAAGAGTCGGACACTTAACTGACTGAGCCACCCAGGCACCCCGGGATTAGTGTCTTTATAAAAGGGACCCCAGGGAGATCCCTTACCCCTTCCACTATGGGAGGTTGCAACGAAAAGATGGCTGTCTATGAACCAGGAAGTCGGTCAAATACCTCATCAGACACCAAATCTGCTGATGCCTTGGACTTCCCAGCCTCCAGAACTGTGAGAAATAAATGTTTGTTGTTTAAACCACTTGCCACTATTTTCCGTTAAGGCTGCCCAGGAGGACAAAGATACTGGCCCTTCAAGAACTTGTTGCTCTGGAAGATCCCCGAGGCCTTCAGTCACATTCTTTGTATTTCTGTCCCACTCTTCTGGTAATTCTCTGTGGAAAGGCTAGTCTGCAAAAAACCTCCTCCAACATTATCAGAAGTAGATGTCTAGGTGAACATTTTGGATGGCCATTTAACCTGGGAAGCCTCAGTTTCCTCATGAGTAAAATGGGGGCAATTGAGATATACCTCATGGGGTTGTTTTGAGGCATATATATATATATATATATATATATATATATATATATATATATCAAATATACTTTGTAAGCCTAAAAACTATTTGAACACAAGCTGCTATTATTAAGTCTTTACATGATTGAGGTTCCTGATAAAAAACTGGTGGGTGTCCATACAGGGTAGTTTGTTGTTTATGTGGCCAAGTCTATCTGGGGGCATGACTAGAAGTTACTTCTTTATATATATGTGTATATATATATATATATATATATATATATATATATATATATATATGTATATATGTGTATATATATGTGTATATATATATGTGTGTGTGTGTGTATATATATATATATATATATATATATATATATATATATATAGTGTTTATGTATTTATTTTGACAGGGAGAAGCGGGGGTGCAGAGAGAGGAGAGAGAGAATCCCAAACTGTGAGAATCTCACAAACTGTGAGATCATGACCTGAGCTGAAATCAAGAGTCAGATGCTTTTAGCCAACTGAACCACCCAGGTGCCCCTAGAATTTATTTCTGTTGGGAAAGTTGGTTGCTATGAGTGCTGAATTTATCATTGTTTGGTGGAACAAGTTACCTCTTCATAGTGGTAGAATGTCCCAGAATGCTATTCCAAGCACTTTCTCTGAGGGCTCACTTGTGGAAACCCAATGCCATCAGCAAGGCTTCTGGAATACTCTCTCTAGGGTCCACATCTTTTTGGCAAGCAGGTGTTTCTGTAAAAACATTCAAAGGGTTGTGTGTTTTTTCGATAAAAAAGGAAAATAATTCAAAGGAATAGAAAATATAAGTACATATGCTTCATTCTGAGATCCAGCCCCTGTGATTGTTTCTGCCCTGGTAAGTTACAATCTTAGGGTTTATCAACTTCTTCCCTGAGGAGGTTTTGCTCAGATCAGGTAGTAGAAGAGAGTTGCACAATTTGTTGGTCTATTCTGAGTAAATATTTGCACCAGTGACAATCCTTTCTCTTGCTGTGCTGTCAGTTCTACATTTGCCCACAAGTTGTGGAATTCTGCGGCTTTTTCTCTCTGTGCAAGGTCAGGAGCAGCCTGGGAACATGAAGATGCATTGGTCCATCCCTTTTTGAGAAGGCCCCTTTGCTGCTTTCCTGCTGAGTGGTGGATGATAAGACTGCTTCCAGTTTATTCTGTTTGGCACTTGAAATATCACCTTTTCATACCCATTATCATGTCCCAGAATCCTCATGTCTTTTTTTGTCTATAGGAATCCCACTGTAACTTGAATCTGGCATTAAGGGCTATCCAGTGCAGTCACTGATCAGGCCTCAAACACGCTTGACCTATAGAAGTTAGCTCAGAGGGGTATCTGTGATTCAGAATCACCCATTAAAACCAGAGCTCCAACCAGCCTTTTGAATTGGCTAACAAATTCCTTGCCAGCCCTGATGGAGGAGAACACCAGACACTATGGGAGAGAGTGTGAGGGAAAGTTCTAGATGCTAAAGCCATGGTTCCTATTTGGGAGGTGGGGAAAACACTTTCAAAATGCAAATTCCAGGCTATACCTTAGGTCTACTGAATCAGAACCCAGAGTGGAGGCAACCCTTCCCCTCTCCTTCTCCTTTCCCTATCCAAATAAAAGCCATGGTGTCGAAGTACAGGGGGTTGGCGGGCACAGGTGTCCATGGGTGCTGAGTTCAGCATCATTTTGATTGTTTCATGGTTCAACATATAGTCAGGAATGAAATTATTGGGCTACAAAAATCCTACATACGAGAGACCTGCTTCCGCTATACTATGCGCTCTGCATCTGGAACTCACCGACTTGATCTCTTAAACAACAATTTTTCAAATAGGCAATGTGCTAATGAGAGTAGGTGCTTGATAAAAGTTTAGTGCTTGACTGCTTGGTTTTTGTTGTTGCTGCCATTGATGCTATCAGTGAAATGATGAAGAAGTAGGTGTTATTATCTGCCGTCCCTTTGGAGGTTCCAGATGAAAACTGGCTGGCTGGTTTAAGGTTGATTTATACTGAACACTTCCTCATGGTGCTATGAATCTCATGGCCAAGTTGGTTCCGCCTTTCCCCATCCTCAAAATTTTAGCAATATATGTTTACAATTTTTTAACTCTCTTGGAAAGAAGTTTTGTAATATATATAAACAGCTTTCAAATATTTATTCCTGGATCAAGTAAATTTTTAGATAGCTGTTCTAAAGAAACAAACTTCTTTTTCTTTTTTTTTTAAGTTTATTTATTTATTTTGAGAGAGAGAGAGAGGTAGAGAGAGAAGGAGAGAGAGAATCCCAAGCAAGCTCCACACTGTCAGGACAGAGCCCTATGTGAGGATCAGACTCACAGACTGTGAGATCATGACTTGAGCCAAAATCGAGTCAGACGCTTAACCGACTGAGCCACCCAGGTACCCCAAAACAGACAAACTTCTAAAAATTTTTTCTGTATCTGGGATAGTTGGTAACACTATAATATTATTTAGATGCAGTCAGGGGTCTTTTGTTGTTCACCATTAAATTCTCAGGACCATGCACAATGCCTGGCACACAAAACATACTCAATAAATATTGTTAAATGAATGCATTGATAATTAAATGGGGATAAGTCATTAACTTGTCTTGCCCTCAATTTTCTCTTCTGTAAAATGAGACCAATAAAAAATAACCCTTGGAATATTTGAAAGAAAATAGAGTGGGTGCTGTGATTTGCCTCCTAGATCTCCTTTATAGAATGAAGAACGCATTCCTCCAGCTGTTGGGAGTGTTGATAGCTGACAGCCTTAAGCTGAGTCCCACTTTTTGATTTGTCTTAGTTTCAGAGAGCCACCTAGCCCAAGGTCATGCTCCATCCCCAGGGTGTCCCATACCCAACCACTATCTGGCAAAACATATAAAGGCTCAGCCCCCATGCGCCAACTCAGAACAACAATGATGAGGCATTTTAGCTCTAGAGCTTTCCATAGGATCAACTAGGGCATTCACTGGAACTGCACTGTAATTCAACTTCTTGGTCTGGCCACTTCTGCTTCTTGCCCCTCCCTTCCCCAGGTGTTGATCCCAAGAGCAAGGCCTAATAAATCTTCTGCATGTTAATTTCTGTCCCAGCATCTGGTTCCCCAGGAATCCAACCAGAGATGTCAGAACATAGTATATGCTAAGTAAAACACTGTGTCTGGCAGTCAAAGTGAGGCAAGGATCCCCTGCAACACCTGGTTATTTATTTATTTTGAGAGCGAGTGAGCATGAGTTGGGGAGGGGCAGAGAGAGAATCCCAAGCAGGCTCCACACTATCCGTGCAGAGCCCGATACGGGGCTAAAACTCTCGAACCATGAGTCTCGAATCAAAGTCAACGCTTAACCAGCTGAGCCGCCCAGGTGCCTGGAGCGCTGACAGTCCTAATAAAAGTGTTTTCTGTTACACTGTTGTGGACGATGTCAGGGAAGGAGGTGCAGTTGTGGCCCGTGGACCTGCATCTGTTCTAGTCAGTCTAGAGGTATCCCTCACTTTTCAAAGTTTTGCGTGGAGCCACTTTGCTTTTATGAAATGCCTACCTCAGGATTTGCCTTTGCTAACTGAAAGAAATCTGAACAGGACTTTTGCTTTTTTGAAAAAAGTCGGAAAGGAAAAATAGCGTTCACCATTTGTTTTGCAGAGAGCCGTTAGAGGCAGAGCACATCCCGAGAGCAGCGAAAGCGGCCCCGCCAAGCTCCTTCCCCCAGAACTACTCTCAGCAACTCCATATCAGGCCCCCAGAGCTTTCAACTACATCTGTGAGCATCTGTGCCTTATCTTGATTTATTTTGTGCACCTGTTAGCAAGATGTGTCCTAAGGTATCAGGCCTAAGAGAGGTGATTTGGGGGGGTCTGGGAATGCTCAACAATTTCTCTGTGTACATGAATGGTAATTGCTTCTTTGCTTACAAAAGGAGAGAACACCCTACTTGTGGATAGTGGGCCACGTCTGTAGTGTCCTAGTTAAGAGAGTAGACTTTGGGATCAGACAGCCCTGAGTGCTAGGAAGTGACCACAGAGGCGTAGGGAGCTGGGCTATGATCACGTGGGGGATGGAAAATCTCTGTGGTGGACACAGAGCTGCATGGTCCAAGGAAGGACTTTGCATTACAGCCGTCGACTTGGTTGGGGTTTGCCTCAGCGACAGGGAGTGCCCTCAGCCCAAGAGCACACACACCCTTGCCTTTGCAAAGGCAGAGAGAAAGGGGAATGTGTTCCCAATCATTCCAGCCCAACGCAGGACCACTCCGAGCTCTGCCTGGGAGGGGGGCCGCCTGGGACTTTGTCCAGCCTGCATCACGGCTCAGCATGTCCCTGTGTCCAGCCCCACCCCCCACACCCCCACCCCCTGCCTTCTTCAGCTGAGGGGTCCATCCCTCCAAAATAGCCTTTACCCTAAACTCCATCTCGGGGGGCTGCTCCTGAGACTGTGGCCCGCGACAAAGTCTGAAAGCAGAATTAAAGGGTACGTCTTCAGGCCCCACCCCTCAGCCCCCCTCCACACTTCCTTTGTTTCATCCTTTTATCTTTCAATCTTATCCCTTTGTCTCTGTTTTGTACTCTCCCTATTCAGAGCCTTTCGTTTTAATGGCCTGTTGTACACAGCTTGTCCACGAGCTGTCAGGTCGTGGCAGAAGCCTATTTAGACAAGTTGTCAGGTTGAACGGGAGAGGAAAAAAAAATCCTAAATCAATGTGTTTTCGCATGCAATCACACGTGGGCTAATTTATCTGCAGCCGCGTTCTACCCCGCCAGTTTGGCATAAGGGTCCTCAGACAAGGGGGCTTCGTGTTGGCTGATTAACAGAGCGATTTTTATTGGGAGAAGGACAACAGAATTGTTTTATGGTAATTATCACCATTTGAACCTGCGTACACGCTCATGGGGAAGATTAAAGAAAAGGCTCTGTACGGATGATGAAGCAACTCGCAACACGCGCAGGCTAGAGGGTTAGAACTATTTAGAATATTAACGTCCTCCACCTTGTGAAAAGCCCCTGGGAGGCGCCAGATTGGCTAACTTTGTAAATAGCCCTCGCGCCTTGTCTGTAGGCCTGAACGCAAGTCCGTTCCGTTTCTGGAGTTGGGAAAACATCAGGGCAGGTTACTAGGAGGACTTGCCGAGAGGTAACCGCCAAGTCCATTTCAAGGCCCAGGACAGAGCCAGTCTTTCTGAAGGCGCGAAACTAGGTAGGCCACAAAACATCCTCACTTACTCTTCACAGAAATGAAAAAACAAATGCAAAAAACCAAAGGAGAAAACACACACACACACACACACACACACACACACACACACCCATATACTCATGCTCACACTCACACACAGAGGAGAGATTTTTTTAGAGAGTGTTGTGGCTGTGGTGGTTTTAAACTTGAAACGCGCCACAAACTACAAAAACGCTTCCCAGGTGAATTGAAAACTCCAACTGGGGAAAATACAGACTTTGGTTATTTGCTTCTTTGGTACTTGATAATTCTCTTTGCGTTTTTTTGGTCCACTCCCACTGTCATATCTGAGTTTAGGACAAGGACAGAGTGAGATAAGTCTGACACCGCAAGGCACAACAGACAAGCACAGAGCTGTAAAAATGGTTTGCTGCCTGGAATATGGCTGCTTGAAAGGTTTGCGCTGTGTGATGAACTTAAAAGAATCTTGCCTAAATTGTTACGAACAAACCCTTTTGGGTGTGTATCCAGCTCTCTTCCTCCCCTCCCCTCCCCCCCCCTCCCCTGACAAACAGATGAAAAGTCTGGAAACTCCCACCCAATTAAGAAATGCTTGCCCCAGAATGGAACATTAGAAAGTTGAGCTGCTAAGAGCAATTTAGAGCCCGCAGCCAGGCTTCCATTCTGCTGCCATTTCTAGAATGTCTTAGAAAGACAGATTTTATAATTGAGAATTAAAACATTTGACATGCAAATGTAAGAGTTAATTTTTCCCCTTTGTGAGGCCACTGAAAATTTTTGCTAAGGGAGAGAAAATCAATTCTCCATTAAAAAGATGCTCAGATGAAACAAGGCATTGCCATTCGGGTTGTAATTATGGATTCCGAGAGATGAGGCTGGCATTGGGATATGGAACCAGACATCTCTCAGCTGCAGTTTCACACCTGAGCTCTGTGTGTGTGTGTGTGTGTGTGTGTGTGTGTGTGTGTGTGTGTGTGTCTTTAATCATCAGCTGATTTCTCTCGATTTGCTGTCGTTTTCTAGAAAACAAATTTTGGTCTCCATTTGATTTCTCTCAAAATCACAACAGATCGTTTCTTGATTCACCAAGTTAGATGGGGGATAGCCAGCAAGTGTCAGGCCCTGGGCTAGACACAGGAAACAGAGCTAAAGGCACAATCTTTGCTCTCAAATTGCACACAGTCTACTGGAGGAGTGGCCACATGCTTATCGCTGGGCAGTGTGAGGGTGAGAGCAAACACATTGACAGTGCCAGTAGTCTAGAAGGTCGTTTGATCCTCATGACAACCTGGCGAGGTGGGTAACATTACCACCCCCAGTTTTCACATGGGGAAACTAAGAGGCACAGAGAGCTTAAGTTATTTGCCAAAAATAATGGAGCTAGTAAGTGGCAGAGCCAGAATGCAAACCCACACAGACAGGTTCAAAGTGTGTGCTCTTCACCTTGACACTGGGGATGTGGCAGCCAACTGGGGTTGTGTGGGAATGAGGTAGGCTTGGGATGGGGAAGGGTCAAGGAAAGTGCTTCAGAAGAGATGATAGAAAGGCCTTAAAAATGCTTCCACTGGCCATGTCAGGATGAATCTGCATGGAAACCTAATCAAGTCAGAAAGTTACAGTAAAGAGAGAGATACCTTCGAGGGCATGGCTTCATGGAAGAAGGGTCCACGGTGTTCTAGGATGACAGTGCTGTAGGGCAGAGTTTCTGTAGGTATTGTCTTGGGACCTTTGTGCTGTCTGAGATGATAATGGGCAGTCTGCCAACAGGGTTCCAGGATCAAGTAAGTTTGGGTTTCTTTACCTCATATTTGCAAGACCGTTTAGATGCTCGTGGGTCCTGTGAAGCTCCAAGAAGGGAACAGAACCTGAGCACACGTTCTTTCTTCTTAGAAAGCCCTATGGAGATCTCCTGGCACAAGAGGGTCCCGGAGAACACAGTCTGGGAAATGATGTCTTCCAGGAGGCATGGAAGGGCTGAAGCTGGCTGGAACTCTGAGGCCTGCCCTTGGCAGCATGGTAAGCCCTCCACTGGATGGCGGGTGGTGGGTGGTGGTCTCGGTGTTGGGTTCATTCTATCCTGTCGGTGACGCAGCCTTTGTCTGGTCACTTGAGCCCTTTCCCTGGATCCTTGCTCCTTTGGTGCCTGGTTTCCTCCTCAAGGTTATGGCCTGCTTCAGTTCACCTTACAGGACCTGTGAAGTCAGCCTGTTACTCCAGCAGGAGCTGACTTTTCTGGACTTGGCCTTTGAACATGGGGAACCTGTTAACCTTCAAGTTGACTTAGCTTCTCCTGCTGGTTTCTCTTAACTAAATCTGCCCTTCCTTTCCCTCCTCCTTTTCTTTCTCCCTCCCTCCCTTCACCCTTCCCTCCTTCAACATTTTTTATGTAAAGTCTATGGCAGCCACAGAGTTACAGGTTTTAGTGCAGTTGTTCATGACTTCTGGTTCATATCAAAGTTCTGAACCAACTGGTCAATCTCCAGGCATGTGCCTGCCCCCATCACTGGTGCATTGAGGGGACATAGTTACCGTACGGGGCATGTGTCTGGGGCCTTGTGGAAGCCTAGATAGGTCTTTCACCTATGCTTTATGTGATGAATAGCATTGTGTGTAGGTACAAACTTGGATTCGTAAAATAGGTCTTAATTTATACAGAATTAACATTGCTTTTGGCATTATGTATTTTAAAAAGTGTTAAAGACTTGATTTTTAAGTAATCTCCACACCCAACGTGGGGCTCAAACTTACAACCATGAGAGCAAGAGTGTCATACTCTACCGACTGAGCCAGCCAGGTGCCCCCTGTCATTATGTATTTTTAATCAGTACATACTAGAAGTACTATTATCTTACTGGTATCTATGGATTTTTTTAATGTTGAGACGGAGTCCTTTATCCTACCCAAATCTCAGGCTTTGGAATCAGCCAGACTTGGGCTCAAATCCCATTTCTGTTACATATTAGCTGAGTGACTCTGGGCAAGTTGCTTAACTTTTAAAACCTTAATTTCCTTTCCTGAAAATGGGAATCATCATACCTGCTTTGTGGGTTTCCATGGAGATGAAATGACGTGATGAATGTTAATCATCTAACAGATTGCCTAATCGCTCAACAAATGGACATCGTTATGACAAAATAGAAAGGAGTAGAAAGAGGAGGTGATTGGGGAGGATGACATAAAGACACTAACCATGAGCTGGGCAGGAATAATAGGGGCTGGAAACACCCACCAAGAGAGGTTAAAAACCATCTTCTCTGCCATTACCAATCTCCCGCTAGATCTTGGACTCTACTGGTTTAGCATAAAAACCCATTAATGGAAAGAACAGCCAACATACTGCCAAGGAGATTGGTGGGAGACAGGGAGGTGGGTGGCACCCAGTGATTAGCAGTGACCTCCAGGGGCAGAGACAGTGTCCAGAGGCAGCAGTGGGTGGGATTCTCACACCAGGCTGGTCTGGCACCATGACCCTGTCTGTACTGGTGGTCACCAGCTTCTTCATCTCCTCGCGTTTTTGTCAGGTTTGTGGGCGAACCGATATCCTACCAACAAATTCTCCCTCACCTTCAGTTAGGTAGGGTCGGTTTCTGGTGTTTGTAACCAAGAGAGTCGCCTAGTACATCCATGATGTAGACTCGATCTCATCTGGCTGGTCTCAGATGCGCAGGCTCCAGATTTGATGACCAACCCAGAAACTTTCGACGCAGCCCCATTCACATTGCAGAGACCCTGCGAATGATGTTCTCGCCTGGTTTCACGGTCTGTCTCCCAGGATGCTTGGTGGCAGAAGATCGATCACGCGTCACTTCTCTGTCCCTCCGTGTCCAACTGTTTCTAGCTATTGACGGGGGAAGGCAGTGGAGGAATGGCTGCAAAGGCTGACTAGGGCCATATACAGCGAGGTGTTGGCTGGTGGCTCTGTCCCACTGCTGTGACACCTTTGCAGGGCCACTTCATCCCAGAAATGACAGCAGTTCAACCCACACACAGGGTAGAGGATAACGCTGACTCTCGCTCCTGACCTCTCCTCCCTCCCCACACATGCCGTACCCCAGCAGTCAGCCCTCCAGGGTGACCTGTGGATGTCCCATCCCCTGGCACACACACCATTGTTTGTTGTGGGAAAGGACTGCTTTAAAATCCCAGTCTCCCTGAAAGTGCTCCCCGGATCCCAGACGCCTGCAAAGCGCTCCCGTTTTGTTTTCGCATTTCAGATGTTAATTATAAGGAAGAGAATTAGGCATATAAAACAAATTACATTGGCAGGCGTTTGCTTCACTTGTGCACCACGGGGCCCAGGCGCCCCTAATGAGATGTGACTACAGATCATCGTGCTTCCTGCAAACAGCCAATTGCTTCTAATGTGGCAGAGTCTTCCTTGTGTTGCCTGAGAATTAGCCACAGGTGTAGCATTTGACATCCTCAAGCATCACCCGCCCAGGGAAGTGTGGTTAGGTCAACAGCAGCAAGAAGAAGGCAGGGAGAGAGAGACAGGCAGACACCCAAGGTTTTAGAGCTTCCTCGTGATTTACGTTAGGGCTCCTCCTCCAACCACCAAGGCTGCCCCAAATTAATGCACAATCCAAGGAAAAACAGTGTCTCTCTGTCCTTTCCGTAGAAAGCAATTCTGCAGCTGTGACAAGATGCAGGCTACGAGTGCTGTCTTTTATCAGTGCTTAATAATATTAATGTCCCCTGCGAAGAACAAACAGGCATTCTACCATGGGTCGAAAACTGTTTGTGGGCTTAATTGGAAAACATTACTTAATGTTTCCCTTAATTAGAATTAATTACAAGACCCTAGTGAAGAAATAACTCCATATGTAAGATTCTAAGACCTCGCACTGTGATGTGAAATTTCCCTTAGAGAGTTTGCCCCATCAGAAGTACCTCTGCTAACCTATAGAATATGTATACCCAGATATCTGGGTTCCTCGTGAGCACCAATCTTCCAATGGTGCCAAGGTCAGCACAAATAACATTGGCTTATTGGTCAACAAAAGGCAGAAATATGATAATGAGTCCAAGGAGCCTGTGTAGGGATGTGGTGTGACCTCTTGGGCCATTTGCGAATGGAAGGGGCTTGGAGTTTTCTCAAGTTCTTCTAGCTCAAACACTCTGGGTTTCTCATTTCCCAGCCCCAAGATTCTGTCTTAAAGTTGTTAACTGTAAGACACAGAATTGAAACAAAAGGCAGACTTTCCAAACTAAAGAATGAGACAGTCCCAGAGAAGTGATCTTGCCTGGATATTCAGCTCGGTTTAGGGATAGTCAATGTATCTACCTACGGAAGTAGATTTTTTTTTTTTACAGAAGCACCAAACAATTCTTGGGGTGCCTGGGTGGCTCAGTCAATTATGTGACCTGCTCTTGGTTTTGGCCCAGGTCATGATCTCACTGTTTGTGAGTTCCAGCCCCCCAATGGGCTCCATGCTGACAGTGCAGAGCCTGCTTGGGATTCTCTCTCTCTCTCTCTCTCTCTCTCTCTCTCTCTCTCTCTCTGTGTGTGTGTGTGTGTATCTCTGTCTCTCTCTGTCCTTCCCCTGCTCTCTCTCTCTCTCTCTTTCTCTCTCTCTAAATAAATGGGTAAAATTAAAAAGAGAAAAGAAGCAACGAAGCAATTCTTAAGCTCAGTCATATGTGCAGTTCCTTTGAAAACAACCAGTTAGCAACTCATGACTACATCCTAGTTTGAATGAATCAAGCCGTATTTTGCAAAACTGTACGTGCATGTAGATACAGCCATTGTGTGCTGTAAGAGTCTCCCCAACCATTTTCTGAGGACTAGAAGTGCCCTGTGATTTCTAAGTGTGGGTGCAATGGAGAAGAGGGTAGGTCTACAATTAAGTTAGCTTTGGAAACGCTGAATCAAATAAAGTTACACAAGTTACTTCATAATAGGATCCTCAGAGCCTTTGTCATGCCAGGGGGCTTTGTGACTTTTCTGGGACATACAGTTTGCAGTATGATCTCATGTAACTTTGGAATTTCCTTTCTATTGGCACGTCAACAATTCATGAAAGACCAGTGTTCTGCAGAATTAGTTTAACATGCATGTGGAACACTTTATTTTAATATTTTGGCTGTAAGTCCATGCTGAACAAGCTTAGAAGAAAGAATAAGCTAAGAAAATATAGAAAACTGTGGACTTGGATAAATTTCCTTAGTGATAGGATTCAAATCAGTATATGAAAGATTTACCATTAAGAATCAGAATAATTGTTAAGTGAGATGAAGTACAATCAATTTCTTATAAGTGGCGAGTGTAAAACCCAATGATATGTTAAATTTGATCTCTTTAAAAGAGGTACAGTTCTTTTTTGCTCTTAGAAGATTTTCAAGTTCTATTATTTAAAGGGTTATAGAAAAGATGGATGATTAACAGGGATTTTATTTTTCCACTTTATTTTTTTAACGTCTATTTTTGAGAGAGCAAGAGATAGAGCACCAGCAGGGGAGGTGCAGAGAGAGAGGGAGACACAGAGTCAAAAGCAAGCTCCGGGCTCCAAGCTGACAGCACAGAACCCGACACGGGGCTCCAACCCATGAACTGTGAGATCATGACCTGAGCCAAAGTTGGATGCTTAACCGACTGAACCAGCCAGGTGCCCCTATTATTCCACATTAAGAGCTAGGGAATCCAAATCTATTAACATAAACACGAAATTCTAGTTTCGTTGTGCTAAGAAAAGAGTAGTGGGTAAATTTCTAAGTGCACGAAGGGAATTGTGGCTATAACATTCTTGTTATTATTAATGTGTGTTGGGTATGATTTGCCCAAGGAGAATCTGTTTTGTAAATGACCATTAAATAGAGCTTCCTCTAGAGTACAAAGATGACCCTTTAGGATGTAGTTAACAAGGCAGTGAATAAAGGTGTACAAGTCAGAAGTTCCCAGAATAAGGGGATTTCTTTCTTTTTTTTTTTTAACATTTTTATTTTATTTTTGAGAGACAGAGTGCAAGTGGAGGAGAGACAGAGAGAGAGATACACACAGAATCCGAAGCAGACTCCAGGCTCTGAGCTGTCAGCACAGAGCCTGCCACGGGACTGGAACTCACGAACCGTGAGGTCATGACCTGAGCCAAAATTGGACGCTTAACCGAATGAGCCACCCAGGCGCCCCAGAGAATTTCTTATGTGGGTGGTAAATTATTTTTTTCCACAAGTCATGAGATCATGTATATCCATTAACAGAGCATATGCCTTAGGAAGAAAGCTTAAAGTGAGTACAAGATTTCACTCTGAGCATAGAGAGTTTTTGCACTTATTTGTTAGCAATCCCATCCCAAACTCAATTTATGTTTTGTGATTTTGGTTAACAATAATGCCTTTGTTCTTCTCTCCCCTTTCCTTTCCCATGTTGCTTAGCGCCCGTTCTCAGTGATGTCAAAAGATGGCAGGGGGGAGCAAAAAGGGATTACAAAATGGGATGGAATAATTTATCAGAAGGAGTCCTTCCTGAATGCACTGTCATTTTGTTCTCCAGTAGGAATTTTAAACCTTTACTCAGTGAATCTTTGCCTCCTGGGAAAATGAGGTTTCCCTTCCTGGGTTGGCCGGGGCTCCAGTCCGCCTCCTACCAGACCATCCCTCATCGTAACGGTGACTGTTATGCGTCTAGTTGAAAAGGCTCCGGATTTATGCCGTACAGCATGTGCAAATGGGACCCCGGACCGGAAAGGCTGATGGATGGAAGTTGCGGCAGGCCGTCGGGATGCCGCACGAGGCGGGTGGCTGGTGCTTACCAGGCCCCACAGCAGCCTCAGTGCCCGGGATGGGCTGGGCCCCTTAGGGTGGGCCGCGTTCCTCCACCTCACTCAGATTCCACAGGCCAGGGGCATCTCAAGCTGTTTGGGGCCATGGACTAACCGCGTCCGACAGAGCCCTCTGCCACCAGCGCCTACTTCCCAGCGGTAGAATCTTCACTAGAAACCGTGGGCAAACCACCCTTCTCCTCCAGAGGAGACTCTGCCTAGGTGAGGCCTGACTTGTATTTCATATTCTAATGAAAGGAGAGTTACATGCCAGCAGGATATTAAAACCATAAATACTCTAAAAGATGAGTTTGCAAACACCAATTCCTCAGAGAAATCTTTTCTTACGCCCCAGACTAGGTGAGGACCCTCTGTGATATAATGCCCTGATTTCTCCTTTGTGGCACTCGCTGGTGTTGTTATGAATTCATGCACTCTTTGAGGAAGTCGCTCTTATTAGTCCTCAAAAATTTAATGTTAATTCTATAAGGGTAGAGACAGTCTGTCTTTCTCCCTAGCACTCGAGGCAAAATGGATTATAGCCCTGCCCAGTCCTCCTTTCTCTTCCCCTCCCCTCCCCTCCCCTCCCCTTCTCTTCATGAATAATTTAGTCCTAAAGCCATTACGTTGGGCAGAGCAGAGTAGGTGTCCAGGGTGGAAAGGGGAGGGGGTGTGGAAGCCTAGACTTGGATGGGCTCATTTCACTTGTGTCCCAGAACAGGAAGCTCTTGGCCTACTCAGCCACTTTGGGAAGGGGGGAGCGGGCCATCAAATTATGAGTGCAATTAGACAAAACATCTGTTAGATTGATTTTTTTCATTGTTTCAACCAGTTCTTGTGGCATTGCAGAGACAGATCACTAGTTAATTTAGTTTGATGGCCAGTAGTGTCTGTGCTAATTGAATTTTTGACTGGATGTTTGGGAGTCATAAAAAGATATGTGTATTTGTGTGTGTGTGCGTGTGTGCACGCGTGCGTATGATGTAGTAGGAAGATCACAGCCTTTGCAATCAGACAGATTCAGCTTTAATCCTCAGTTTCCTCATTCATAATATGGGATTGGTGATAAATCTGCTTTTGAGCTGGTGGTGCTTCTATAAAATAAGCGGTCCATATTCACTCATTATAGACTCTTGACATAAGATGTTCAAAGACATCTTTTTTTGTGCCATGGATCCCCTTGGCGGACTTGTGAAGCCAATGCATTCCTTCTCAAAAGAGTGTTTTTAGGGGTGCCTGGGTGGCTCAGTTGGTTAAGCGTCCAACTCTTCATTTTGGCTCAGGTCAGGATCTTGTGGTTTGTGAGATCGCGCCGCACATCATCGGGCTCTGAGCTGACGGCACAGAGCCTGCTTGGGATTCTCTGTCTCCCTCTCTGCCCTTCCCCTGCTCACGCTTGCTCTCTGTCTCTCTCAAAATAAATAAATAAACCTAAAATAAAAGAGTGTTTTTAAAATGTGTCAAAAATACATAGGTTTAAAAAGGGAGCCAATTATATTGAAATGTAGTTATCAAAATATTAGTAAACACATTTGTGATATAGTAATTGATGTGTTTTATTGATATATTCAACAGCAAGTTCTAGTGACAGGTCTAATAGCTGCCATCATTTTGAAGCACCGATGAGCATAAATGATAAATTGAGATATTCTGATCAACTGTGATGATACAAATGGAAGTGATGTTTATTGGTGACAAAGACACCATCACCACTAACAAAATGGTGGTCTGTTTCCTACATTCATAAACAACGAAAAGGCTAAATTTGAATTAGAGGTCAGTGAGGCTAAAAATGGCAACCTTTTCTTATCTCAGTTCATAGACCTCTGAGTTCAAATTCCTGCTTGGATCCCAGGTTAAAACCCCTACTCTATGGTAACATTGACTTACAGAAATCTTTCTATGCCTCTCACCTTCTCCGGAACTTTGTAAATCGAATCTGTATGTGATGGCTGTGGAACTTTCTGCCCTCCAGTTGCCGGTCATAGGCTTGTCTTCACCTGAGGATTCTGGAAGCAATGCTGACTGCCACCTGTAGCCCCCTCAGTGTACATTTGATGTGCCATCATGTGACTGAGAGGAGCATGTGTGTGTTTACACATGGAGAGACCTTTGTTTCTTTTTTCTTTCTCTTTCTTTCTTTCTTTCTTTCTTTCTTTCTTTCTTTCTTTCTTTCTTTCTTTCTTTCTCTCTCTCTCTCTCTCTCTCTCTCTCTCTCTCTCTCTCTCTCTCTCTCTCTCTCTCCGAGAGACAGAGACGGTGTGAACGAGGAAGGGCAGAGAAAGAAAAAGAAAATCCCAAGCAGGCTCTGTGGAGTCAGTGCACAGAGCCTGATGCAGGGCTCGAACCCATGAACTGTGAGATCATGACCTGAGCCGAAGTCGGACACTTAACCGACTGAGCTACCCAGGCACCCGTGTTTCTTTTTTTTTTTTTTTTTTTAAGTTTATTTATTTTTGAGAGACAGAGCATGAGAAGGGGAGGGGCAGAGAGAGACAGAGAGAGAATCCCAAGCAGGCTCTGTGCTGCCAGCACAGAGCTGTACGTGAGGCTCGAACTCACGAACCGTGAGATCATGACCTGAGCTGAAACCAAGAGTCAGACGCTTAGCCGACTGAGCCACCCAGGTGCCCCTCACCTGGAGAGACCTTTGAAATGTCCCAAATAAGTTTCTTCTGCTTACTTATTGAGGATGTCTTTGTGCCCAGTGTCCTTTACACTTTCTAATTGCCATCACTGACCATGCTGGCCACGCTTGCTTCTGAGGAAACTCCAATGTCTCCATAGCCCCTTGTGTTAAAAAATGATCTCCCTTGCCTGCGGCAAGCTATTTGTCCTCTGAACTTTATTTATAAACACCCCCACAGTGAAGGCATCTGTTTCTTCATGTTAATTTCACCGGCTCCTGTCTTCCTAGCCTGGAAGGACAATTCCTGCCCATGGGTTGGCCGGGCCAGAGAAGCACGTAGTGCCAGAGCCGGGCTGGGAGAGAAGGGCCCGCCGCATGCCCCACAGAACAGGCAGATGGAAATGTGCGGTGTGGGGGGACCATCTCCTGACCTGTGAAGCCCTGACACCAAGACCAGCATGATCACGCTCTCTACTCAGGCTGCAGAAATAAATGAGGTGGAGAAACAAAGAATCCAGAAAGAAAAGAAAAGCCCACTTTCTGTGTAGGGGTCGGGGTGGGGGGAGTATAAGCTGCCAAAGCTGGAATAAAAGGTCTTCCTACTTTTGCCACTGATAAGGGCTGAGTCACACATTTGGCTCTCTGTGCTTGGAAACTGGCCTGTGACGTCAGCCCAGAAGAAATCCTTGAGAAACGACATGGACCTTGCAACTTGTTGATCACGATCGCTTCTGTGTCCTCCTCGCTGAGCTTTTTGTGAACTCCCTCATGCCCCTTCTAGGGGTGATGTGTGGAGGAAACTAGGTGGCTTGGAGTTGCAAACAAAGAAAGGAGAGAAGAGGTGGAGTTCTGTGCTGGCTTCTGAGGTGAACTAGAAGTCACCAATGAAAATGCCGGAGCAGGGACCACGTGAGGTGGCTCCTTGATGTATCACATAACAGTGGGCATTGTCCACCGAGGGGGGGAGGGGCCGTTCGTACATAGAAGAGGAATAAGACGGTGTGCTAGACTTCGCTGTCTGAGGAAGAGATTTCCCTGCTGAGGCACCAAGAGCTAGCTAGTGGCAGTCGCAGACCCCTGGTTAGGAGAGGACAGAGGGATGACAGCATGATTAATTAAAAACCCAGGTTGACCCTGAAACAATCAAGTGAGTAATAATGAAGCCCCTCAGCCTCCTTGGCAGCAAAGAAATTACACTAAATGCTTCAAACCAGCTTAAGGCCCCTATTCTTCTAGTCTGGCTATAATCTTCTACCTGATTTTCACCACACCTTGTAGTCAGATTGTAGGCCTCTGGTAACGCCGGCGTGTTTATCCGTGAGATAAACTTGCCCTAACAAGAAGTCACAGCTACGTTCAGTCAAGGACATGTTATGCAACAAAAGTGTGGGTCTTCGGTGATAGAAGAATGGAGGGCAGCATTCTGTACCCCTTATACAGGGATCCTGCCTCTACTGTCCTTTCGATATTGTTGTCCTACCTCTTCGTGTAGATGGCTAAGTACATAAAGAGGAGAGGATAGGCGATGTAACCTGTAGTTCTACTACCCAGACCTTCCCAGGGTTCCCAGCTTCTTTTCTACATTTCTTCTCTTTGCTTGGCTTCAGTTTCATCTGTCAAATTATGGTTTGGACTGGATTTCTTTCATAGCTATTTGTCAAAGGGAGCAAAGCTGATGGAGGCCAAGCCTTTGGCTCCAAGTTGCTCCCTGTTCAATGGATCACACAGTGTGGTCAGTTGGTTGCATCCCCAACAGATGGACCCTCTTGCTCGATGCCACCTTGCCACTTGGGATGACCCTCTCTTATGGCCAGTTCCCTGAGCTGAGCACCCAGCGCTATGCTTTTCAATGACCATTCTTTTAACCAACCCTTTCAAATTCATACTTGGCATGGGGCCCAATGCCCGGTGCTTTGACACACCTTTCACTTAGTTCTATTCATTATTAGATTCTTAGGGCAGGGTCAGTCCCTGGCACATGGAAGTTTTGGTAAAAAAAAAAAAAAAAAAAAAAAAAAAAAAAAAAAAAAGGGATTTGGGAGGGAATGTGAGTGCTGGATTTAGACTAGGTCTGGGTCCTAGGCCTCTTTTCCAGCAGTGTGATCTTGGACCAGGGATTTACCCTCGCTAAACCTGAATGCCCTCATTTGTAAAATGGGTAATAAAATCTTCAAGAGGCTCATCACGAGGTGAAACACTATATTGAAAATTCTGGTATATACTAGGTGTTCCACATATAGAAAACAGATGGACGGATGGATGGATGGATGGGTGGATGGATGATTAGAGTCCAAGAAACAAATGATGAACCAAGACTGAATCTCTGGGCCACAGGCCTTCATTCTCTCCCTTCACATCTGGTCTCAGGAGAGCTCCTGACGTGAGCCACTGAATTTCAGGTGTGAGTGTAGGTCGACATTCTGGCTCCCTCCCTGAGAAACATTTGCATCTTAAATCAAATTTCTAATCATCTGGTTTAAGTAATGTTTCCTATTATTTCAGAGGGTTTACAGTTTCCCCTGGAGCCCATCTGTGAACCCTGTGCCACCCATTAAGAACCCCTTATGTTTCAACAAGTATTGATTGGGAGGTCACAGAGAAGTAGATAAGAGACTTGTCGGGTAGGATGCATTTTAATTGGAAGCAAATCAGGATACGATTTTAGTAATTGAGGCATGAAGCAATAATCGCCTGAGTGCCGGCGGTGCCAGTATGAGCAGAAAGGAAAAACAGATTCCAGAGGCCTTAAGTGGTGAGAAGTGAACATTGTGAGGCCCAAGCAGATGTGAGGAGAGAGCAAGAAAGAACAGTGCAGAGAGGCTCCAAGCCTTGAACCTGCACGGGGGAGGTAATGGCACTTCCCTTGGGAGCCATAAGACAGCATAGAGGGGAGCTGGCTCTCTGGGGGACAGATGCTAAATCTGGCCTTAGCCATAGTGCATTTGGGTGGTTAAGAAGCAGCCGGTGGCGGGGGTGGGGGGCGGTGGGGGATGTCTACCAGGCAGTTGGAGATACAAAATCCTGCAGGAAAATGGTTCCTTCCAGCACCAGCATTGTGATTCTGTGATGATCGGGGGGGACAAACTGGGGCCGGAGCTTTGATGTGGGGATCTTCACCTTTGATGTAAGGTTGGGGGAGTCATGAAGGTAGATAAAATGTCTGAGGGAAATAATGTAGAAACAAATGCTTTAGGACCAAGTACCGAATCTTGAAATAAGCCCATATTTTATTTTTTTTTTATTTCACTATCTTTTAAAATATAATTTATTGTCAAATTGGTTTCCATACAACACCCAGTGCCCATCCCAACAAGTGCCCTCCTCTGTGCCCATCACCCACTTTCCCCTCTCCCCCACCCCACCTCAACCTTTAGTTCTCAGTCCTTAAGAGTCTCTTATGGTTTGCTGGTTTGCCTCCCTCCTTCTCTGTAACTTTTTCCCGCTTCCCCTCCCGCATGGTCTTCTGTTATGTTTCTCAAGATTCACATATGAGTGAAAACATATGGTATCTGTCTTTCTCTGCCTGACTTATTTCACTTAGCATAATACCCTCCAGTTCCTTCCACGTTGCTGCAAATGGCCAGACTTCACTCTTTCTCATTGCCGAGTAGTATTCCATTGTATATATAAACCACATCTTCTTTATCCACTCATCAGTTGATGGGCATTTGGGCTGTTTCTATAATTTGGCTATTGTCAAAAATGCTGCTATAAACATTGGGGTCCATGTGCCCCTATGCATCAGCACTCCTGTATCCAAAAATAAGCCCATACTTAGAGGCTTAGACCAAAAGGAGTCAAGAGAGGGACAGAGAAGGAGAGAGAGAGGGAGAGAGACAGAGAAGAGGTACACTGCCAGATAGGGGAACATCTCAGCAGAGGGTGGACCTCCCAACCAGGAAAAGGATGAGGACGTAGGCACATCTCAAAAGACGTAGACAGATGGAGCCTGAGAGGAAGTTCTTTCTCCCTGCTGATGCTCAGACAACATTTGGGGAACACCTGAGCTGAGCTCAAGCCTAGGAGAAGGAGAGGAGGCAACACAGGGGATTGTGAGTTACTTTGCGTTTCAATCTGGATGACTGAGAAAACCACCGAAGTGTCTGACAGCCCATTAGTGATCATACTATGTTTTCTGCATCAGACAGATGGGAGCCCCAGATAGAATTTAAGTCCACTTTACGGGAAACTTGAAAAGTTACAATTTTGTATACTTGAGTTAGTGACTATAAAATTCATACCATCCAAACTGTAATAGCTTGAATGCACAAGGGCATTTACTGTCTTCTGTCTCGACAGGTGTATGGATAAGCCCTCTGTTATCTCATTCGATTCTACTCCTGAAGACACGTAAGTCACATATCATAGTTCCCATTTTACAGATGAAGGAACGAGGCTCAGAGAGATAAAAAGAAGATTTCCCAAGTCACAGTCCCAAGTGGCCATGCAAGAACCCTAATCTGGGATTTTGGACTCCCGATTCAGTACTTCTTCCACACCAGACCTTCCTCCAAAGATAGGCTTACTATCCCTTTAGGAGTCCGTTTTGGTTTATATCTTCCACATTATGTAACCCAAGTTACAGACTCCAATGGATCCTTTGGGTTAATGTGCTATCAATTTCACTTATTAATTATAATGACATAGGCATGTGTTCTGTGTGTGTGTGTGTGTGTGTGTGTGTGTGTGTACGCACCTGTGTGTACACTTTGGGGAAGGGACAATTCAAAGATAATTTCGAGCCATGAGCCTTCCAACATCCTCAAAATACAAGATCACGTGGCAGCCAAAGCCTGGACTCGCTGTAGCAGTAGAGCCCAGTTCCCTCCCTCCTGCTTGCCTCAGTTCCTTACCTGTACAATGAGGAAGGATGATAATATCTGTTTTGTAGGGAGGCTGAGAAGATGAAATGAGGTCATTTGTGTAAAGTGCCTGGCCCTCTAATCTTCCTGTTGTATGTGCACAGCACACCATGGCCAGTCACCAACCCAAGCAATACCCTGTGGAGGGCTGCCCAGGATAATGGCAGGGATGCTTGAGCGGCTCAGGTACCATCAGCTGGGGCCTGGGGCCTGGCTGTCCTTTCAGCCCCTTCTCTTTTTTTAATGTGTATTCACTTTTTGAAAGAGAGGGAGAGAGTGCGCACGAGCATGAGCAGGGGAGGGGCACAGCGAGAGGGAGACACAGACTCTGAAGCAGGCTCCAGGCTCTGAGCTGTCAGCACAGAGCCCGAGAGCGCAGGGCTCGAACCCATGAACTGTGAGATCATGAACTGGGTCGAGATCAAGAGTCACTTAAAGGACTGAGCCGCCCAGGCGCCCCTCCCTCCTCTCCACCCCTTCTGCAGCCTGGAGGAAAAAGCTAGGAGGGCCAGATGGGGAGAGGTTGAGACAAAAGCCGGGCTTGTGATGTTGTCCACCTGAAACTAAAGTAACATTGTGTGTCAGATGCTTTTTAAAAACCCCAAGGCCTGGGAAAGTAATGTGACTGGCTCTAATGGAGAGGCTTGCCTCACAAGAGGATTGTTTTAGAAAAGCCTGTTAATCTCTCCTAAGAGAGACAGTAAGCAGGGAGGGTTGGGAGCTCCACCCTTTTGGACCAGCCCTTTTCAAATAGTCTCAAGATCTCGGCTCACGTGGTGAATGTACAAGGCCAGAGAGCAGCAGGGAGACTCAGGAAGAGATAAGAAGGAGCTTGGGATGCCGACCCCCAGGCCAAGGGGCAGGGAGAGATAGGCCAGACCCCTGAGGGCCCTCTAGGAACTGCAGGCATTTGTAGAAGGAGCTGGAAGGGGTAGAGGTGTGGGAGGGGGCACGTGGGAGTGGAGGGGTACGGGAAGCAGAAAGAAATGGTAACATTTCCATCAGCTTTAGGTAAAATATAACAGATTTTCCTATGTGATCCTGAATCTGGATCTGGGAGGTAGTTTCCAAAAGATGACCTTGGAAAATAGTTTGAGGAAAGCAAAGGGGGACCTTCCAAGGAGATATACAGAGAAAGAGGTGAGTTCCTGAACTTCAGTCAAGACCACGGCCTCACCACATCCTGGTCCATGGCAGGGGCCCAATAAAAATTGTTGAAGGAGCCAGTGAATTATATCCACACCTCACACTGGCCACTGGCAGATGAAACCTTGGTTTGGGTCATAGGCAGGGTGAAAAGCTGAACCAACCCTGCCAATTCTGCTTGAGCTGAATGCAACCATGTCCCAAGAAAGAAGTGACTTAGAAAAATGTAAATGCTCACCATGCACTTTCTATTGCTCTTCGGGTGGATTACATCTCCCAGCCGTGGTCATCTTGCTAGAGGTGGGAAACACAGGAGTTTGGGTGGAGTGGGGCCGAGACCATGATAAGCACCCTTCTCCTATCCAAACCTCCTTTGCAGAGTGACTGAGGTTTCTGATCAAGAATGTTGTCAGTTTACATCTGTGATTCTTCTGGAGGTGTCTGCATTTTAGGCATCTTTTGCCATGACAAGAAAGTGTGTCCCTTTCTAAAAGGACTTCTGACATCAGGAGGCAGGTTGGGAAGGTTTTTGTGAGGAGCATGAGAGCCTTCTGGAATCTTGGAGGATGGGCTGTTGCCACTGACTCATCCTCTCCATTGCAGCTGGTCCTGGTTAGGACCCCTGACATTCCCTAGGCCCTAGCAGCTCCGAGTACAGCACATGGATCTTTCTGTCACCGGCTTTGGTTGGAGAAGAGAGTTCATCTGCCTTTGAACTGGTTAGCTGGGTGAGAGTAACCAACTAGAATGTAATTGAGAAGGTGCCGATTCCCCCAGACCAGTCGCAGGGTACCTGGGTGCCATTAGGAGACCACAGTGCCTGTCTTGCGGTTCACTCAGTGCTGCTCACCCTTCTGAAACCAGCCAGCTGTGTGCCTTCTAGTTTCTCCTTGACCTCTGGCTTGCCCTGCTCCTCGTGAAGATCTCCTGTCTCTCATTTATTTAATGGTGTCTACAGTCCGTATCAGCAATTTTCAAACCTGGTTGTGTGCCAGAACTACCCAAGAAACTTAGTGCAGGTAATAATAGTTCATGCTTATTACCTGCTGGGCATTGTTATAAGGAGTTTCTAACACTGTCCAGAGTCTGCTTTTCAGAATCCCAACACTGACCTCCCAAATCAGGAGCTCCTTGGGGTAAAGCCAGATGTTCATATTTTTTTTAAAGGTCTACAAGAAACTCTCACATGAACCAAAGAACGAGGTTAATGGTAAACCATGAGAACTAATTCTACACTTGGCCAGGGGAGAATATGTAGAATTTTCCAGAATACTGGCACATGCCCTATATGTGTCAGTTTTTTAGGACAGAGAAGACCCCACCCTCACCTCCTTCTGTGGGACAGAGAATATACCTTTGTTCATCTATCCATTAACTAATTCAAAAAAATGCTACTGGAAGCCTACTGTATGCCAAGTGCTACTCTAGATGCTAGGAAACATGGAGCATATATTTTAGATGAAGGAGGCAGACAATAAATAAGGACAGAAGTGAATATATAACATGCCAGGTAGTGATAAGTGCTATCAAGAAAAAAATAATGCAGGGTCCAATGATAGATGGTGGGATGGGATGGAGTGAGGATGTGTGGATGACTTTAGATAAGGGGTTTGGGAAGATCTCTTTGGTAAACAGACACATGAATGAAATCAGGAAGGAAGAAATGTAGATATAGGGGAAGAGCATTTCTAGGAAGGGAAAATGGCAAGTGCAAAGGTCCTGAGGTGGGAGCAAAGGTCCTGAGGTGGGAGCAGCTTGGCAGATTTTAAGACCTCCAAGGAGGGGCGGCTCGGTGGCTCAGTTGGTTGAGTGTCCAACTCTTGATTTCAGCTCAGGTCATGATCTCATGGTTCGTGGGATTGAGTCCTATGTTGGACCCTGTGCTGACAGTGTGGAGCCTGCTTGGGATTCTCTCTCTCCCTGCCCCTCCCCTGCTCATGCTTTCTTTGTAAATAAATAAATAAATAAACATTAAAAAAATGAATAAAGACCTCCAAGGAAGCCAGAGTAGCTGGAGCCCAATAGTAAGAAAGACATTGGTAGGAAATGAGGTCCTAGAAGAAGCCAAGGCAGGTCGTGCAGGGCTTTGCATGTCTAGGTACAGATTTCTATTTTAGTGTTTGTGACATGGGACAACTCGAGATTCTGAGTAGAAAGGCAACACTATCTGACTTGCCTTTTAAAAGGACCAGTTTAGGAGGTGCCTGGGTGGCTCAGTTAAGCATCTGACCTCGGCGCAGGTCATGATCTCGAGGTTCATGAGTTTGAGCCCCACGTCGTCGGGCTCTCTGCTGTCAGGGCAGGGCCCGCTAGGGATCCTCTCTATCCCTGTCTCTCTGCCCCTCCCCCACTTGTGCCCTTGTTCTCTCTCTCAAAAATAAATAAACATAAAAAAAGACCAATTTAAAAGAGAATAGACTGGTAGGATATTGCAATAGTTTAGGTGAGAGATAATGAGAGCTTGGACCAGGGTGGTAGCAGTGAGGGCAGAGAGAAATGGTTGATTCTGGATTTTTTTTGATCTCCTAGTGGATATTTTAAAGCTGTGGGAGTGGATGAGCTCAGTTAGGAATGTGTGGCTAGCTAGAGTAGGCGAGAGACTCAGAGTGCTCTGGAACATCCCACACTTTTGGATAGGGAGAAGTGAGGGGATTCGGGAAGAGACAGAGAAGGAGTGGCCAAAGAGATGAGATGAGAGCAATGTCAGACGCTGCTGCCAGGCGGAGCCAGAGAGGTGGAGCGTGGGCCACTGGGTTTGACAACATGGAAGTCTCCGATGACCTGGAGGAGGAGGGTTTTGGGGGGAGTAGGTGAGGCCTGATTGGAAAGGGATCTGGAAAGACTAGGAGCAGAGAAAGCAGAGACAGCAAGCTTAGACTCGTTTCATGTGCCTTTAACTACAGAATGGACCAGGGAAACAGATAGGCAGCTGGCGGTGGCTGTGGGGTCAAGAGAGACTGTTAAAGGTGGGCCACAGTTCCCGAATGTCTGTCTCCCCGCAGGCGGTACTTACTACCCGGCTGGGAGGGGGGATTGACGGTTGCAGGGGAGCGTCTTTGAAACTGTGAGAGCTGACGGGATTCCAGGACACAGGGGAGGACGCGGCCTTACAGCATTGTGGGAAGGTCCCGCACAAGGGAATGCAGTGTGGAGGGTAGGGAGGCGGGGGAGGCGGGGGGCAGTTGGTGGTGGGCTCACGTGGGATTTCACTTCTGATGACTTCAATTTTCTCAGTAAATAAGATGGAAGGCCGTGAGCTGAGAGTAAGGAGGGAGCCTTCTACTTTATTCTTCTATACTGAACAGCCGAGAATTTTAATTTATAAGCTGTCCTTGCAGGTTTTTCTTCCAGAAACATCGGTTTTTCTTTTATAACATATTTATGTGACTTTTTAAGCACAAGCTTTGGGGGGACTCGGCAATTTCAGGCATGCATGGTCTTTGGGGATGTTCTCTTCAGAATCAAAACACCAGGCACTGGTCCCCACTGACTACAGCCAGTTTTTCAGCTGAAAACCCACCCCCTATCCCCCAGGGAGACATCAAATAGGGTCTTGTTAACATTAGAACGTTAATTCGAAGAGGTAATTCTTGTTTCGCGTCTGGCCTATGAATCCCCATGTTTCTATCCCATTCTCCTACGTACCTCAAAAATTCTCCTTCACTTGACTCCTCAGTGGATATCCCTGCCTTGTTTTCCCTAACCCAGTGGTTCTCAAACTTGAACGTGCGCCCGAACCCCCCCCTCCACCCCCGCCCCCGCCCGAGGGCCGGTGAAAACACCGAGTGCTGGGCCTCAATGCAGAGTTTCTGCCTCAGCAGGGCTCAGGGTGGGGCCCATGAATCTGCATTTCTGCCAAGTCCTCAGGAACGCTGTGGCTGCTACAGTCTGCGGACCACACTTTGAGAACCACTGCCCTAATCGATTTACTCTTTTCCAATAGCATAGCCTCTCTGTGGACCCGCAGGGGCGGTGGGGCGGATGATATAAAGGAGGATGGTTCACAAGCTTGCTCCCCCCTTCTCTCTTTCCCGTGCAAGCGCCTGAACCAGCCCTGACAGAGGAGACCCTGGGATGGGTGGACCTTTGGTCTCCCCTGCAAGCATCTCAGGTAATGCTCGTGTCTGTCCTTGCCCGAAAGCAGTCACGACTGCAACATCCCTAGGGTGCTTTCATCTTTCAAGTCCTGATCCCTAAGTGCCCCTTCCCACCCTCGGCTCACACACATCGCCTTCCCCTGCTCAGATCCCTGATCTCTGACTTTCCCCCGTCTGCTGCCACTTGCTCCCAGCGAGCTCTGGGTATAGGATGGATGGGCCTTCATAATAACCCTGGCAGGCAGCGGTGGGGCCAGGGCCTCCCCTTTGAGGCTGGTGTGTCTTTGATTCCTTGACAGATTAGCAGCGCACAGAAGCGGAGCCCGTGTGAGAGGCTGCCGCGAAAGGGCCAGCTCTCGGCACGACACACGCCTCTAGTCCACCGTGACTGGCAGGTACGGGGAAAAGCTATTTACAGCGCCCGGCAAGCTAGATGCTTGTTCTGAAGAGCCTGCGTGGCCTAAAAATACCACAAAGGGTGGGAGGGAGAGAAAGGAAACTTCAGCATGGAATATTTTCAAAAAATTAAAAATAGAAAGGCCTTTGGTAAACGAGAGTCGCCAGTTGCTGTCCTGCTCACCTCCTACGGGGCTTTTAGGATTCCCAGCAGACAGCCAGTGGCCGGCATGACAGGAACAGTGACATGATTTCGGGGAACGGAGTCAGGCCACCGATAGATGCATGGCAGAAGCCAGGGCAGAAAAAGGCAAGTGCCACGTGCTGAGCCACACTGATTGGGATTGACAATGAGGCGGTCCGGGAATTAATGAGACCCAATAGATGTGGGGTTCACCTCCAATTTGATGAACCACTTTGTCAGGCTTGCTTAACCTCGGTCTCAAATCAGTGAGATTGTCGAGTGTGCCACGGAGTCTGTCTGATTTTACTTCTCTTCTCGTTAGGATGCTAGGATGCGCCTTAGCTCTCTTAGCGGCCTCTCCCCTCCTCCTCCCTCCCGTCCCTACAGCCTCTTCACTCATTCTAAGCTCTGGCAGATAAATGATTCAGTTTGGTTTAGTTTCATTCTTATTGTCTTTCTTAGAAAAGGTCTGGATTGGCGAGGTAAACAAATGTTCCCACCGTGAATGAGTTGCCCTGATCGAGGACCTCATAAGCAGGTAGATCTGGCCCAGCACTAGCAAGATCCTGGGGCGAGGGAAGCTGTGGCATGTTAGAATCCAGAAGGTTTACCTTGTCCCTCTGTCTAGTTCCCGGAGAAAAAGTGGCACCTGAGAAAACACTGGAATTATGCAGAGGAGGAAACTGGATTTCTGCTAAGGAATGCAGCAATTCAACCCATCAGGGTGGGCCCAGTTGGGAGATGTTGGAAATGGGGCGTGCGTTTTTTTTTTTAATTTTTTTTTTAACGTTTATTTATTTTTGAGACAGAGAGAGACAGAGCATGAACAGGGGAGGGGCAGAGAGAGAGGGAGACACAGAATCTGAAACAGGCTCCAGGCTCTGAGCTGTCAGCACAGAGCCCGACATGGGGCTCGAACCCACGGACCGTGAGATCATGACCTGAGCCGAAGTCGGACGCTTAACCGACCAAGCCACCCAGGCGCCCCTGGGGCGTGCGTTCTTAAAAAGACATGGCCCTGGGGAGACCCAGGGCAGAAATGTAGACTGCAGGCAATGGAGGCAATCTGATTTATTTTCCAGTTTCCCTATAACAGATGAAGTAGAGGGAACCCTAGGTCAATGTTTGATGACTTCCAATAGATGGGTGATGGGCTGGGTTGGCATTGGTACCAAACTATAGGCTTACTACCAAGGCTGTTGCATTTGGCTGGAGTTGTTCCAGTGAGAGGCACAGTGAATGTCTTAAGGTACTCCGAGGACTGGCCGGTTATTACCCCAGCAGTGTCTGGGCCATATATTCCCAGCTGTCAAGTTAGCAACTGCATGCGGGGAGTCAGGGCCCATTGCACCCAGAAATACAGTTGGCGGGCACTGAGCGTGGCCTTAAGCTGCCCTCACAGTTCAGCCCCACCCTGCTCAACTCTTGAGCTCTGTTATCAGGCCTGTGCATACTAGAAAAACCCTCCTCCCAGAGATGAATTAGGTCGATAAGTATTAAAGCTTGCTAGATTTCCATGGAACTCTCTGAGAATTTCAGAAGGCCCCATATCATGGATATTCTTAAGATGTCAAATGTTGTATCATATAAGATGCATCAAAAACCACTAGGGGTAATGGGAGGTACTTTGATATAATCTGGGCAAAAAATTGCCTCTTATGGAGTTGACTTGGAGACAAAAGTCTTGGAGGAAATTCCGGTGTCCTTTGAACAGCTTTGTTGGCATGGATTCAGAAAAATGGTATCTTGGCTCTGGGTTTTTTAAATGTATCCATAAGACCAGGGGAGCATCTAATATGATATATTCAACATCTAAGATTCAGAGATAGGTGTTTACTGACTTTCTCAAGGATCATCACTAGTTTAAGGCCTCACAGTATTAAAATCAGCACCATGGGCTTACAATGGAAGGCAGTCTCATAGGTCTTTCCATGGTGCCATATTTCAGTTCCTTTTTGTAACTGGATATCCCTGGTTTCAAGTGCAGCTATGGGAGCAAGATTGGGAAGAGAGGGTCATTGAGCATCTTTTGTGTCCCTTGAGTGATGCCAAGTGCTTCATATACATGAGCGTGTGTAGTTCTTTGACATTTCTTTGAGGTGAACATTAAAAGCTAGATTTTGCAGTAAACAAAACCAAGATTCAAAGAAATGTCTAGACCAGCACACTGATTTTTGGCATATTAATTTGCCTACAAAGACCATACTTAGTCTACATTACCACACACCAGACTGCCAGCCAGGTTATTCCAGAGGGCTCAGTGGATAGGCCAGATCCTTCTGTGGTCAACTGCCAAAGTACAAGGGCACTGAGTTATGAGAAGGGAGATGTCCCTGTGGCCTTGATACATAATAGAAGGCTGTGCATTCTTTTCTTTGATAATCAGTGAAGCCAAAGCAAAATTAAAAATAGGAAGGTTACTAGTAAAGAGTAGCTAAGACACTAAATAGTGTTTGCCTCATCCTAAGTCCCTAGCTGCTGCTTCCACCCTTCTTAAATTCACCTACTGAATGAGGACCGCTTTCTCAAACATGGAAGGGCCTCCTATAATATCTGTGGAATGGCTGAATGAAAAAAATAAACTTCTTTTCAAGGATCTCAGAGTATAAAACAAGGACTAATAGATGGAAATTAAAAGACGGCAGCTTCAAGGTAAAAGGAAGAACTTTCTAGAAAGTGGTTCCATGTGACTATAGGATGGATTGCTTTAGAGTGAGCTAAGTTTTCTCCCTTGGACATGCTTAAACAGAGGTTTGGAAGTACTTTGGGGATTTGCCATTGGGTAAATGTTGGATTGGATGATCTCCAAGGGCCTTTAGGGATCTGAGAGTCCATGACTTGTGGCACCAACAGTGAGATGATCAATAGTTGACCAGACCCTTTGACTTTTCTAACCTGTCATTGTGCAACACCTCTGCTTAGTTTGCTCATCACCACCGTCAATACTGATGGAAGCTGTAGTGAACCTTAATCCATTGTGAATCAGAAACAGATTTCACTCCTGTCTGAGCCAACTCTGGTCTACTGTTCAGTGCCAAAAGGAGGATTTGGGGGTTGAAGCCCAAGCCAAAAGAGTATGTATGGTTCCACTTGAGGCACGGGGGATTTAAAGGGATAAGTGGGTGGAAGCCACAGGAGGCAGGACTGTCCAAGTCCTTTGGAGGTAGTGACTTCTGCTTACTTTCAAGTGGCCCAGCTCAGGTCAGCTATGCCTGGAGCTAGGGAAGGACCCAGACATGGCATGGGAGGCAAGGTCATTGCCTCTTTCAGGTCTCTTCCAATCAAAGACCATGGTTTTTAATGAGGAGCCATTTAGGAACCCAAGCTTTGCCTCCTGCCAGCCTTTCCAGGTGAGGGAAACGCTTCTCACTTTCTCTAAAGTAATGCATCTATTAAAGTGAAATATATGCTAATCCTACGATTTATCAATCTGCTTCTGGGTGTGTACCCAATAGAAATCAGGGTCTTATCTTCCAAGGGACCCAGTAAGAATGTTTAGGGGCACCTGGATGGCTCAGTCAGAAGAACATGTGACTCTTGATCTCGGGCTTGTGAGTTTGAGCCCCACATTGGGGATAGAGATTACTAAAAAAATAAAGGAATAAAAACTTGGGGCGCCTGGGTGGCTCAGTTAGTTAAGCGTCTGACTTTGGCTCAGGCCATGATCTCACAGTTCTTGAGTTCAAGCCCTACACTGGGCTCTGTGCTGACAGCTCAGAGCCTGGAGCCTGCTTTGGATTCTGTGTCTTCCTCTCTCTCTGCCTCTCCCCTGCTTGCACTCTCTCTCTCCTTCTCTCAAAAATAAAGAAACATTAAAAAAAAAAAACTTAAAAAAAGGATGTTTGTGGCAGCTTTATTTACGATAGCTGGAAATAGCCTATAATATACATCAACAGTAGAATGAGTAAGGACGTTGTGATGTATTTATACAATGAAATATCATGCAGCAAGGCAAAAGGAGTGAAGACTGATATGTGCAACCTTGATGTATCTCACAGACATAATACTGAGTGTAAGAAGTTAGATGTCAAAAAAATACATATTTTTATGATCCCTCCCATTTATATGAAGTTCCAAAATGGGCAAAAAGTAATCTATGGTGAGAGAAGCAGCAGCAGTAGTTAACTTTGGCAGGTTCAGGATGGGGGTAATGGACTAAGATGGGTCATAAAGACAATTTGGGGACCACCGGAAATGTTCAATCTCTTAATCTGATGTGGAGTAAAAATTCATGGAAGTGCGATCTTTCCATTTTACCACATGTAACATTGACCGTATGTCATATCTTAATTAAAAAAAAAAAACTGGAAAAGAAAAAAAAAGAGAGTTTCTTTCCCATGGGGACTGGGTTATATTCTAGATTCTGCTGACATTCCATGTTAATGGAAAATATCCTATCCTGTTACTCTGGTGAGCTGGGTCTTGAACCAGAGAAACTATTGGATGGCTACTACTGTCACCACTAATTATGGAAGATCATATAACAAATGCTGTCATACAGATTTCAAAATGCCCTGAGTCAAATTGTGGCTCCTTGACCTGGGTTCTACTTCCAGGTCCACCACCACTAATTAGCTGTGTGTCCTTGACCTTTTGGGGCCTCAGTATTCTCATCAGTAAAATGGTGAGTCATTCATTCATTCATTCATTCAGTAAATATTGAATGCCTACTATGTTCAAGGCCCTGAGCTAGGTATGTGGGGAGCACAGGTAAATTAGACCCTCACAGTGTTGAGAGACTTAACTGAGATTCTATGTGTGAAGTCACATCATGAAGAGAAAGAGCTGTGGTAATACATGACAATTATAGTAAACTCCTGATTTGGTGCAATAAGAGAATCCTTTACCCCAGGAAATGAATACTTTGGCTAAAATACCATTCCTGGTCTTCTGTGTACACAAACATTCACATCTCATTGGAAAATGGACTCTGAGATTTTTTGCAAGTTCAAAAGCACCTTGAGATGTTAATGTGATATGAATTGAGAAAGATTTCACATATACTCTAGTGAGTTGGATGCAATACAGTTGTTCAACATTTGGGAACCAAATGTGTTTTGTGCCTGCTTGCTTTTCCATGTACCAGAAAGCTACAAAATGAGTAAATAAGTCACAAATGCCAAAAGCAAGTTTAGTAGGATAGGATTCATATGGAGGGGTTTTTTTTTATTTTTTAATTTATTTTATTTTATTTTTTTAATATATGAAATTTATTGTCAGATTGGTTTCCATACAACACCCAGTGCTCATCCCAAAAGATGCCCTCTTCAATACTCATCACCCACCCTCCCCTCCCTCCCACCTCCCCTCAAAGAGTGGGTTTTTTTGAGAGAGAGCGAGCACAAGTGAACAAGGGGCAGAGAGAGAGACAGAGAGAGAGAGAGAGAAAGAAGTGGGGCTCACCTGAAGCAGGTTCACCTGAAGTGGGGCTCGACCTTACCTAAACTGGGGCTTGTGCTCATCCGATGCGGGACTCGAACTCATGAACCCTGAGATCATGACCTGAGCTGAAGTCAGATGCTTAACGACTGAGCCCCCCCAGGTGCCCCATATGGAGTTTTAAAACGTGCCAAAGAATACATTGTCTGTGGATGCATGCAAGCGTACCAGTTATGGAAACATACCTGCCTGTAAGCAGTATAAAATTGCAGGAGGGCCATGAGCAGAGCTGAAGACCAGGACTTGGGTGCAGGGCATTCTTTGAGGGGTGGTCGCAAGGAGTAGGGATGAAGGAGCAGACAGAATAAGACAAGGGGAAAATCCAGGAAAGGGTGTTTTCTTAAATTTTTTTTTTCAACGTTTATTTATTTTTGGGACAGAGGGAGACAGAGCATGAACGGGGGAGGGGCAGAGAGAGAGGGAGACACAGAATCGGAAACAGGCTCCAGGCTCCGAGCCATCAGCCCAGAGCCTGACGCGGGGCTCGAACTCCCAGACCGCGAGATCGTGACCCGGCTGAAGTCAGACGCTTAACCGACTGCACCACCCAGGCGCCCCGAAAGGGTGTTTTCTTGAGGTCACTGCTTTAGAGAAAAGGACCCCTGGGAAGTGTCTGTCCCGCGGGCATTTTCACAAGTCTCTGTCCCCATTGGTCAATGGTTCTCCTGTGGGTGGTCATTCTCCCATACTTTGCCATGTGCCTGTGAGGACTGAGTGCACTCTTGAGGGTTTTGAGGAAAGCCTTGGAGTTAAGAAGCAGAGAACTGAGGCGGGCCCTAGGGGTAAGACCCTGCCATATAGCTGAGGGCTAAAACCAGAGGGGTGCTGGGGAGCTGCCCCTGGGGGAAGAGGGACCGGAAGGGGGTGAGAAAGAGATACACCGAGAGCTTCCACTGGATCTCTGATGTGTTATTTCTTAAGAAAAGGCGTGAAGAAAATATGGTGAAATGTGAATCTGCAAAACAGCTGGATGGTATTTGCACGGGTGTTCGTTATATTATTCTTGATACTTTTCTGTATTCTTCAACTATTTCAAAATAAAAAAAAATTAGGCTGCATCAGCATTAATTTGTTTCAGGGGAGCTCTGATTGAATAATTATGCAGAGCAGTTATGTGTCAAATAGTAATACAATTTGCCACTAGTTCTGAAATTAAGTTAATGTACCTAAGTGTAATTTCGATGGAATTTGACTAACAAAATATTGAGTTTTATCCAAAATGTCATGGTTTAATTTTTATTCTAGTTGAGAGATCTCACTTGATAAACTTTCGATTATATTTCCAGTTGTCTTGCCGGAGCACTTTGTAAACAGGGGGTGATTTCTCCATTTTCTGGTTGGGAAAACTGTAACTCAGAGGAATTTAGTAATTCATTCAAGATCACTCGACAGTAGAGAGGTAGGAAAACAATGCAGGAGTTCTGCTCTTTCATTTTAATCTGTCTGTCCCATCCCCGTTTGACCAAAACCTTTGCAAAATGGGTAACAGGACCATCCGGGGAGCATGCGGTGGGGTGGGCACTGTGTGGTTGTCCAGAGTAGACATGCGTGTATTCAGTCAACACAGGGGCATGGGGAGGAGAGGGCGGGACAGAGGGATAACAGTCTCCTCCTTCAAAGGTTTAGAATCTGGGGAAGATATGAATAAACATATCAGTCGTATCAGTCCGTCCGTCTCTCCCAAGTGCGAGGAAACGGTCACAGTGGGTGTTGCCTACAGAGCAGTGGTGGCAGCTGTCACCAACCCACAACTGTTTCCTGAATGTCCACTGCGTGCGGGGACTATTGTTAGCGTTGTTCATTTCCAGACTATCCCAAGATTTCCGAGTTCCACTTAACCTTTCCTTGGATTTGTATGCGCTGCGTTTCGTTCCCTGAGGTCGAAGGCCCCTTGTCCAAGGGCAATTTTGAGGAGCCACCCAACTCAAACCAGAAACCGCACTAACAACCACAAAACCCACTACAGCCCAACCTTGAGTGAACTCCCCCTTTGTGAGGCTGCTTTTGAGACTTCGTGGCTCCACTCAAGTCAAACATTTCAAGTGCTTGAACTTGGAACTTGGACTAGAACTTTGTTTGCCGGAAGGAACTCGATCGGCTGTTTAAATGGTCAACGGGTGATACCGCAGAATAAGAGTAGCAGACTTTCGGCTTTTCACATTTATGACTAATGGCAAATGCCGTTTGCACCCCTTGATTTACATGAAAAAAGCTCAGTGCAAAATTGCAGCTGAAGGGTGTGTTTTCCTTTCTGCCTCTTCTAACTGAATGGCATTTTAATTGAGGCATTCTTGTGGCACAAAGGCGAGTGGCTTGGCCTCCTCTATGTTCTTTCCAGACCCATCACTGAACTCCAGAATGATTAAACATCCCCTCCAGTCCTACCCCCACCCCAGGAGCTGCACCCTAATTTCCCAAGCTGCTCTCCTGCAGTTGGCCACACCAGGCTTCCATTTGGTCTGTGAGTTGTCCGAGCAGGCGGCGTCAGAACTGGGGAGCTCAGAGTCACAACACAACAGCCAAGTTCACCTGACAGCAGTAAGTTCTCGAGGAGTCCTCAGCGGCTCCGGTGGGGACTCTCGGAGGAAGCTTGGGACCCTAGACGTCTGTGTCTTGATTGCTTCCCGCTTTTGACGTGACACCACATTGTTTTGCCTTTTTCCCCCCTACTTCTCTGGCTACACTTTCTGTCATCTTGGTGTTCCTTAGCCCACTCTGGCAAAAATTCTTAACTGGGAGTGTATGAGTTCTGTGGGCAAATGTTGTTGGTGCCCTAACTGTGTCTGCTGGGCTCTCACCATGGAGCCAGTGTGATGGGCCATGCTGTTCTTGAGCCCGAAGGGGTTAGGGACGGGGTGGAGAGTGGGTCCTAAGGGAATAGGGAGGCCAGAGAGTTATTGCCCCCAGGGTGACCCTCAACCAATGAGGGATGGGAGGTGGTGTGTGAATTCCCCAGATTCCTTGCTGGGTGGGTGGGACAAATATAGGGTGTGTTCCACAGAGTTTCCCTCTCTCTGTCTTCTGTGATCACCCCCCAGATTAACCTCTTTATCCAAATCTTTGTCCTAGTGTTTGCTTTTAGAGGAACCCATACTAAGACAAGTTTCTGAAGTTTTGTGCAAATTTGTGGGTAGAGTTGTGGGGGTAAAGAGCCTTTATCAACTTTTTAGAAGGGTCTACGACCCCAAAGAGATCAAGAACCAGTACCTAATCCTTTTTCTCAGGGTCGGGGATCTCATGCACTCCTGAGAGCCAGACACAGAGAACCAGGTGCTTCCTGTTAGTCCCCTACTGCATGCCTCCCGCCCAGAACTACCATTGGGACACAAGGACCTTGCGCTTCTGGGAAGGTGGTTGCCTGATGACTCAGGTGTCAACCCTCTCCAGGTATCACCTTCAGCTGAGGGGAGCCATATCACTCAAGGTTCAGCGCTCTCCCCCAAGGTAATCTGCATCCAATGTCTGGGTGATATGGGTAAACAGAGGCCTGGCTCCCTTGCCCAAAGTCCAGGCAACTCTTGTGGGGACCTCCCAGTTCCAGAGCTCCCCGTGAGTTTGGCTAAAGCCTCCACTGAGACTACACCACAGTCCAACTTCTCCCTTTGCCCCATCTTACTTCATTCCCTTTCTCCCAGCAAGAGTCAATCCTGGGAGCACTTTGCAATAAACTTCCTGCACTCCAGTTTCCAAATGAGAGTCTGTTTCATGGGGACCCGGACCTGTGACAACCTGGGAATCATCTCTGCCTCTTCTCTTTCCTTAACCATCCCCATACAATTAATCCGTCAATTCATCAACGCTTGAGTCTTGGCGACTGTCACTTTGGAACATCCCTTGAATGTATCCGTGTTCCTCCACTCCATTCTGATGATCTCAGTTATGGCCTGAATGTCTGAGATGGCCTTCTAATGGCCCCCAGACTCTCGTGTCGCCTCTCTCAAACCCATTCTTCTCACGGCAGACAGAGTGACATTTTTTAAAGAGTAAACCTGGTTGCATCAGTACCTTGCTTATAACCCTCCAATGGCTCCTATTGTCCTAAAGATCAAGTTCTTAACGTGACTTAGACTTTTAAGACCTCCACCCCCTAGGAACCCCTCCAGCATCACGTCTCCCCACTTCCTGGCACGTAGGCATTGTGGCATCAGCCAATCTGGACAGCTTGTTGTTTCCCCAATTCACCACAACTTGGGACCGTGGTGCCAGCTCCGGGTATCCCACTTACAGTTTGGTTTTCCACCTCCGCCTAACTCACAGGCATAGGCACATGCCAACACATTGTCCTATTTAGAAGATTTCTCCGACCCCAGCATCCCTGCCAGGGGCCTCCACAGCCCCGCTTTGGTGTTCCACAGTTGGAGCACATCTTAGGTTGGATTTCCCAGAAGAAGACCATTTCCTAGGAAGGAGTTCCAGGAATAACCAGCAGGGAATGGGGGAAACGGGAGATGGAGGGAAGGAAGCCGGGCCGAGGTGTAGTATTAAACTAAGCCCCCCAGAAGGTAGGTAAAATGACCCTAGTGCCAATTTCAACGTGTGGCGTTTTCCCTCACACCAAGCAATTCTCTGCCGCCGGCTGGATATCCTATCATTCAACTCAGTTCTGGCATTGTCGCCTGGAGAGAGCATCAGATCCCACAGGGTTAGGACTCTTACTGCCCACCCCACCCCGACCAGCTTCAGACAACAGTTGCACATTCAGCTTGTCACCTGTGCCTCTGACCTGCTAGCCATAAATCAGAGGTTTCCACAGCCCCCTTTACTTAGATTTGGTTAATTTGCTAGAGTGGCACACAGAACTCAGAGAAACGTTTACTCACTAGATCACTGGTTTCTTACAAAAGGATAGAACTCGGGAAGAACCACATGGAAGAGATGCATAGGGCGGGGTCTGGGGAAAGGACGAGGAGCTTCCATGCCCTCTCCAGGCTTGCCACCGTCCCCGCATCTCCACATACGCACCACGGAAGCTCTCCCAACCCCATCCTTCTGGGTTTCTATAGAGGCTTCGGTACATAGGCGTGATTGATTAAATCATTAGCCATTGGTGATTGATTCAACCTCCAGCCCCTTTCCCCTCCACAGAGGTCAGGGGGTGGGACTGGAAGTTCCAACCCTCTATTCAGAGTTTGGTTCCCCTGGCAACCAGCCCCCAGAATAAGGTGCTTTCTAGTCACCTCATTAACATAACAAGGGACAAATTCTAAGGGCTTTAGGAGTTTCATGCCTGAAATGGGGACCAAGACCAAATATATACTTCTTATTATAAATCATAGTATCACAATAGGTAAGCTGCTCAGTCGTGGAGCGGGGCTCTGGAGACAGTGAGGGCCACCCTTCAGAACTGTCCCACACAGGGGATAAGGGAGCTGGACTAATTATGCGCTTTTATACTTCCTATTTATGGGGCGTTTGTACACCCATCAGTCACTGGTTAAGGGGATGGTCAAGAAGAGGAAGGACCGCTCCCAGGCACTTCTGGCTTTCTTTGATGCAGGCAAATCCGGCTCTTGCAGCCGGGGGACGGCCACTCACAAAGGGACGCAGGTGATCTCAGTGTGAATGCAAGCCTGTGAGAGCACTTGCGGGGTAAAGAGGTCTAAGGGAATGTGGGCAGAGACTAGCAGTGTCTACAGCGGGGCTCTCGCCACACTGGGCTGTACCCCTGCCCCACCCCACGAGGCAGGGAGCCCTTGCCGCACGGCCTCTGTATTCATCATGGTCGGCCTAGCCCACAACACGTGCTCACTAGATGTTTGTGACATGGTTGTGAATGAACGAGTGGATGGCTGGATGGATAGATGAAGAATGAGTGAATGAAGAATGAGTGAATGAACAGGTGGTTCAATAACATTCGCCTCTAACAGACTCTGAAACAGGGAACTTCTATAGCGAGGGCACCAGCAGAGGGGCACAACTTTCCCGCATTTGAAAACAATTTGTCCTTCTTGTGAGAGAGATGCGCCGAAATGCTTAGAAAGAGAGGATCTTATTTCGCAAGGACCCAGGAGGAGTGGGGTTTATGCTTCATGCCACCCACATACTTTACAGAAGTCTCGCTTTTTCCCGTCTAGAGAGGCCTGGTGCCCACAGGCAGCAGGAACATTAAGCGTCACGATGAGAAAGCAATAGATAGTTCTGGATGTCTTCAGGTGTGAGGGCAGCCAGGAGCCATGGTCTGCTAGCCCTGGAAGGGACCTTTGGAAGTAAATCCACCGCCCCCTCTGTCACCTTTAACACTGTGAGTCTATGCCTATCAAATATCTTTGCCCCGTTTGTGGCTTGCTGTCCCATTTTCTTAATGATGGCTTTTGAGAGCCAAAGTTTTACATTTTGATGAAGTCCATCCCCTATCTTCCTTCATGGTCTTGCTTTTCTGTTTTTGGTGGTTTCTAGGAATTTTTGCCCACCCAGTCCGATGTCACGAAGATGTTTTTATTTGTTTCTGGTACTCTTGTTTTTCAGCTTTTATATTTAGGTCTGTGATCTATTGTTGAAACCCTTTACCCTGAGGACTCAGAGGGACTTTCCACGCTGATGGCCGAGGGGCTGATTCCAACACACGGACGAGTGACTCTCCTTACCGGTGCTCTGTTCACCTAGGGGCAGCCTCCAGAAATGCAGTTCTGCACTTTCAGGCATGGGACGCTGGTGCGAATGCAGAGTGGTCGTTTGACCTTTCCGAGATTGTGCTTTCTTCTGTAAAATGGGCACAATAAAACCTCTCCTGCAGGGGAGTCACCAGCATGATGTGAGGCAGCTTATACAAGAAAGCGCTCGGCAGGTCTGCCCCGTGGAGGCGGTCACGGAGCAGGAACTACTGTCACTTCTTCTGTGACAGTGGCTCATTGTTATGTTGCCTCAGCAGTATTTGAATGCCATGCCAATGGCCTGGCGAGAGTGTTGTTGTTGTTGTTTTTTTTTTTAATAAATCTGTGCTGATGGCATGTGTTGGCCCTCTGCAAGCTCATTTGAACCTTTTTAAAAATAGGGCCCCTGCTATATTTGGCAGGTCACTGCTCTGGTATGAAGGGACTTTTAGGGCCATGCTGATGAAGCAGCTGAGCATGGCCCAGGAGCGGCCACCAGTGAGTGATGAGTCAGGACACCTTGGTCACTGCTTCCTGCAATATTTTAAAAATGAGTCCGTGTGGGAACTTTCCACTTATTCTTGGGAACAAGCACAGACGGGAATTACGGGAAGGTCTTAGTCTTTGCTCTGACAGACGATGTGGTCCACATCATGTCTTCCCCAGCCTTCCACAACATCAGACTGTGCCCCTAAGTGAAATAGAGTAGAGGAAACGGGATGGCAGTGCTTACTTTAAGACTTCGATAGTTTTACACTTTGTGCTTCCTTCCTTCCTCATCTTTACCTGTGCAACGGGGCACACTTTCTTGCCAGAACTGCTTCTGGAAAGGGGTGTGTTCATAGTGGGAATTCTGATGGGGTGCCCGGTTTGGTTAGTCCTGTGTACCTGGCCACGACGCACAAACCCATTAGTCAAGTTGTGTCCCCTTCTGAGCCTCAGTTTTCTCATCTGTAAGGTGGGAGCAACCACAATGCCTCATAGACTCGTGTGAGGATTTAGTTGGTTACTACAGATACTTTGAAGAGTGCCACGCACATGGTAGTAGGCACTGCAAGTGCCATCTATCGTTATTGTTTTATGTCACTTGACATCGCCTCCTTCCTCCCCCTGTGAGTATGTGCGCACACACATTGAGTATCTGGGTGAGTGCTTGGGAGGGTCTTATCTATAGTTTCATTTTTCCTTTGATCAACTGAGTGTCTATTTCGGAAGTCCTTAAGTAGTAGGCAATTAGCAATTAACAATAGCCAAGATTCCTCTTAACCTTTATTTGATGTACTAAAGTTGTCCTTCCTTCAATGACATTTTGTGGCTTCCCTTCCCTACCCCAAGCAATTTCTGGAGGGCTTTCGGAAGTTTCTGCTGAGTATATCATAGGAACGTTAATCCCTTTCATGTCCTGGTGAAAAGTACCTCTTCAGCATTCTCAGTACTGCGCGCCCTCCTACTCCCAGCCCCATTCCCTCCAGCTGCTCACCCAAGCCTACTCCCTCTCCTCTCTGAATGTTGTGCAAGCCATCAGCCCATCCAAGTAGTTGGAGAAGTGGGAAAAGTTTAAGCGTGCCATGGAGATGGGGTGGGGGGAGGAGGCCGGTGGTTTGGCCAGGGTCCTCTTGCCCTGGGATGGTGAAGGCGGAGGCTACCTGGTTCCGAAGTCCCACATCTCACCAAACAGGTGCGCAGCAGGGCTGGCTTTGAGGGCCAGTGGCACAGAGCTGTGTGCTTCGAAGTGCCACACGCTCGGAGTTCAATGCTCTGTAGTTGCCATCTTGAAATTCTTCACAATTTTATCATGGAATTTGTACTTTGTAAATGAAGTCCAATGGCAATGGAAGACAATGGTGCTGGGGGCTTGGAGTATCCGTTCACTGTGGTGCCACCTCCTGCTGCCTCGATGGATTCCTGGCTGATTGCTGCCCTGCTTCCACCCTGCGGCCACCACCACCCTCTGCCCATCTTGGTGTGGGACATAGCTGTGGCCACTTGTGCCCTGGGCTTGCGGTGCCGTGGCTCATTTGGAGGGCGACTAGGTAGGGATAAGCTGTGGGTAGGGGTGACAAGTTCGCGGGCAGAAGGGATGCCTGACTCAACTTCCCAGGCCCTGGCTGGGGCGTAGCATGTTGGTCCCGCATTTGTTAGGAGGACCATGGCAGCCAGCGGACAGTGTACATGAGCACGCGCGCGTGCGCGTACACACACACACACACACACACACACACACACACACCAAGATGGGGCCCTCCGGCCACCTGTGAGGGTCTGCACCCCCCACCCCTGTTTAAAAGACAGCATGACATTAAATAGCAAATAAAACCCACCAGGACAGGTCAAGAGAAAGATTGCAGAAGCAAGAGGAAAGCTTTGTATGTTAGGATCTCTAATGACACTCCCCCCGCCCCCCTGGCTTTTGAGCATTTTCATTTTGTGCTGGGCCCACAAATTATACGACTAATCCTAGTGCCCAGGTTTAAATCATCTCTGGCTGCTTTGGGGCTCACTCTTTCCCTAAGTCCCAGCTGACGAACAAGGAGGGGAGAGCATGGTGACGTCCCCTCTCTGTGTCAAACTGCCAGCTGGGCACGGATGCCCATCACTTCTATTCACAGCTCATTGACAAGGACCCAGTCTCAAGGTCACATTTAATGGCAAGGGGGAGAAGATCTGGTCAAGTGGGATGTCCAGGGGGAAGAGGTGAATGCCAGTGGCAGGGAGTGCCGGTTGTCTCTGCCACCCGCCCCCCCCCCCCCACTTCTCTTGTTGGTAATGATGCCGTCCTCCACCCAGTCGTGAAGGCAGTCACCTCACAGGCCCTTGGCCCTGGTCACTTTATGGCCAATGCCTTCTCAAACCCTGATAGTTTCATCTTTGCACATTTATTTGACCTGTCCCCTTCTCTCCATCCCCACCCCCACCATCCTAGCTGAAGCTTCACCATCTCTCGGGGATTTCCAAACACTTTGACCATGCAGCATTATAATTCACAATTTTGGAACATAGGCCCTAAATATAAGTACCTTTGTTTAGAAACGACATCCACACACCTTTGTTTCTCTGAATTGCGGGCCCCTCACACTGATGATCACTGGCCTAGAACCCTGCAAGAGACTTTGACCTACCCGGTTGCTTCTCCCCTTACCCCGTCTCCTTCATCTACTTGTGTCCCCAAAGCCATGCGTTCATTCATCCCCGAATAGTTCTGGAGAGACCAGGGTGTGCTAGCTGCCGTTCCCTGCAATGGGATACACAGGACTGGCAAAGTCCCAGCTCAACTTGGAGCTTATGCTGGTGGCAGTGGTTGGGTGACAGAAATAAACAAAATACATGTGTTAGGTACTGGTGAGTGCTCTGAAGAAAACTGAAGCAGGGAAAGGGGATTGAGAGTGACTAGGGGCGGGGATGGCAGGGCGCTATTTTAGAAAAGGCTTTGCTGATGAGGTGACATTTGAGTCCCAAACGAATAGAGGTTGAGAGCTGCCCAGCAATCTGGGAAGGCAGAGGGCACAGTAAGTGCAAATGGTCTACCGGAGAAGTGTCCAAAGCTTGGGCAGGGGACAGCAAGGAGACCCGTGGGCTGGAGCACAGGGAACAAGGGGAAGCAAGGGGGGAGCCGGGCAAGGGCCAGTTCCTGCAGAACCTTGTAGATGGTGGTACAGACTTTTTATCGTGTTCTGAGGATGGTGGAAAGACCCTGGATGGTTCCAAATAGAGGGAGGGCGTGATCAATTTTACGGTTTAGAAGGATCACTGTGGCTGTTTCATGGAGAACAGACTTTGAGGTAGGTAGGGGCAGGGGAGGAAACAGGGTGGCCACTTGGAAAGTGATTTCAGGCAGCAGGTGAGAAGTGATAGTGGGTGACAACAGGCTGGTAGCAGCAGGAGTGGGGAAATGGTCAGATTTGAGTTGTTTTTGAGGGCGGGGCTAATTCCGATCGCGTCTCCTTCACACTCCAAACACTTTGATGATGGCTTCCTACTGCCCTTGCTCTTGAGATGAAGTCCCAAATTGCTAACAAGGTCTATAGGGCTCAGCCTACCTACCTCTCCACCTGGTACAGTATTCCCTCTCGATCACCCCTATTTTTATTGCTCAACTCATCTACTGGCCCCTCCACATGGGGTGTTCTTCTCCTTCCCTGACTCCTTAAAAAAATTTTTTTTAATGTTTTCATTTATTTTTGAGAGAGAGAGAGAGAGAGAGAGAGAGAGAGCGCCAGAGCACAAGCTAGGGAGAGGCAGAGAGAGAGATGGAGACACAGAATCTGAGGCAGGCTTCAGTTCAGGTTCTGAGCTGTCAGCACAGAGCCCGAAGCGGGGCTTGAACTCATGAACTGCAAGATCATGACCTGAGCTGAAGTCGGAAGCCCAACCGACTGAGCCACCCAGGTGCCCCTCCCTGACTTACTTCTTACTCTCTTTTCAGACTCTCCCTCAATCCTCAGTCCCTCAGAGGACAGTCCTGTGACCTCCCTCACCACCGGTTGGCATTGTGCTGGCCTTCCCAGTGCCATTTGCTCACCCATTCTCGGTCTCCCCTAGCAGACTGCAAACTCCAAGCAGACCGGGATTCCATTGCCCTTGTCGTTGTGCCTCTTGCCCCAGTGCAGTGCCCAGTGCATAGTAAACCCAATACCTATTGTTGAACAGATATGTAAATGAGGAAGTGTAGACGGAAGAAACAGAGGTGCTTCAGGCAGAGCAGTGTGCCTCCCTGCCACGGGGAATACACGGAAGGAGCTCAGGGACGAGGCAGCACTTTCAAGGGCACTCATTCTAACGATTGGGTTGGTGTAGATCTGTGCCCTGATATTGAGCATAGGGCGGGGCTGCGATCCCACTTGAAGTCACAAGCTGACAGAGGCCCGTGGCATACATTATAACTTGTGTTTTACTTGTATCGTGGCTCGTGTAGGGAATGGGAGAAGAAAATGATTCATTCTTGCTTCCACTGTCTTACCAAACATGATTTTGCAGATAGCTCTTTCTCACTTCTGGATGAAATCTCAGGCAGGGCCCACGGGTTTTCAATCCCCTTCAGTCTCAAGTGCAGTCTAATTTCAGTAAGTAAAACATCCCATCCTGTCTAACCCCAAAATTTCAGTCTTTCATTCAATTTCAAGCACCTTCCCTCCCTCTCCCCCTGCTCCAGCCTGTCTCAGACTGGGATGTGTGCAGGGGGAGGGAGGGGTGCAGTGATGTCCTCTGTCTCCCCTTTCCCTCCTGTCCCCGTCTCCCCCAGTCTCTACTGGCCAGCATCAGTCCTCTGGTAGTACGTGCATAGGAAGGGGCAGAGGACGGGGGAGGGAGCCCCTCCCTGGACTTGTATAGCTGCTACTGGCCAAAGGACTTCTAGGATGTGGAAGATGTTCAAAGCTGACTCAGTGTGGCAGCTCTTCTGGTCCCTCAGGGACTTTGCATTACTGTGACTCTCTCACCAGCAGTCTCTTCTTCGAGTCACCATCCTCTGGCTAGCTTCTACCTCAGTCCCCTCGCTTGAATACAGTCCATACCTTGATGGGGTTAGCTGCCCTACATGTGGTCCTTCTGGGCCGAGCCCTCTTGGGACCATTCAGTCCAGACTCCTTCCAGGGGCCACATGTGGCCTGGAGAAATGCATGTGCACCCCAGATCCCTCCAACAGTGTGATTCTTGGGGCAGTCGCCTCTCCTTACACTATCCCCCGCTTAGTCACAGGTTCTCACTTTGGTACTTCCCCAGGAGGGAGTCCCTTTATGTCCCTCAAGCTTCAGGGGCATAGGTCGGCTTCTCAGTGGTTCTCATAAAGCCCTTATCACTTGGTTGAAGGTCAAGGGAAAGTACCCCATTCCTCTCACTCACAGTGGTCGGGGCACCAGAATTCCACCCGCTCTCTCCCCACCTTCAACTTCGAATGAGTCGCTTGGCTTCTCCAATATGGCCTGGAGTTGGGCAATAGCAGGGTGACCTCATAGTCTATCATCTAGAAAGGGTCAGCTTTCTTTGGTTTGGAGTTGTTTTATTTTTTCACTTCATGTGAACTTTTTATTGAAGTATAACATTCATTCAGCAAAATGGACAAATCATAAGTGTACAGCTGATGAGTGAACATACCTGTGTAATCAACATATAGATTAAAAAAACCCCAGAACATTCCTAGCACCTTAGAAGCCCCTTCATGTTACTGCCAGTCATTACCCTTCCCTCGGGGGGTAACCACTGTCCTGACTTTTAGAACTACAGGTTTATTTTACATACCAGGAAAATTTTGAGAGTGAAGGGGGCCATGTGGTACCTTGTCCCCTACAATGGCTGCCATCAGTTCCTTCTCTTCCTGTAAACACATGCCATGTCTCCCTTAAGAGGAGGTAACCATTCTTTATACTCCCTTGAGTCTGGGCTTATCTGTGACTACTTTGACCAGTAGAATATTGGAGGTATGATGTTTTGCCAGTTCTGGGTCTAGGCTTTAAGGGGACTGGCAGTTTCTAGTTCTAGCCTTGACCCCAAGAGTCCATAAAAATGTTCAGGCTACTCTGCTGGAGAGAGAGGCCATGTAGAGGAGCACTGAGATGTCAGACATGTGAATGCAGGAGCTGACCTTGAATGTTTAGCCCAGCATAACCTTCAGCTGACTCCTGCCCCAGCTGCCATCTGACTACAAATGCTCAGATTCTCACTCTTGGATCTTTAAGCAGAAAGTCTCTTTGGTTCTCAGGTCCTGTAACCCACCCAGGTGCAGACACTGTGACTCCCCAGAGCAAAATTATTCACTAAATCCTTTTGCCTTTCCCCCAGCTGTCTTCTGCCTCCTCAAATAAGCCTCGACTCTCATTTTCTGCACAGAGCTTTGGCCTGGAGACCATTCTGTTCTTCTCCCATAAAGCAGAGGCAAGTCTTGTTGACTGATGGCAATTAACTATAACGAGGATGCCTCAATTGTAACATGGACACCAAACACAGGATTTCATCTGCTCAGAAGCAGACAAAAGTCATCCAAATGACAGACTGTGGTATGAAGCTCAGGGATGCCAGGCTTCTGCACAGAGACTCAGAGCAGCTCTTAGGAGGTTAAGTGTAATGTCATGGGAGAAGGGCAAATAAAGAGTGCCTGCTGGCTCTACTCTGGCCCTATCCTACTTCCCCTCCACCCTCCCTGCCTGGCTGCCAGGCAACTGCCCCCAGAGTACTCCAGGACAGAGGAAACTAAGGAAGACTTAGCCAAGGCTGGATGGGAACCAATGGTAGAATCATTTGTACTCATCCGTTGGAGAAGAGCCATTTGTCCTTTCTGCATACTATGGGTGTGCCTTTTTTTTTTTTTTTCTTTTTAGGCTCTGATCTGAGGTCACAACATCTCTAGGATTTTACCGTCAGGCTCTCTCTTGTAATTGAGACTTCTTCTTATGTAGCTTTTCTTCCCCCCAAATTGTGTAAAAACGACAGCTTAACTGTGAGAGAAAGATGCAAATAGAAGCAGGATATCAGCAGTTATCGGGATCTGTCCTTCCATACTGTCAGGTAGGAGATGTCATATCAATCCCTATTCAGTGGTGCTGTTGACATTCTGAATCCATGACCATGTCACTTGGAACTTTCTTTTATTTGAATTACAGAACTTATCATTTATCAATATTTACATGCCTGCAGAATGCGGCTATAACAAGTCATATCCTAGCAGGGGAGCAATTCACATCCAGAGTTCATTTGGCATTTTATCACCGGTTACACTTTCTACAAAGCAAACACTTTGCCCACACTGCGCCAATGATTTGAAGTATTGTGATTGCTTAAGGTGCCTGTTGTATCACGTATATTTGTACTCTCGGATGTGTTTCGCCGATTTTCCCACTATCTGAAATAATCCTTCTGAACCTTCTCTGAAAGACATGCCAGTAATGTGAACATGGAATAAAGGAAAGGACAATGAATAAATCGTGTTTCAATGATCTATTGCTATGTAGTAAACCACTATGAAATTTAGTGGCTTAAGACAACAATGATTTACTACATTTTATGATTCTGTGTGTTGGCGGGACTTAGCTGGGCAGTTCTGCTCTCCGTGGTATTGGCTACAGTCACTCATGTGACAGTGGGAGCTGTCAATTGGGATGCCTTTGTTCTCCCCACGGGCTCCTCATGTTATTCACTTGGACTTTCTTAACAGCAAAGTGGTCTCAGGGTCTCTAGAAAAGGGAAGTAGAAGGTGCTAGCCTCTTAAGGTCTCAGGCCAGTACTGTGATGTGCAACTGTATCGGCTCCACAGCATGTTATTGGTCAAAATAAGTCACAAGGCCAGCATCAAATTTGAAGAGACGAGAAATAGGTTTCTCTTCTAAGTGAAAGGAACAGCATGTACATGAAGAATGGGAGAAGCTGTAGATACCCTTCTTCAGTGGTAGTTTTCCAACAGCAAGAAAGGGAAGAGGTAAGGAAATGGTGAAGGAAATTAAGAAAAAATGAAACCCACAGAAACTGCGGAAAGAAAATGCAAGAATGTAATAGGGATATTCTTCATATGTTCATTCATTCACGTGTAGATGCCCAACATTTCACATCATGTCTGACACATAGAAGGCCCTTCGTTAATGTTTGTTCAGTGAATGAATTTGATGAAGTTTCTGTGGCAGTGATTGGCTAATTATGCACCAAACCAATTCCTTTTCTTCATGGACACATGAACAGACTTTACTTCCCAGCCTCCCTTGTGGTTAGGAATGGCCTGTGGGTTGTAGCTGATGGAAATGGGTGGAAGCACCATTTCCATGTCTGACCCATACAGACTTCTCAGATGGTATCCTTCATGCTCTCTCCCCCTTCTGGATTCCTGGAATAGAGACAAGCTCCAGGGTGACCTTGGAAGCCATTTTGAAGATAGTTAAGCAACAAGATGGAAGTAGTCTGGTCCTTGCATCACCACTTTGAGGAGCATTGTCTGATCAGGAACACCCACATTACATGGCAATATTTAAGCAATTACTAACCTGGTCTGTATTAAGCCAGTGACATCTTAGGGTTTGTTGGTTATGGCAGCCAGTGTTATCTGAACTAACACATCTTTATCTCTCAACCCTACTACCATTTTGAGGGCTACAATCAATTTCAAATTCCTTAGAACTGGTGTTGTTAAGCTCTAGTTGGTGTAATGAAAAGTATATTTGGAACCACACTGAGGTAGGCAGACTTCTAAATGGCCCCTGATAATTCCTGCCTCTTGGAATTCACATCTTTATATAATTCTCTTCCCTTGAATGTGGATGCACCTAATGACTTGTTTCTAACCGAGAAAATGTGGCAAAGATGATGGGAGGTCACTTCCATGATTAGGTTACAAAAGATCACGACTTCCCTTTTGCTAGCAGACTCTCTTGGTGCCTTTGATGAAGCAAACTGCCATCTGGGAGAGGCCTATGTGGCAAGGCATTGAGAATGACCTCCATCCAGTGGCCAATAAGCAACTGTGGCCTGCAGTGCAACAGCCCTCAAGGAACTAGAACCTCTCAAGAACTATATAGATGAGTTTGGAAATGGATCCTTCTGCAGTTGAACCTTGAGATGACAGCACAGCCTAGGCCAATATCTTGATTGCAGCCTTATAAGAGACTCTGGGACAGAACATAGTCAACTAAGATGTGGCCAGACATGCTACTAACGTAGCTGTTTTATAGTTGGATAGTTGTGGCCCGAAATACAACTAATAGACTCACGTACCTGCATTTTATTCTGGGGTTTACCCACAATCTGTTGACACTGCTGGTAAGCTTGTAGTTTTTATTTTTTTTATTTTTTTTAACGTTTATTTATTTTTGAGACAGAGAGAGACAGAGCATGAACGGGGGAGGGTCAGAGAGAGGGAGACACAGAATCCGAAACAGGCTCCAGGCTCTGAGCTGTCAGCACAGAGCCCGACGCGGGGCTCGAACTCACAGACCGCGAGATCATGACCTGAGCCGAAGTCAGACGCTCAACCGACGGAGCCACCCAGGCACCCCTAACCTTGTAGTTTTAAGTAGGTAATCTTAGAGACAAATATATGCCTAAGTCTTTCTGGCTTCCATTTGCATTTTTAAACTCTGAACTTCTGGAAAAATTGCCCTCTCACACAACTCTGGTTACCTAATCCATTATTTACTATGAAGGAACTGCTACATGATTGTTTAAAATCTGTTTGGTTTGGTGTTTGAAATTGTTGTAGGGAAATGTCTGTCAGAAGAGAAACAGATAGGCAGGCAGAACTGAAACATGAGTGTTGTGTTCCAAATGACCTAGGTTAGAGAAATCTGGAACATTCTACATCCATCTGAAACACAGCAAAACAACAGATGCTCAAAAAATAACAGGGTAACTCTAGGCAAGTTATTTGTGCGTTCATCCTGATCAACGGCCTCGTTTCAGGAGATGAGTTAAAGTCTGCGGAAAAAGGCATGGAGCAGCCTATAGGCGAAAGAGAGAAAAAGACAAGTAAATACATTTGGAAGATCTGGCAGTGAGACAACTATTGACTGAAGCTGGGGAAGAAGTTGACCCTCCGGACGGAACTCGTCCAGTTAGTTCCCGGACACTGACCCTGACGTGGAAGCCGTATCTGTTACCCTACTTACAAAGTTTCTTTTCTCTGTAGCTAGAAATATTGTTTTGCTTCCATGTCTCTATTGAATGTGTTGGGGGCGGGGGAGGAGAGCTAGAAATGAGGACCACATGATTTCAAGAAAAACAAAAGGGGAGCATTTTTCGTATTGGAAGTGAAAATTAGGTGTTTAAAAAGCAAATTCAAGGCCTGCTGTACTCACTGATGTTGCCTATCTGATCCCAGAAGGCATTTGATTAGGAGCCCTTGAATTAACCTTTCTGCCCTTACCTATCTTCATCTAAATAAAGGAATAAAGGTAGTTGAGCCTTATAGTCTATGGTTTCGCTAAAGTTTTATGACTCAGTGGCTCTTCTGGTGGAAATTTCAGGCCAGAAAAAAATAAAATAAAAACTATGGAGAAGGGTTTCTTTAAAAGGAGGAAGATTTCTGATTGGAGGAAAAAAACCCTTTCTAATTAATTTGAATGATGATGCTGTAGGGCAAGTTGAAATTACGCTCGATGGTGAGGATCCAACCTAACTGTGCTTTTAATACAATCCTGATATCATTCTTGTTTGGCTAAGCAAAAGGGAACTTTCCCTGTTCTGACAGCTGAGTCTCATCCTAAGAAAAGATCAACTGGAATCAGTCTCTTCCCCAGTGACTTTGCGTTTCTCAAGCGCTGAGTCACTTGGAAGAGACTGAGGGTGCTGAAAATATCCAGTCCACCAGGCTTTGAAATATCAAAGTATCTCTTCAGTATGACACTAGTCTGTGAGCGGATCCCAGCATGAGTTCTTGCAAAGAGATTTTGTTGAGGTGTCTGTTGGACCTCTTTATATTGCATTACCCATAGTCCTTTAAAAACCAAACTCAAGATCACACTATTTTATTTTTCCTCTCAATTTTTGTTTCGACCTCTCCAAACAGCCCATATTCCCCAGATATTTAGACGTATAAAGTCTTTTAGTGTCTATAGTCAGTTGGTTACCAAGTATTGAACTGCTGACCTTACTGGAGTATTCATTCTTGTTGCTCTTCTCGCTCCACTCAGCAAACTTCCATGCCTTGTTCTAACCTGAGGTTCCATTTACAACCCGTATGCAAGTACCTTCTGGATGTAACTCTCCTGTCACTTATGTTAAACCGTCCTTCCGCTTCAATCACCTGCAGGCGCCTCGAACGCAACATGCCTCAGAGCAGAATTCATGATCTCACATTCAAGCTCTTCTTCCTGACTTTGGTATTTTGGTGAATGGCCCCATCTTGGACCAGGATGTCCCCCACGACTCTACACCCAGTTACTATGCTCTGGTGATTTTCCTTTTAACTGTTTCTTGTATCTATCACCTCCCCTCCCATTCTTCCTTCTCTAGTCCAACCCTTGTAATCTCTGGACCTATGCCATTACTGTGGACCCCTGAACTTCCCCATGCCATATAACCCCAAGATGAGGGTAAAAATCAGGGCAAGAACATCTGTTACAAAATTGCCTTTCTCGGGGTGCCTGGGTAGCTCAGTTGGTTGAGCATCCAACTCTTGATTTCAGCTCAGGTCATGATCCCAGGGTCAGGGTCGGGCTCCCTGCTGAGCATGGAGCCTGCTTAAGATTCTCTCTCTCTCTCTCTCTCTCTCTCTCTCTCTCTCTCTCTCCCCCCCCCCTTCCCTTCCGCTCTGCCCCTCCCTTGCTTGCGCAAGGAAAAAAAAAAATAAAGTTGCCTTTCTCTTGCCCTTCCCCTGACCATCTACCGGAATGCGGGATCTCCTCAAATGAGTTCTAAACTGTTTCAGTATTCTCTAGGGAGTGTTTCACATGCAGTCTGGGCACCAGTTTTCTTGGCTATTCCAAAAGTGTTGCCATTTTCCTGTTCTCCTTGTTCTAGTGATCTGCATTGTCATTATTGCCAAAAACAGCAGATATGTCACTGCTGCTGGTGACTACCAATTCCCAAGGCCTTGCCCACTGAACCCACTGAGGCGTGGCCATTGCTGCCGATGCCAGAACTCAGGGCATTGTTACTCATCCCTGTCTGCTAAAAGCCAAGTTCTTGTTGCCCTATGGGTATTCATGTTAATGAACTGGATACTTTTTAAGATTTTATTTGATCCTTATTGTAGTCCTCTCTCCTTAGAACTTGTGTATGAATCCATGAGGTCTGAGACAGAAGGTAATCTGAGTGACAAATTGATTGGTCCGTAGAATCATTACTCCCTTACAATTTTATCCTGTTGCCCTTGAATAAACATGGCACACCTATTGTGTTTTCCCTTAAGGATAGTTATTTCCCAGGATGCACTTCAGTCTCTCAGATGTGTCCTAGGTTGAGCAGTTTCACTGCCCCTCCCCAAGCTCTGTAACAAAGCAGGCCTGAACCATAGGAAGAACACATTGTACGCCCAAGAGCGGGCTGCTGAGAGCTAATAAATCAAACCATAATTTTCTATGAAGAGTTTTCAGATGAAGACAATAAACTTAACTGGCCAAGCAGCCAAAAGAAGCCTTTGGGAGGCTTTGGGACACCAGTCCGCTCTTCACAGTCTTGTCAAAGTCAGTGTTCTACAAAGCAATACAGCCCATGTTTACAACTTGTCTAGTTAAAGTCTTCCCTGATTAAAATCTCCAGTGGTTTCCCAATGCCTAAAGGATAGTCTAAAGTCTTCAACAAAGTAGGTAAAACTCATAGAATCCGGTCAGAACCTCCCTCCCCGGCACTGCTCATGGAACCAGTAAAAGTTCCCAAGACTCCATGGAATCCTGATCACTGTGTGTTTGTCCATGAACCACCTATTGTATAGCACAGAGATTAAATACAGAGAACAAACTGGTTGTTGCCAGAAGGGAAGAAGGTGGAGGCTGGGTGAAATGGGTGATGGGGATTAAGAGGTCCAAATTCTAGTTATAAAACAACTAAGTTGGGGTGCCCAGGGGGCTCAGTCGATTGAGCGTCAGACTTTGGCTCAGGTCATGATCTCACGGTTCATGAGTTTGAGCCCCGTGTCGGGCTATGTGCTGACAGCTCAGAGCCTGGAGCCTGCTTCAGATTCTGTGTCCCCCGTCTCCCTGCCGCACGCCTGCTTATGCTCTGTCTCTCTCTGTCTTTCAAAAATGAATAAACATAAAAAAAAAAAAAAACGAAGTCACCGAGATGAAAGGTACGGCATAGAGAATATAGTCACTCGTATTGTTATAATGGTGTTTGATGACAAATGATAACTACCATTAATGCAATGGGCACTGTGTACTATATAGACTTCTCAAATCACTATGTTATGCACCTGAAACTAATGTAACATTGTATGTCAATTATATTTTAACAATACTTAAAAAAAAAAAGTGTGGGCTATAGACCTGACAGGTCAAGATTCAAGTCCTGCCTCTGCCTTTCCCAGCTGTGTGATTTTACGAAAGCTACTTAACCAGTCAAAGCCTCAATTTACATATCTGTAAGATGAGCATAATAATTGTGCCTATTTTGTGGAATTATGATCAGGATTCAATGAATTATAAGTATTTTCAATTTGCTTCCTCTAGTGTGTCCTAGCAGGGAAGTCTCCATTGCTTGCTTGGCTGCTGAGGCCTTTTCTGGCTACTCAGGGTCAGGAGGGGCAGAGAAGAGAATAATAGCACTATTTGTGAGCACAGATGAGGTAGGAAGGGGAAGGAGGGGAAGGATAGTAAGACAAGCCAGCATGAAGATGGGGGGCTACAAGGCTTGGGGAGAGGAAAAAGATAAAAAGATGAATTTTGGAAAGCGCGGGGTGTGAATTACACTTTAATTAGTCTTCCTGTATGTTTCATGGTAAAATTTCCCCGTCACCATCATCTCAAGAGAACTTCGGTGCTTTTAAAGGCTTTTTGGTAATGAGATTTTTATTTCTTTTGGATATGCTGAGACAGAGACTGGCTTCAAGGCAACCCAATTTTATTTGGGTTACACTTAAAACAATCAGGTTATTCAGGGCTACAGGGTAAATGACCAGTTTCTCTCCAGGGGATCTAAGTTATGATGGAGATGAATATAATTCATAGTCTTCTGAATGAGCAATTTGAGAATTGTCTTTGTCTTTTTTTTTTTTTTCATTTTAGAGAAAGAGAGCATACACTACCAGGGGAATGGGACAGAGGGAGAGAGAGAATCTTAAGCAGACTCCATGCTCAGCAAGGAGCCTGACGTGGGGTTTGATCCCATGACCCTGGGATCATGACCTGAGCCAACAGGTGCTGGGCGCTCAACTGACTGAGCCACCCAGTCATCTCAAGAAAATTGTCTTTATCTTTCAATTGAAGAATTCAGGATTAGAGCCAGGCTACCTGTGTTCAGATCCTCAATGTTCCACTTAGTGGCTGTGAAAACTTGAGCAAAGTATTCAAACTCTCTGTCTCAGATCCTTCATCTGTGAAATGGAAAAATAATAGCCTACCCCACAAAGGGCTGTTGTGGGAATTGAATGAGCTGAGACATTTAAAGAGCTTAGAGCAGTTCATGGTACATAATGAGCAGGCCACAAAAGTTAGCTTTTATGGTATTTCTAGTTATTTTCCAAAATAGATAACTCCATTCAGAGCATCAACAGGCATTAGAAGTTAGTATTTACATATTTTTTAATGCTTATTTATTTTTGAGAGAGAGAGAGAGACAGAGAGACAGAGCATAAGTGGGGGAGGAGCAGAGAGAGAGGGAGACACAGACTCCGAAGCAGGCTCCAGGCTCTGAGCTGTTAGCACAGAGCCCCACACGGGGCCTGAACCCATGAACCGTGAGATCATGACCTGAGGCGAAGTCGGACGTCCAACCGACTGAGCCACCCGGGCACTCCAGTATTTATGTATTTTTACTTATAGTTACATATTTATGTATATTTATGTTCGTATATCTGTTGATATGTATATGTAATAGACGCATCTGTATACACACCTGTATGTATATGTAATAGACGCATCTGTATACACACCTGTGATAACACTCACACACACACACATGCACATTCAAAGAGAGAGAGGGAGAGAGAGGTGGGTGATACCTTACTAATTAACCCCAAGAGATATTTCCCACATTTATCTGTTCATTCATTCAACAGGTATTTGTAGCATCCCTGCTATGATCCCAGCTAAACAGGCAGGACTCTAAGGACATGTGCACCGTGTGTTGCACTTGTACCATGTCAGCCCCTAGACGACACTCAATGTTAACCGAAAAACGAAGAAAGATCTGGGGAGAGGATGAAGTGAGATGATTTGCCCAGAGCCTTGTTTTACCAGCATGGTTTTGCATATAGCAGGTCAATCCGTTAGTCCTTCATTCTCTCTGCTTCTCCACCTGTGCAACGGAAACGATCACAGCAGCTTCATAAAGGGATTGGGAGGATTTGTGAGTTAAATATGAACTCTTGCTGGCTCAAGGATCATCCTCTACCTTTCATAAAACAACTGTGATTTTCAGGCAGAGGGATGACGAGAGGGTGCGTTTTTCTATGGGCCTTGCATAGGTGCGACAGGCACGTCTTGTTTTCTGTTGGCACTCATTCGGGAGTGCCCTTGGAACTCCCCCGGCTGGTTCTGTAGCTGAGGCGGGCTCTGTTATGGGGTGGGAAACTACAATTAAATGTCAAGGGTGAGGACAGAAAGGCAGGGCTGAGAGTTCTGCAAGCTATCCATGTGTTGAGGGCCAGCCCCTCTATTAATGGATGTGTGAGGGCAGCCCAATCCCATAGTCCTTTGGCACAGGAGTCCTTTCTTTATCAGCATCCTGTCTGTCGGTGTGTCTGTTAAAATAGACGTGAGAGCCATGTGTACACAGAATTCTTGCTTCTGCACAGTGAGATCTATGTCACCTTCCAGCCCTGTTTCACTGTGAATCAGCTTCAACCCTATGATAGCGAAAATGAGAACTGTCTTCACAAAAACTTGACCGTGGCATCCTCCTGGAAAGATTGCATCCAGGACAGCACAACCAATACTGCTTTTGCAATTTCACACCCGTAACGGGTTTGTTATATGGGAAAGGGTGGTTGAGGCAGTGTTTGCTTTCCAGTCACATTAATAGTAAAATAAACTCGTGGCCTCTCCCCACTTTCAATCAACCATCCCACTGTTGTCACTTGTCTGCCTAAAATGAAAATCTCATCTGTGTCATTGCCTTTCACACGAACCTTCAATGGCTCCCTCTTGCTTTTGGAGTTAGGGTTTCTTCCTATGGCTCAGCACAGCCCCCCTTTCAATGTCATCTCCTGGTGTGCCATCTTCACGTTTTCCGTAATCAAAGCAACCAGGACCGTTTGGGAATTAAATGCAGAGGTCCCCATGGTGGCTCGGATGGTACATTTGGGCTCTTGTTTTGAATCCAGGATCCCACTATGGGTGTATAGCCTCAGGATATCACTTACCTCTTTGTTCTTCCGTTTCCCCCATCTATACAGCGGGAGAAATAACAGTATCATAGGCCATCGTGTAGAGTAAATGAGTTCACGCAGATGAAGTGTTTGGAATAGTACCTGACACACAGCAAACATCGTAAAAGACCAAGTGGCATCATTATTATTTACAGTGATCTGAATGTGTATTCTCTTTGACACCTCTGTGCCTTCGCATAGACCGTTTCCATAACCTGTAATGCTTTCCCTCCCTCTTGTGCCTGGACTCACTCTTAACACCTCCCTCAGATAGCATCTCTCTGTGCACATCTCACACTGTCTGGTACTTAGCACAGCAGATTACTGCAGCTTTTCAAAAAGCAAGTGTTTTGTCCCCTACAAGACAGTGACTTCCTTCAGGGCAATGGTTATCTCCATTTTTGTATGTCTAAGATCCCAGAAATTCTGGTGTGAAAATGGCCTCAAAAATTCCTGATGGATCCACAAAATAAACTTGTATAAAAATGTTCAGAGCAGCATTAGGCACAATAGCCCCAAAGTGGGGACAACCTGAATGTGCATCAACCGATGAACAGATAAACAAATGCAGTCTACCCATACACTGGAATATGATTCACATAAAAAGGAGTGAAATTCTGACACCTGCTGCAACATGGATGAACCTCGAAGACATTATGTTGAGTGAGAGAAGCTAGACACAGAAGACCTCATATTATATGATTCCACTCACATAGTACATGAAATGCCAAGAATAGGCAAATCTGGAGAGACGGAAAGTAGATTAGTGGTTGCTTAGGGCTAGGGGAGGGGGTGGAGGGATTGGCGGGTATACCTAAGGGGTATGCAGTTTCTTTTGGGGGTGACGAAACTGTTACAAAAATGACCAATGATTGCACAATGGTATGGAAAACCATTGAATTGTACATTTCAAGTGGGTGGGTTGTATGGCATGTGGATTATATCCCAATAAGCTGTTACCAAAAAAGAAAGAAACAAGGAAAGGAAAGAAAAAGGAAACAAGAAAAAAAGCATTGATTGGATGAATGGACAAATGAGGGGGAGCACGTTTGGGTTTGTGTTGAATGTAGACACATCCAAGAGCAAAATCTCAAGTCGCCACCTCCCTGAGCAGGGATCAGGGTCAAGGCTCCTGCCCTTCCAGCTTTGTTGTTGCCACGTGCCCCTTCTCAAGCACTTCCTCCTTGCTTGTTCCCCAGACTCCTCACCCCCAGTCAGTCTCCCTCTTCTCTCCTACTTAGATTTTCTTCTCCTTTACATATAGCCAGAACCTTTAGTACAGTTTACGAGAGAACTTGAAGGGGCCTGGAACGTGAGAGCCCAAAAGGACCCTTGGAAACATCCATTTGGAACACTGTCTTCCAGATACAGAAGTGGAGGCCCAGAGGGGTCTAGGATGTTGCTTCAGCTCACACGTTGAGTTGGTGCCAGAGCTGAAATGAAGATCCAGGTCTCCTGTTCACCTGTTCAGTACCGTTCCCAACACACTGCCTTCCTTCTTCACCTCCTCTGTACCCATCTACCTTCCAGAGTGATCTGGAAGCCAAAACAGGTGGGGCCACACCACATATTGAATGGCTCACTGTGTATCAGGTGATTTCTGTTCATTCTCTTCCAAGAGTATTTCAGATGAAGATAACATCCCATCCCACTGAATTCCAAGAGATTTTTAAAATGTCCTTTTCTTCTCTTCAGTTTCATTAGTGTGGAATACACGATGTAGTCGAGAGGACCACAGGATTGGGAGGCTGGAGACTTAGGCCCTGGTTCTCACTCTGTTACGAGCTATGTGGCTTGAGTGAGACATTTGCATACTCTGGGCCTCATGTCCCTCACTATAAAATTAGGGGCTGGATGAGATTACTTCTTTGCTTACTCCTTCTGGCGTCTGTCTATGGCTCTCTAATTTGATAACTATAGGTTGAAATAAAGAGACTATCAGCTAAGACTTAGAGCTCTTCTCAATGTAAAGATGTTCTTCCAGAGATACTTTGTGGTAATTGAATCTGACCTGTCTGAACAGTTTTTCCACAGCACATGAACACAGGAATACTTGAAGAAAGTATTTGTTGTTCAATCTGAGTACCATTCTGCTGTTTCAGGACATGACTGGTATGATAATAAGGTAAAGAGAACCAAGATACACTGAAATGAAGGCCAGAGACATGCTAGGCACTGCCACTTCTCATTTTAACTCCCACATCATCCTTGTAAGGAAAGGCATAGTCACCCACTGTACAGATGGGAAAACTGAGGATGGGAGAGATAGCCTAACTTTCCCAGTGTCACAGTGAATTCTGGGTGCCGTGGGGATGTGGTACCAGGTCTGCCTGACTCCCTGAGTTACATTTCCCTCTGCGCTATTGACTTCCAAGAACAGCAACTTTCTAAATAATGGGTCTAAATAATGGGCCAGGGATAGACAAGCCCTCTATTTTGGGGTCAAGATCCCTGCCATTGTCATTACTTCTAATGCTTCAGTTTTTCTTACGTGATGCTTAATTGATTAGGTATGTTCCTTGGTTCCATCTAATTTCTAATTCAAGATAACCTCTCTGTGGCATTGATTGACCCAGTTTGGCTAGGCAGGGTTTGCGGTTTGCATGGGAGCTGGAAGAAAGCTACCAGATCTAAGCATGAATTAGCGTCTGGAATCCTTCCTGCCACTTGAGGCTCTTGGCAACTGTAGACCTAATATGAGAGCTGCCAGCGGGGGACAGGTCATCTTAATAAGAAGAGACTGTTTCCTGGGGAATTTTCTAAAATTTGAAAGTTTGTTTTTTTGGGGCGCCTGGGTGGCGCAGTCGGTTAAGCGTCCGACTTCAGCCAGGTCACGATCTCGCGGTCCGTGGGTTCGAGCCCCGCGTCAGGCTCTGGGCTGATGGCCCAGAGCCTGGAGCCTGTTTCCGATTCTGTGTCTCCCTCTCTCTCTGCCCCTCCCCCGTTCATGCTCTGTCTCTCTCTGTCCCAAAAATAAATAAACGTTGAAAAAAAATTTTTTTTTAATAAAAAAAAAAAAGAAAGTTTGTTTTTCTGAAAGTGCCCCAAATCACAACATATACAATTTGAGTAGTTCCTGTCACCTTGTAGCTTAAGCTTCTGGTGACTGTGAGGCTCTTAGTGTAATGTGCATTGTTTTGTGCGACAAGTTTGGTTTTAGCAGGGGAAAGAATCCATGGTTTTCACCGCTAATCTTAAAGGGACCCATCAACCCAGAAAAGCTAGAACCCCTGGCTGGTTTCCTGAAGCCTTCTCTGACCCCTATCCCTTAGGGCCATTACTCTTGCAGCATTTGTGATTTTCTTTCCCTCTGGGAAGGTAAAGCTGGGCCTCCATCCGCCACAGTACCCTGCAGCCCCCTTCCCCTGCCCCCCACCAGAGGCAGCCTGGTGGAGAAGGATGTTTGAGGTGGGCAGATTGTGCATCACACTCTAACGTGTCTGTGGATAGTCTGCTTAACTCGGGGCCGGTGGTCGGCAGATAAACACAGGTACGACCTTCCTAGCTGTGAAAACATTGAAATCCTTAGGCTGCAGTTGTAAATAGCTGCTTTCCCGTCCTCCTGGGCTCCTTGGGCTCCTTGAAGGATTCTCTCCTCATCCAGAAACTAAGAAGCTTTGGCAAGTGAAGTCTGATTCTACGCGTGGTTCAAAAGAGCATACTGGTGGGCTAGGCCAGCGGATGTCTCTGTAAGACCTAACTTAACATGTAACTCTTCTCATTGACACCTAGATCTAAAGTATGCGTTTTATAGCACACACTGTTGGTGGCTGGCCTAGGTCCCCTTCGCACTCACTGTCCTATGACATCTAGTGGTATCGTATGCTTCTACCCAGCGGCTCTCTGCCTGAAGGTTCTCTCCTCAGGCCCTGCTGGTGGGGCAGACTGGAAAGGCTGCGGTGTTAACCCCGTTGGTAGCATCCCTCAGCCAATATTGGATGGGATTTAGCTGTGATACTATGCCTTCCCTTCTCTCGGGTAGAACAATTATCCATATCATCTCCCAGAGGTCCCTAACAGGGCTGAGCCCCGACTTCCCACTGTGATCATTAATGAGCCCTGTATCAACACTTTTCCCTGCCTGTCTCACTCCCAACCAGTGTCCCCACTTCCCAACCAGTGCTTCCTGGGGTCCCCTCCCAAATAAAGTACCTGCACCCAAATCCTTGTCTTATGGTTGGCTTCCGGGTGAACCCAGCCAAAGACATACTTAAAAATAAATATTTACACATACATTAATGTACACATATTTCATAAATGTCGGGAGAAGAAAATTTTTTCATATACAATCTCCTCCCCAACATCAATAAAAAAGGCAAATTGAGAAATGTGAGATTTAATATTCCGCAGTGGGCTGTCAGCAGTTTCAAAGCCCAAAGATGTCTGATAAAACATGTAATTTATTCAACCTCATTTCCTATGATCCTCCAATATTTGCTTAACTGTATTAATACTGTGGGACTCATCTGCCTTAGTTGGAAACCCTCTTCTTAAATTCTTTTTTAAATTAACTAACAAAAACTTCTAACAAAAACCTCTGCCTCTAAAATGTGTATCGCCCTATATTGTTCTGTGTTCTGGAGGGAACGTATGGAAGGAATAGTCCTATATTTCTCATATTGTGAGAAATATATTACTTTTCTTATCACTTTTCTCCCCACCCTGCCCACCCTTTGTGAACCCTCCCCAACCACTCCTTAGCATCTATCCACTTGCCGGGAGAGAGAGAGAAGTTCATGTTTTTCATCCATGACTGAAGCTCTGCATTTACCCCTGGTTGCAGGATACTTTCCAAATTGGGCCACAGCTGCCCCAGACCAGCTCATTCCTCCTAGGAAATCCACTTCTAGCTTTTCATGGTTAATGGGCTGCTATGACCTGCATCGTGCACTTGCTTTTTTTTTTTTTTAATTTTTTTGATGTTTATTTCTGAGACAGAGAGATACAGAGCATGAGTGGGGGAGGGGCAGAGAGAGAGGGAGACACAGAATCCAAAGCAGGCTCCAGGTTCCGAGCTGTCAGCACAGAGCCCGATGTGGGGCTCGAACTCACGGACCGTGAGATCATGACCTGAGCCGAAGCCAGACGCTCAACCGACAGAGCCACCCAGGTGTCCCTGCACTTGCTTTTAAGAAAGAATAAGAAGAAAGGGAGATGCAGATTGGATGAGGTTTGGGACTCTATTCTCCATTCTTTCATCCTGGAAACATTCAGGAGTGGTTAATACAGGGGCCCTGCATTGCCCTGACACAACCCCAATGAAAGTCTTGTTTATAGGACTGGCGATGGCAAGAATTCTTATAGCCCTGTTTTGGGATCCATGCTTATTATGTGTTTTGTGGAGGGAGTGTGGGGAGAGAAATGGGTAGTATGTCGGCAGAGAAGAACCACAATAAAGCTCCATTCCTGCCCATCCCTGTTATATCCCCCATGGCCTATCTCAGACAGCTATTGCCACATGCTGCGTAACAAGTCGCCTTAAAACCCAATGGCTTAAGAATTTACTTCTTGGTACCCACTTCTTACGTAAGTGTCTGCGTGTTGGCTAGAGGTTAGCTGATAAAGGCTGAGTTCAGCTGGGTTTGGTTCCAGGATGCAGGTCGGATCCAGCTCCGTTCCCCTTGTCTCTCATCCTCCACTACGTGCAGAATATATGTGGTATGTTTCCTTCAAGGCAGTGAGAAGTACAAGAGGAAAGGCTCACGTCAAGCCTCTGCTCATGTCACTTCTGTTCATCTCGTTGGTCCAAGTCAGCCATACAGTGAAGCCCAAAGTCAAGGGACAAAGAAGTAGTCCACCCACAACAAAGCCATAGCAATGTTGTATATGTAGGTGTATAATAACAGAGTGGGGAAAAATTGGGGCCAATGATTCAGTTTATCAAATGTCCTCATTTGGGTACTCCAGCCCTTGAGACAGGCCATCTAATGGCACCACTGCAGTGCCCTGGCATTATGTGTGCATATTTCTGAATTGGCTACTAGCCTGAGAGGCCAAGGCTGGGCTTTTTTTTTTTTTTTTTTTTTTTTAACTTTGGATCCCCGGGACCTAGCAAAGTACTTAGCACACAGGACCAAAGCAGTCCAACATGAGCACATAGATGCTCAATAAATGGGCTCTTTGGAATAGACTAGAATTGAATTGAAATGACTTAAGAAAAGCCTTACAAAATGTGCCTTTTATCCACCCATTAGACATTTTCCCCTTAATATAGTATGCAGAATGTACCTATGAGTTTCATTTGAATCTTCTTACATTCACAGTAAGATGCAATTTTAAATCATCTATCAACTAATCTTTCTTTTAAACATGAGATATTTGAATGGCAACATAAAAGAGTAACTGTGAATGTTGACTTTGCCAGTCGAATCTCATTGTTCAATTTGGACCCCAATTCTCTTTTTGTTCCCCTTTGGTAAGAACTATTATTCCTCACTGTCTACTAGTCAAAATTCTGTAGCTCATCCTTTTTGTTGTTGTTAAATTCTTTTATTTTGTCAAATTTTTTTCTAAACCATTATCTATCCCAGAATGCTTTGGTACCCAGTACCAATGATTACATATAATTCACCCACTCCCATCAACTTTGGTTTGCATCATCTACATGCCATTAAAAGTGTGATGGCTACATTTAACGAGAGCAGACTCTGTGCCAGGCATTGAGGGCCGTCCACATGTGTTATCTCATTGTGTGTCAACAAGGCAGAGGATGGGGTCCACCAGGTACCTCCCCAGTCAGGCTGTCTGATTCCAAGCCCACAGACTTAACCACTAGCCTATATTGCCTCTCGATCTTTGATCTCCAGAATATTGGCAACAGCATGGACCACGGGCAAGAGACTTCAGAGACCTCTTCGGAGACCTCTCTTTCTGACTCCCTTTGTAACCGTAGGAAAAGCATTAGACTTTTGTGAGTCAAGGTATCTTCTTTTGTAAGTGGAAGCTCACAATTACCTCATCTGTGGGGCACCTGGACGGCTCAGTCGGTTATCCATCTGACTCTTGATCTCAGCTCAGGTCTTCATCTCAGGGTCGGGAGCTCAAGCCCCACTTTGGGCTCTGCGCTGGGACTGGGCGGGAAGCCTACTTAACAAAGAAACAAAAAAACCCCACCAATTACCTCATTTGCTGTGCAAGGGAGTTATATGTGGAAATGCTTCAGAAATGTAGCATCCTGCTCAAATTCTAAGGGATAAAGATCCCTTATTCTTGTATTCTTTTCAAGTGTTCCTTTAACTCCTGCCCTGACCATCCTTCCATCAGAAGTAATTTTGCTTCTTTGTTTCCTCGCCACATTTGCTGACAAGGTGCATTTGGTCTTCTGTCTTGAGAAATTTCATTTCCCTTGAGCTTTCCTATTTGTTTGTTGAACAAATGACACACCACTAGCTATGTCATATTCCCAGGCTTTCTTGATATTTCTTGATTAATTTCCCTCTTGTCCTCATGGCTTCACTGTCTGCCCAGGCTGTCCCCACAGAAGAGCAGCAGATTGTGTCTGAGTGTGTCCACACTTGCCAAAACCCAAATGGGAATTTGAGGGTTTCAGTTAAAAAAAAAAACTTGCTATTTTATCTAATTGGCCCCAACTATTTGACAATTTTAAAAAGATAACAGTCTCATTAAAAAAATTCTTTGACCTAATTATTCAGTCTTATAGTTTCTGTTTGGGGATTTCATCCCTCAATTCCTGGGGATATAATGGTGAGACCAAACAACACAGTCCCCACCCCCTATAGTGAACAGTCTCACAGCAGGTGTGTGTGTGTGTGTGTGTGTGTGTGTGTGTGTGTGTGTGTGTGTGTGTGTATGATTGAACTGGTGCTAAGTAGTTCCACTTAACTTGTGTTGGCCTAATAGGAAAACCACAAAGGCAGACCTTATATGTTAATGAAGCATTTGTGCCAAATGCACATTGCTCGAGCAAAGGTTTCCTAGTAATTGGAAAATAATTTGCAAAGCACTGGGAAAATGCAGCCATTGTTTGACCTGCGGTTGTGTAGGCATAATGTCCCCTCTCATACTTAATGCCAGTTGCAGCTGAATTTCAGGAAAACAATATTATCCATTATTTTAAATCAATGTTGTTAATTGGAATTGCTCTGCTGTTATAGTTCTAGTTCCACTAATTTGTAAATGTTTAAGGGTTTCCAAGATGCAGACAAGCTAAAATAGAAAGAATCTGGGGTCTTGTGTTTGCATGTAATGAGCACTATTTTCATGAAATACTTTTATTCAAGAGCGAACATCCGAGAGAAAAATTGTTCTTCAAGAAGGTCTGTGTGTTACTCAAACTTGAAAAACACGAAAGTTTCATATTCTTCTCTGAACCATCACCGATGATGGATGTCGGTGAAGATACATCCTTCCTCCACCTCTGCCATCTCTACCTTTTACTGTATAGAATTCTATTGTACATAATATAGTGGCCTATTACTATAAATAATATACACATATATTACTGTATATATAATATATGTGCATCCCCACATGTTAGGGTACAGAATTACAAACCCCCAAATATGTGTATGGTACTTTGGGGGAATGCCTTTAAGAGACTTTAATGGGAAATTGACTCTGGCTTACAAACTGGATTTAGAATCCCCATATTATGTAGCTCAAATCCACTTGCATTTGTTTTAATATAAATTCTTGCTAGTGGGAATGCAAAATGGTAGGACCATTTTGGAAAAGCTTGGAAGTTTCTCATAAAATTAAGCATAGCCTGGGGCACCTGAGTGGCTCAGTGGTTAAGTGTCTGACTCTTGATCTCAGCTCAGGTCTTGATCTCGAAGTAGTGGGATCGAGCCCCATGTTGGGCTCCATGATGAGCGTGGAACCTGCTTGGGATTCTCTCTCTCCCTCCATCTCTGCCCTCCCCACCCCTCTCAAAATAAATAAACAAACATTAAAAAAAAATTAAACATAGCCTTACCTTAAGACCTGGCAACACACAGAGACTTGAACACAAAGGCTTGTAGTGGCTTTATTCATAACAGCCCAAACTCAAAACAACCTAAATGTTCATTAGCAGGAGAATATTCTTAAAAATTTTGCTATGTTTATACAGTGGAATACTATCAATAAAAAGGAATGAACTGATGCATAAAAAAACATGGATGAGGGGCGTCTGGGTGGCTCAGTTGGTTAGGCCTCCGACTTCAGCTCAGATCATGATCTCACGGTTCGCGAGTTTGAGCCCTGTGCCAGGCCCTGTGCTGACAGCTCAGAGCCTGGAGCCTGCTTCATATTCTGTGTCTCCCTCTCTCTCTGTCCCTCCCCTGCTTGCACTCTGTCTCTCTCTCTCTCTCACAAAAATAAATTAAAAAAAACATAAAAAACCCAACATGGATGAATCTCAAACCATTTTGCTGAGCAAAAGAACAAAGCACATTCTCTATGATTCCATTTATATGAACCTGTAAAAAAGACAAATCTAACTTGTGGTGACAGAAAGCAGATTAGTGGTTTCCTGGGGCTAGAAGGAGTATTAACTGTAGAAGAGCACAAGGAAAATTTGGAAGATGATGAAAATATTCTATTTCTTGATTGTGGTGGCGTTTATATGGATGTATACATTTGCTGAAACTCAGGAACTGTGTGCCTAAAATTTTGTTTTATGTTGCTTCTGTCTCACAGGTTGGTTGTACAACTGGAGAACAGCTTCCAAATTAAAAACAAAAAATATTCAGAGTAATGCCCTCGAGACTGACAGCTTTGAAAGGTATACTATGCTTACCCCTGCGGTCCATGCGCTGCTGGCATCCCAGTGCCTTCCCTCCTTTCTGAAGCACAGACCTGGTGCTTACCTGTCTTTTCTCAAGGGATAAAACCAGTGGCCAACAACAGTCTAGGACCCTGCCATTTTGCCTCCAGCCTGGTTCCTGATTTCTTAGCACCATCTTGGTAAATGGTTCCCCTGCTTTCCCAACTAATATCAACACAGACCTTCAACTGGCCGCCCTTGGGTCAAAGGTTGAAATGTCCCCCGCCTCAGAGCTGGCCCTCAAAGGGCACTTGTATATATGTGGGTATGTGTAAGCCTAGATTTTTCATTAGACTCGTGATTTATCTTAATCCATTTCCTGCAATCGTCATTCCATGCCTGCTTTGTTTTGTGGGAGTCCTTGGGCCCAGAGTAACTTACTCCAGTGCTCCTTGTTGCTGGGTTTGTCTATGAGCCCAGCCGTAATGGAGGCCGTTCTGGCATTCACGTCCCTTGGTACGGGAAGGTAAGCTGCTCCAAGCGTCGTGGGCCATCTTTTTCCTTGCTTGCTGTCTTCTTCAGCAGGGAGGGCTGCTGACAGCTGAGCAGGCTGCCTCATTAGAATTCACTGGGTAAAAGCTGATTCTCTGTTTAACTGATGAGGGAATTCTGGCGCCAAGGGGGCGGGGGAGAGGTTCGTTCTGTCAGCTGCTTTCTTCCGGCCTTGCTGTGGGGGGGAGGGGATGGCTGGTAGACAATCTAAAATGGCCTGTACAGGAGATACCAGGAAACACCAAACCACTCTTTCCCCAAGAAGCAGTGAAAATCATTTCCAAAGATCAGCTCCTTTCAGCATGTCACACACACCACATCTTCCCTTTGAAAAATGGCGACTGCACTTTATTCCCCTCAGAGAATAGAAAGTCTATGCCAAGTTGGCGTTCCTTTATTCCGAACGGTTCCTTATGCGCGGGAATTCAGGTCCTTTGCTAAAGGGGATGGCGGAAGGAGAGAATGTCCCGTTAGGTCACACTGAAGCTTTAGCATTCTGCCTGTGATGACGCCATGGAAGACTTCTTTCCACCACTGATTTGTCTGACATGTTTCAGAGCAAGATCCGGGCTTCTGCTTTAGCTTCCAGCATTCAACTTTGCAGCTTCAAGAGGTCTTCAAGGCCATCCTTGCAGGTCACGGGCGGCTGGCTGGCTGAGTCAGTAGAACATGGGACTCTTGAGCTCGAGGTTGTAAGTTCAACCCATGTTGGGTGTAGAGCTTACTTACAAAAAATAATAAAAAATTTTAAAAACCCATCCAATTGGACCCCTTTGTTTTATGAAGGCAGAAGCCAAGAGGTGACATGAACACCCTCCCCTCCCCCTGCTTGCAGAAGTAAAGATTCTCTGAGATCGCTTCTGATCCAAGATCCTAAAGGCCACATTCTTAATAGGGAAGGTTGGCCCTCTCCAAAGTCACACCACGATGGTTCCGGGTTAGACTCTAAAGCAGTTGCTGCTTTGTTCTTAGCTAGGTTTGAGGCGAGTCAGTTAACCATGACGGTATGGCAAAACTGAAGAGGGTGAGGACACATGCAAAATGGCTTATCCATCCTGAAGGAGACTGAGCTCTTGTCTCTGAATCTCTGAAGGGCTTTGCCCTGTGTTTGCAGCTGTTTAGAACAGGACCTGTTTTCTGTAAGATGACAGGAGGCATCAAATGGTGGTTTTCTTCAGAAGAGGGAACCGACTAGCCTATGACAATCCAAGTTGAATGAAGCGTTAAGAGACGGTTGTTGGAAAGGCTGGTCAAATGAAATGAGTACAGGAGATGTCCTCTCTCTTTTCAAAAAGACTTTCTTCTTTAACTTTCTCTTTCATTTTTCCCTTTTATTTTCTAACTGGAAAAAGAAACATGTGTTAGTTGTAAACAGTTCCGAGGACAAAGGAATGCATTTTCTCCCAGTTATGTGTTGCTATGGAATAAACCACTCTACAAGTCAGTGGCTTAGAGAAACAGCACGTACTTTGCTTTTGAAACCGCGATTTAGGCAAACCTGACTCTTAACCTCGAGATGCCTGGGACCTCAGCTGTGAATGGCTGGAAGGCCTAGGGGCTGGCTGGGCATTTCTCTCTCCTTCTTCATGGCGTCTCAAGGCCTCTCTATCGGGTCACTTCACGTGTGGTTTCTAGCGTGGTAGCCGCAAGGCAGGCAGACTCCTTCCACGGCAACTGGCTTCCCTACAGCAAGCATCTGAAGAGATCTAGCAGAAGCTGTAAGGCTTCTCGTGACTTAGCCTTGGAAGTCCCAGCACGTAAGTCACAAAGGTGAGCCCGAAAGCAACAGGTGGGACACGGATGTCGCCTCTTGATGGGAGGGATGGCGAAGAAATTTTGACCGCCTTCAGTCTACCACATGATCATACGTACAGATGCTTAATTACGCACCCTAGAGGTAACTTCTGTTGACACACAGGCGTGCATTTGAGCATGTGTATTCTCTGAAAGCATGGTACTATTATTCTCACGTGTAGGAGTCTACGCATTGGGGTCTGGGCTAGCTTTTGTTTTTGTTTTGTGGGGATGTGGTGAGCTGCGGGGGGGGGGCACGTGTCACACATTCTGTACTTCTGCTGTGGGCTTTTGCTTCTCTCAAACCCCTGCTTCTCTCAAAGCCCTGTTTCAACAATATTGTCCTCTCTGGAGTTTTATCTATGGCTGAGCACCAAAAAAAAAAAAAAAAAAAATCCGCGATGAATGTTCTGAGTGTTCTTCATGGTACACTGAGTATCTCGGAGAGTTATAATCACACTTATCATTATGGTGCTTTGTCTTCCTGGCTGCCCCGTGAGGTCAGTACAGTGGAACTGCATGGTCTCTGATGTTATCAACCGACAATACGTCGAGCCTCACTTTGCTGATGAGTTCAGAGAAGTTAAGTAACTCACTGAGGTCTCATAACTACTACCTGGCAAAGCCCAGCTTCAAACTCTAGTCAGCCTGATCCCCAAACCAATGCTCCAAACCCCTTCCATTCATCCTAACTGTATAAAAGGAAACGCTAAAGGTCAGAGAGTCATCTGGTGTGATTCACTTCCCAGAGTGGGTGCAGCAGGCACAGAAACGTGACCATCTGATTCCTGTATTCTAGAGTGTTAACCTCTCATGAGATGTGTTTTGCGTTGCCTATAGCAACAGTCTATTGCTGCTTCCACTTGTGGGAACTACTTCCACAGGCTTAGTATCTTGACTTATCTAAGTGCTGTGGGCACATTGCTGAGTGGAAAGAGGGCTGGAAAAAACCCAGTGGATTGTCTAGCAAGCTAAAAGATAAACTGAGAACAACTGGATCCTAAATTTGGAGTGGAACATATATAGAAGAGGAAATTGTTAAATTAAGCCGAGACACCAACACGATTTCAAGCCATCATGACAGGGTGGTGGTTTTCTTTTGTTTGTTTGGGGGTTTGGGGGTACCGATTGCTACATCCCTCCCATGAAAGCTATGAGAGAGCAATGGATGCAGCGTTGGGCTGATTCTGGAACAGGTCCCCTTTATCTTTTGTCACCTGCTTCTTCGTGGTGCTTTGACTCGATTCTACATTCACGTGCCACTAGGTCCACTCGGACAATAGCCGGACCGGTCATATCTCTCCCGACCAGTCGAGCCATTAAGGTCACGGTGCCTTCCGGCCCTTTGTTGGCAACTGTGCCACGTTCAGGCCAGAGACCCTCTGCTTTGTGTGGCGTGGACTTCCCCAGCTGTGTTTCATTGCCCTTGCTCCTTCTGTCTGTCTGCACTCTTGCTTCAGTCCAGGCAGGACTGGAATAAAGATCTCAGTATGGCCACAGTCTATAAAGTCATGAACTCAGCCAAGCCGTACTGTGAAACGCTTTCCACAGACATGTCTGCTGCCTTTGGACGTCTATACACAGCCTTGGCCTGTGAATGTCTGCCATTGCCAAGATGGAATGAGTTTGGGTAGATAACCTGGGGCTTTAGGAGAGAAAAGAAAAACTTGAGTCCAGAATGCTGCCTGGAAGCCTCTCCTCCATTATTCATCAATCCTTTTACCTATAGCTTGTTCATTTGTTACTGCATTCATTCAAGAAGCATTTCTTGAGACCCTCTTCTGTGCCAGGGACTAGCCGAATGGTCGATACTGGGCTAGCCTGATAGTCGGACTAGCCGATACTGGGCATGCAAGTTCAAATGCAAGAGTGTGGTCCCTCCACACTCTGTGAGCTCCACGTGTAGCAGCGAGGCTTCTGTAGTCCTGATTTTACATGTTCTTTATTCCTCACTCTCTTTCTCTCCTAGTCTCCTCCTGCTGCCCATGTTTACAGGAGTTACCTCCGTCCAGTTCTGCCGTTAAATTATGACGTTCATCCAAAATTTCCATGACTGTTCTCACAAGATTTTCTTATTATTTCAAATCAAGTTGCTCCTTATTTCTATTATCCTTCACTTTAACTATGATGCCCATTTATTCTTTGTATCTTTTTCATCATTTTCAGGATCTCTATTTTCTATTCGTCTTCAGATTTTTCTCTTATTTCCAGTAGTCAAGCTCTCTTCTTCCCCTTTGTTGTGTCTGCCAACTGTCCCTTAAGGTAGTTCATTTCCTTGTGTAGCTAGTCATTTATTTTTATAGTGAGTCTATCTTTAGCTTTTGTTTCCTTCTGTGGAGGTCCTTGCAGTCTTCAGAGTGATTCCACACTTCCTTTTGCCAAGCCTGTAGGGTCTTCCAGGCCCTGGACCAATTAAAAAAAATTTTTTTAAATGTTTATTTATTTTTGAGAGAGAGAGAGAGAGAGAGAGAGAGAGAGAGCGCACACTCAAGTGGGGGAGGGGCAGAGAGACAAAGACATAGAATCTGAAGCAGGCTCCAGACTCTGAGCTGTCGCCAGAGAGCCTAATGCGGAGCTCCAACCCACGAACCGTGAGATCATGACCTGAGCCGAAGTTAGATGCTTAATCAACTGAGCTACCCAAGTGCCCCCCTTTATTGCTTTAATGAACCAGTGTGATTGTGTAGTCTTGATGGTAAAGATTTCTGAGGCTTCAAACTCCATGCAGGTGCCTCAGTTTGAGCTCCCACTTTGCAGGGGACTGCAGCCACAGCTTCTGTGTGTGGGAGGGTGTTAGAGCTTCCATCCCAGTCCCCATGGGCCTATGTCTGGGCTGAAGCTTCTGGGGGGTTCCATAGCACCAGCATAAATTTGCTGCTCTGGCTTTTCTTTCCCTCTTCTAACCAGGAATTTGGGGGTTTCTCAATTTTTCTAGCCAAGCTTTGTGTTGTTTTCTCAAAAAAAAACAGGGTATGGGGTGCCTGGGTGGCTCAGTCGCTTGAGCATCCAACTTTGGCTCGGGTCATGATCTCATGGTCCATGAGTTTGAGCCCTGCATTGGGCTCTGTGCTGACAGCTCAGAGCCTAGAGCCTGCTTCCAATTCTGTGTCTTCCTCTCTCTCTGCACTCACGGTCTGTCTCTTTGTCTCTCTGTCTCTCTGTCTCAAAAATAAACATTAAAAAGATTAAAAAAAACACCAGGGGAGGGATAGTGTTGTATTTTGTCTAGACTTTTTATGCGTTGTACTGGGACAGTTTTTCTTTTATTTAGTTCATGATATTTTAAAACATATTTTGAGTACCTGTAATATTCCAGGCACTGTGCCAAGTGATGTGTCATCACTTGGAGCCTATGTCCTTTTCCCAACATGTTTCATCAGAAACACCAAATTAGAAGATGGGGTGGCCGGTGCTGCCACCGACAGGTACAATGACACCAGTGAATAGAACCGGTAGCTGACAGTAGCAAAGAGCTGAGAAACAAACACACGAAACATGACGTTCTGGAACCCAGTACAGTAAACAAACCAAGTGACACGCTTATATCACACGATAGCATCGTACATCGTAACACAATAGCTGATGGGCACAATGACGTCCCTGTTGAGGAATCTTCCCTTAGTAGAAACTCTAGCTGCTCTTGATATCATGTGTTGAAGGCATTTCGGTATTGTGTGTGAGCCACGTAAGGACTGTGAGAGCACACACAACTCGGGTGTGGGGATGGGGATTGTGTGCAGCAGTGGTGGAGAAATGTGATTGCGTCACTAGGGAGAACACGGGTGGTATAGGATCTGTTGAGGATCGTTCAATGCATTTGAGCCATGTTAACCATATCTGTTCTACAAACGAACCGAGAACTAGATGTTTCCCATTACCTGGAAAGTGGAATTGAGCGAGAAACTCGACATGGAGCCTGAAGGTTTTAAAACGAGAAGAGATGGAATTAGGAGTGAATAGGGATAGTGATGTATAAAGGAGGCCAAGGCAGCCTCATGGATTCCAGGGAACGTGGCAAAACTGCCATTAAGGTCTCAGGCCGCCAGCGAAGCCTGGGCTGGGAGCTTAAAATAATAGGCAAGAAGCCCAGCTTCACCTGAGGCCAGAAGCAGCCTTGGCCATTTGCAAATGAACTCTCTTCAGGCAGCTGGAACAAGACGGAAGGGGTCAGTAGGGAAGGGAAGAATTCCAGGGGCCAGAGAATCACTGACCTCAGGGGAGCAAAGATGATACCTGTCAAGGCATTGGCAGCCAGTGAGGACAGTGCCTTCCTTGGCTGGGGCAAGGACCAGAGGAGGACACTCCAGTTCCAGGTTGCTGCAGAAGACACGGGTGATGCTATTCCGAGACTGAGAACGGTCTGGGGAGAGTGCCGAGATTCTCACCCAAACAGAAGTGAAGAGACAGCAGCCCTGAGACCTAAGGTGGTGATCAAACTGGGTTGGCCCTAGATGAACTTTAACGTGGGTGAGGATTGTTTCCAGAAACTTCCTTTCTGTGCCAGCTTCTGTCTCATAGGGCCCTCTCTTCCTAGGCTTCGTTCTCTCAGTTTCTCTCTGGCCATGCTGAACTCCTCCCCATCCCCGACACTTCGCTGAAACTTTCCTCTCTAACATTGCTGATGGATGCCAAGTCCAGTGGAAACTTCTGGATGCACATGTTATTTGACACTGTACTGAGATTGGCAGTGGAACTGTAGTAGGTTGAGGAGAGAATGGGAGGCAAAGGTATGGAAAACATAAAGGTGTTTTCTGTATTTTCTTCTGAGAGGGCACAAGAGATTTCTTCCACCAGCATTTGGAGAACCGGGACCTCATGGACACTGGGGTCTTGAGTTTAGCTTGACTTTAGATGGGGCTGCTTGTGTCCTGAAAATCTGTCCTGGTGGGATAAATGAGAAATATAGGCATGGGTAACTCTTCCTTCTGGTGAGGGCAGGACTCAGAGACCCCAAAGATACGTTTACTCCACCTTCCCAGACTCCAGCTGACATAAACTAGTACTGATATTTCTATTTATGTGAATTACTTCTCATTTTTGTCTCTTAGCTTATGAGGCAATGAAATTGATATACACCATTGAATGTAAGTCAGACTAAGTTGTAAGTTATTTTGGATTTCAAGTCTAAACTCTGACACTTAACAGGGTAAGCCACAAGGTTAACCAGAGGACAGTTGAAAGTTGTGTATATATATGAGTTGACAGGCCTGTTGGACTTAGACCTTGTAACTCCTGTATTTCCATCAATCCACAATGATTCAGAATAGTCAGAAAAACTGAAAACAAGCAAAATAACCATCAACAGGTGAATGGATAAACAAAACATGATAATTTGTACAGTGGAATTCTGCTAAGCAATCAAAAGGAATGAGCAACTGATACTCACAACAGCATAGATGGATTCTAAAAACGTGTTGACTGATAGAAACCTTGCACAAGAGTGAATACAGTATGATTCCATCTATAAGACTTTCAAATATACAAAACTAATCTATGGTGGTTAAAAAATCAGAACAATGGTTGCCCCTGATTGTTAGGGGCGGGGATTTACTGGGAAGGGATATGAGAGAACTTTCTGGATGATGGCCATGTTCTTTATCTTGATAGAAGTTTGGGTCGTACTGTTTTATGCCTTTGTTGGAATTCATCAAATAGTAATTTAAGACGTATATGTGTGTTTCATTATGTATAAATGTAATCTCCGGGGGAAAAAACACCAAATATTGAACAACCATTAATGACATGCATATGGATGTATTTGGGAGGAAGTGAACTGATATCTACAACGCACTTTGAAATGGATTCAAAAATAAGATGGGCAGACGGATGGGTGAAGGGATAGAGAAGAAATAAAGCAATTGTAGCAAAATGTTAATTGTAGAATCTAGGTGGTGGGTGTATGGATGCTCACTGTGAAATTCCTTCTACTTTTCTCTTTTTGAAAACAATTCCTTGTTAAAGAGAAACGAGTCAACCAACTGAAAATGAGCCTTGCTCGGGGAGCAGTTTGTGTCTGGAATTGTGAGCCCACCTCTGGCCCAGTTGCCATCATTGCCAGGCTCAGGACTGTATCTTCTGCCTCTCCTTCCCTTTTGTCATCCTTAACAGTCTAGGTAATTCTTTCCAACCGCCCCAGGCAACCTCCTTAAGCCAGTTTTTATCATCTAGCCTGCCTGGGGGGTCATCTGTCTGCCTGTCCTTCCTCCCGTGGAGTTGTAGGTAACTTACAAACATATAATTGTTCAACTGAAAATGTTGGGGCATGCAGTATTTCCCCGGAAGCTGCCTATGATCATTCTTGATTGCGCAAATAGAGATGTGGAGACTTGGAGCCTGATAAATTGGCCAACATTACCCCCACCCCCCTCCTTCCTTGCCCTCTGCTCTGAACTCTATTGAATTTGTAATGACGCGATCTTTCACCTCCCCAAATTGTATTGTAAAACCAGAAAACATACATTCTCTAGAATTGACATTCTCGTCCCATGACCTCATTTGGCCAGAGGTTCAGCTCTGATTTGCCTGGAGGTTCACATCCCCCTGCGTGGGCTGAGCTGACACCGCATGACCCATGACCTTCCCACCATTGCAATCTCTTACACATGGACATTACACAGAATGCCAAGTGTAGGTCAAAAGAGGCTGCCAGGAAAACATTTAAAAAAAAAAAAAGCTTCCTTCTTCTCCAGGCTTGTCAGCTTGAAAACAGAATGCTGCATTTGATATTTTTCCATTGCTGTCTTAAACCTTTTGTGCAGGGAGATGAGGCATAAATAAATAAACACGTACGTAAATCTTTATTTTGAGGCAGGGAATTGTAAGTTAACCCCTGCCTTAGTGCGTAAAGTTGTTTGCATCGAGCAGTGTAGTTGAGATGGAAGGCACTAATTTATCTGATCTAGTCTGCACCAAAGTCACTAGAAGAGGAAGCTGATGGCCCACATCTCAGTTTCTAAGGTAGTCAGGAAACATTTGTGCCAGCAGTTAAGATGTGGCCTGGTGTAACTCTCATCCTGAGGGTCAGAGTTGGCCTTGCAAGCAAAGGCAGGTTTCAGCAAAGACGGCCAGATGCATTTGCAGTAAGATCTGAGAACAGACACAGGCTGGGCTGATTTGTATCCGCTCACTCCACACGTATTTATTGAGCACCTACTATGTGTGAGGCGGGTTCTTGGGCACAGGTCCTTGTGCGTTGCCTGCTCCGTGGCTCTGCTATTCCTGTACGCTTTGGCACCTCTGCCAGGCTTCAGCACGTTCGGTTGTGTTTTTGTTCTGTTCATCCCTGCAGGGTTTTTTTTCACCTCTGTTTTCTCACTGGTTGAGTTAGCAGGCCCCTCATGGTTGGTTAATTGCAGATGTTCTGTGACTGCGACCAGAGCATAGCGATGGCCCGAGTGACAGGCCACGGAAGGTGGCAGGAACAGCAGCTGTGGGCTCAGGCTCTCGCCAGTTGGCAGCTGCTAACTCTCCCTTCAAAAGCCAGACAGGACCTGATGGTGCCAATCCAAGAGATGCCAGGCTCTAGAAAGACATGAACTTTCTTTACTGTAACCTTGGACTTTGAATAATTACCTGTAGTTGGGCTAGTCAGCTGATATCCCCACACACATAAATTGTTGGCTTGCTCAGGTCGTGGGTGGTATCCTTTATGCCAGGTAGCCTGGGTCAGAAGCCTCAAGCTGACTCGTTGAGAGCAGTTTATTGGCAGAGGCCATGAGACTGTGGCCCCGTGATCAACCCTGAGGCCTGCTAATGGCCAGACTCCTGAGACGAGACCCCTTTTCTCCTCCTTATTGTTTCCCCATCTCCTTTCTCTGCTTATCTACTCCAGGCTTCCCCGCCAAAGCCAGTCAACGGTGAGGCAAAGGGCAACCATGGCCTGACTGCAAATTATAACCAGAGGAAGCCAACTTCATGTGCTTAAGAAACATGTAATAAAAGCCGGTGTCCTTTCTTTTACCTGGGTTTGTTGCATCTAAGGATGCGTGAGCATCCGTGTGCATGTGTGTGTGTTTTAGTGTGTGCGTATGTGTTCGCGTGAGGAAGGACTTCGAAGCTGTAAGTGTGAAAAAGAAGGGTGGTTCAGCATAAAATAATAGTAACCACGTAACATCAGAAGCACTGAGGGTGGAATGATCCTATTTGTGTCAGTTGGCTTTTGGTGTGTAACACATCAGCCCCAGATTTAGTGGCTTACATCAACAATCATTTTTCTGCTTAGGATTTTGTGGCTTCTGCTTTGAGTTGGCTCAACTGGGACTGGATGGTCTAGAGTGGTCGCATTCAAATGCCTGGAGCCTCCGTGGGGATGGCTGAGACAGGATTGCTCAAGCCTCTCTGCCCACGTGGTCTCTCATTTTCCAGTGAGCTATCCTGGACTTCTTCACATGGTAATGGAAGACTTCCCAGCAGTGAGAAAGAGCAAGCCTCACTATGCAAGTAGTTTTCAAGCCTTTGCTTACATCATCTTTGCCAATATCCCATTGGCCAAAGCAGTTGAAGTGACCAAGTTTAGACTTCAGCAGGTGGATAAAAAGACTCAATTTCTTGACGGGAGGAGCTGCAAGCAATTTGTGGCCATTTCTCGATAGCCTGTCACAGCGTGGACGATGACATGGGGAACAAGCACAGGTTTTAGACATGAAGGACACTGTCAAATCACAGCTCATCTCAACAGCTAAGCGACCTTAGGCAATCAGCTACTTTTTATGAATTGCATCTACGTAAGGGGAAAATAACCACACCTGCCTCACTGGATGAAATGAGAGCCATCATTCATTCATTGTTTACGACAAGCATGTGCTGAGCCTGTGCAGTAAATGTCCTGGTCTCACCCTCATCATGATGCCAATACGACAGATATGATTTGTAAGCATACTTTGCAAACTACAAGTTGTGGTATACGTTGTCAGTAGTTAAGTGTCACATCCTGGTGACTTGTCTTCCTCTTCCTTCCTTCTTCCTTCATGGCATTTCCTCTGCCACCACTCCTGGTCCGCTATGGGACCATAAAGGCCCACCATGCCTGCACAGGCAGTAGCCCGATATTACGAGGTGGTGGACAGGCTGTGGACTGGCTCCATGCTGCTTCTGTGGGCTGGTTCCTCCAACATCGTTGTGTGGGGGAGCTGACCGATTTGTCGATCCTGACTGGGGAAAGCACCATAGATCGCTGAAATTTGAGAAGACACCAGAGATCCTGTAGTCTGGTTTGTTCATCTTACAGGTGAGGAAACTGAGGCCTCAAGAGGGGGCATGACTTACACAAGGTCACACCGCTAGTCGGTGCTGATACTGAGGTTCCTAATGATACTGATTTCAGTGGTTTTCTGTTTGTGTCTGTGCCTCCTTCTTACACTTCTGGCCTCTTTTCTCTTCCAAGTCATCGTACACACACACACACTTTTAATAGAAAAGGATAATGAATGAAACCTCTCTTTGTCTTCCAAGTGAGTGAGAAAAATAGTTTTCATTTACCTCTCCACATCTGAACAACATGAAAGAAGTAAAACAAACATGAGTTGACCAAAATTTATACATGCCTTCGGCTTAGAACTTGTGAATTACTTAAAAAAAATTTTTTTAACATTTATGTTTTTGAGACAGAGAGAGACAGAGAATGAACAGGGGAGGGTCAGAGAGAGAGGGAGACACAGAATCTGACATTGAGCTCTGAGCTGTCAGCACAGAGCCCAACGCGGGGCTCGAACTCATGGACCACGAGATCATAACTTGAGCTGAAGTCGGATGCTTAACTGACTGAGCCACCCAGGCACCCCAGAACTTGTGAATTACTTTCATCTACCCCCCTACAAGAGGAAGACGGCGAGGGAGTTGGGCCAACTATCTGAATGATTACTTTAAAGCTGTGGAAACTGAGGCAGGCCCAGAGAGGTTGAGGGAGTTGTGTGAGGTCCCAGAGTACCTCCAGCAGTCCAGAGTAGGTTCAGGACTGTGTTCTCTCCACATTGGGGGTCCAGTTCAGGAAAGCTGGCCACTCACTGCACATCAGTCAGTCACTTCTGTAGATTGTGAGGGTGTTGTCCTGGTGGCCAACATGAACAAAAATTTGCTTAAGAATCTTACCGATTAGGTGAAGTAATTCTGGAATGGGTGTGCGTGAACTGCTGTTAACACCTTCCCTGGTAAATGTAAACGACTCTAGGTGCAATGGTATGTATAATTATAAACAGAAGAAGAAAAGTGTTTAGGGTCACTGATAGCTCCCGTTTTTGTTTTTAGTAGCCACACACCCTGGATGCATGTTCCTTTTTATCTAAATTTATCACTGACAATTTTGGGGAAAAAAAACCACCCGGTATCTTTCAGCATTTTCGGCAATACTATGCAAAATAACTTAATGTACCAATTTCATCAGCTGCCCTCTGGAAAGAACAAGATGAAACAATACAGTGGTAAACACTCAAACTGGCTCTGAATCATCTGGAAGATAAACTGTTCTTAAGTTCTTCTTTCAAAGTGAAAATATTTGTTCTTCAATATATGGTTGTTGTGCAACATTTTTGTTTTTGTTTTTGTTTTTTTGACCTGGGGAAAGATGGGGTCTCTAATGTCAACTGTTTTTATAACAGCTTTTAAACTAATTGTTCATTGTGTCTTGAGATTACATCACACGTAGCAAATTCCAGGGCATCTAGAACAATTTGAGTTGAGATGATAAACCTGAGCTAGCATTGTCTCTAATCACCCCTTGTAACAGTTAAGTTTGACTGTACTGAGTATTACCTGTGTGTTCCCAGTACTGAGTACTTCACATGGACTATTTTATTGAGTCCTCGTGACAGTCGCATGGGCTGTTCCCATTTTACACACATCCCCGTCATACATAGGAAGAAACTGAGTCTAAGACAGGCTGATGAGGTAGAATGAGGCCAACTGATTTTGGAGTCTCATTTTTAACCACTGTTGCTTTAGAGCTATTGGAAAGAGAAGTAGAAACCAATCAAATATTTTTATATACCAAATTCATCAGCTCTTCCCTTTGGAAAATGATGATTTTTTTTTTTTTACAATCGCAAATGCTGGCCATCCTAACCTAACATTTTGCCTTCGGGAATGACAGATATCTCTTCTAGAACATAGAGAGAAAGAATTTAGCTCAGCAGGTGCCTAACTTCAGCACAAGGACAGGCAACCATCTCTTAAAACAAAGGCCACTAATGATGTGGGCTGAATAGGACCTTGTTGTGCCCACTAACCCAGCATTTCTCAGACTCTAATGTGTGAATATCTTTGGCGGGGGAGGGTCTTGTTAAAATGAGAGCTCTGATTCAATGGTCCTGGGTGGGGCCAAGTATTCTGCATTTCTTTTTTTTTTTAAATGTTTATTTTTCAGAGAGAGAGAGAGAGAGAGAGAGAGAGAGTATGAGTGGGAGGGGGGCAGAGAGAGAGGGAGACACAGAAACTGAAGCAAGCTCCAGGCTCTGAGCTGTCAGCACAGAGCCCGACACGGGGCTCGAACTCACAAATTGAAATCATGACCTGAACCAAAGTTGGACACTTAACCAACTGAGCCACCCTGGCACCCCAGATTCTGCATTTCTAGTAAGCTCCCAGGTGGGGCCAATGCTGCTGGTTGGTGGGCCACACTGGGCCTTAGTAAACCTCCACATGCTTCAGTTAAACTATCTGTGCCTCAGTTTTCTCCTCTGTAAAGCAGAGTTCGTAACAATATCTGTTTCAAAGGACTATAGTGTATTAATGCAGGTGAAGTACTTAAAACACGTTTGGCAAATGGTAAGCACTTCGTAAATGCTAGTTATCACTATTATTATTCCTTTATGCCCTCCCACTTGTCCTTTTGAATTTCATACCAGCTCATACCCACAGGCCGTATATTACCAGTAACTCAGATTTCAAAGTGTATTAGCCTGACCCTTCCCCTGTGGTATTGGAAGGTCAGCGAAGCAGGGAAGCAAGGCAGCCGTCCAACTTCTCACCCCACAGCAGCCCCTCCCCATGTGTTCATGAAATCGTAGAACCTTAGCGTCAGAGGGAGTCGAGGGGGTCAGTTACTCCCACCTAATAGGAGGGTTTTCATGCCATGCCCGTACCTGAGCCAGAGATCTGGGCAGAGGGAGGGGGGAACAGGATGGAGTCCTCCACAGGGAGAGACACAGAATGGTTCAAAGCAAGCCCCTCCCTGCTCTCTGCCCATTTCTGCCTACTGTGCTGGGACATCTGTGGGAGATCACTGCGCTCTGGGAACTCTTTTTTATGGCTCACAAAACTGCCTTCCCTCTGGACAGCTCTCAGAGTTATGGGGCAGAGGTCTCCAAAGTGGGGCATAACAATGCCAGGGGGTGCCAAGACAGTCCATTAGGGTGGAAGCAGAAAATAATGACATTTATCTCAGTAGATATTGCTTTACCTAAATAAATGAAGAAATCAAACTGAGTACCTAATACATATGTTGGCTTAAGTGCATGGATATAATTTCTGTATAAACTTACATCTATTAGCTCATGGGCCCTGCAGTTTAGAGGGCACGTCTAGAGATGACAAGGTTTGCCCTTTCATGGATGAGAATAAAAAATATCTCTGGGGGCGTCTGGGAGGCTCAGTCAGTTAAGCGTGTGACTCTTGATTCCAGCTCAGGTCGTGATCGCACAGTTCGTGAGACCGAGCCCCGCGTTGGGCTCTGTGCTGACAGCACAGAGCCTGCTTGGGATTCTCTCTCTCCCCCTCTCTCTGCACACTCCCCCCTCTATCGAAATAAATAAATAAACATTTTGAAGAAGTCTCTCCGTGGCAATGATAATTCTGGTGCTCACCTGCCTTTCACTGTCTTCCTAGGTACCCAGCTCCTCTGCATTGATGAGGGTCATGTAACTGGTTCTGGCCAGTACAAGGTGGGGGGAGTGGTCCACTTGGTTCCCAGGCTTGGCCCCTCAAGTAACTTGGGAGGTCCTTCCCTGGCTCCCAGTCTTCTCCAGTCAGCCGGTAGGGTGCGGACAGTCTCCCAGGGCTCCAGTGGAGGACAGAGCCAACCATGGAAGGTGCCTGGGTCTGACCTAGGTGGGAGGAGTGCTCCTGAGAAAGCAGCTCAGCTAGGAACATAGGTGACGGATTCTCTGGGGGACAGGAAACAAGTATTCGTTGTTTTAAGGCACTGAGATGTTGGGGGAGGGTGTGTTGCTGCCTTATATCTTAGCTCACCCTGGCTCATTCAGTTCTCTCCATCACTCACTCCCCTCCCCCAGCTCCACTGTGTGGACATCTCATGGGCCCCAGCCAAAGGCCTTCGGGATCCTGAACACTTAACATTTAAGCGCTCAGGGTGTTCAGCACCAGGAAGTTGTGGTAGCACAGAGTCAAAATTATGAAATCAAATTCTCAAGCCAGACTACCTGGGTTCAAATCCCAGCTCTGGCCCTTATGATCAGCGTGATGTTCTGAGAAGGCGTTTTGCCCCTTTCTCACTTTATTTTCTCAGCTCAAATAAGATAATATTAGTGATTTTTATAGGGTTCTTGGAAGCATCAAATGAGAAAAATCCTTGCAAAGCAAGTTAGCACTGTGCCTGGCACACAGTAAATGCTTGATAAGTGTTAACTTTTGGCACTTCTGTTATTGCACCTGCAAGGTTACCTTCCTTCTGCAACCAGAAAGTCTTTCTCAAATTAAAAAGACAAATATGGATGCCCTCTTTCTGCCTGTGTCACTTTTGCCCCACCTGACTCCCCCAACCCTCAGGCTCCAGGCGTGTGGCGAGGTGGACCTGGTCTGTCAGGAATGTGCCCCCACCCTAACCATCCTCAGCCCCAATCCTACAAGCCAGAGATCAATGGGAAATTTCTGAAGGGCTTTTGTTACCCCAATATCTGTCTCCTGGCTGGATCAACAATATCATTATCAAGGCATAAACTTCCAACAGAGAAGGGCGCCTGGTGGCTCAGTCGGTTAAGCATCCAACTCTTGATTTTGGCTCAGGTCATGATCTCATGGTTCGTGGGCTCGAGCCCCCGTTGGGCTCTGTGCTGACGCTGCAGAGCCTGCTTGGAATTCTCTGTCTCCCTCTCTCTCTGCCTCTCCCCCACTCATGCATGAGAGCTCATGGGCGCTCTCTCCCCCACCCTCTCTCTCAAAGTAAATAAATAAATTTAAAATAATCTCAACAGAGGCCTGATGCGAGGTTACCCTGCCTTTCTGGGACATATAGAGCTGCAGGGAACTTAGTGAGGCAGCCTCTGCCATTACTGGGTAGACTCATAGAGGAATTTTCTGTGTAATTAAATGGAAAACTGACTCCGTCTTAATCCAGAATAAGCTTACCATTAGTCCAAGGCTTCTCAGACTGTAGCACACATCACAGTTCCCTGGAGGACGGTTTAACGTAGCACTGGGTCCCCTCCCAGAATTTCTGATTCGGTGGGTCTGGGGTGGGGCCCGAGAGATAGCACGTCTGAAAAGTTCCCAGGTATTGCAGATGCTGCCGGTCCCTGGACCAGACTTCGAGTAGCTTTATATTAGTCCATTTGTCAGCCTTTCAGATATCGAGAGACAGCGATTGGGTCCCCCCGCCTTCTTTCCCCAGTTAACTCTTCTCCAGGTTAAACATGTTAGGACCTCCATGTTTCCTTATCCTGGATCAGATTTTGTCCCCAGTCCTGGGTATCCAAAGGTCAAAAATACTGGGACCCTGTCCTCCGGGAGCTTACAGTTATGTGGAAAATAAAAAATGAATCCACTACAATGTGACTGCAGTAAATATTTACTCTGTGCCTGCTGCATGTTGTGATTGTCCCCAAAGTCTGGTGATTCCACAGTGAGCGAGCAGGATGGCAGAGTCCTTTCTTGCCTCACAGAATCCCCTGGCCAGGGAGAGAGACTAAGCAATGGACAGGAAATTACAGCCCAGGGTTGTAAGAGTGTGGAGAGGAAGGGCCATGTGGCCAGAGTGTAGGCGAAGGCTTCCTGGGGGAGAGGGTCGCTGGAAGGATAGAAGGACCCTGAAATAGGAATGAAGCTGGTATGGGACGGGGTGGGTGATTCAGGAGGAGGGGGAGAGACATGCTGGAGCCTGGTGCAGTGCGAGATTGGTGACAAGTGCTGTGTGGCAAAAAGGGGCTGTGCACGGGGCCCTGTGGGGTGAGGGTGGGCTGGAGCAAGGATGATGAGAAGTGGGGCGGGGTAGAGAGAGACCGCTACCTTCAGGGCGAGAGAAGTCGAAAGAGAGAGAAGCGGTATTCCCAGAGGCAGTGCTGAAGATTTGTCTGTGATGGTTGAGCAGATGGCTACTTCACCAGGGTTGGAAACCATCATTTTTTAACAGGAAGTGATGCAGAAGATGGGGAGAATCTGGTAGGGGGAAAGGAGAACACACACATCCGGAGCCAACAGGCCTGGCTTTGAGTCCCATCTCTGACACCGACTTACTGCATGACTTTGGCCGTGTTGCTCAATTTCTCTGTGTCTCAGGGTCCTCATCGACCAGAAGAAATCACAATTCCCAGGGTTGTCGGGAGACTTAACTCTTCAGGTGGGTAGCTCCTGGCACATAGTTGGCACTCAGGAAACCCATGTTTCTGTGCTCCGTATGTCCTCCCTCGGGATCAAAAGAGTGGCTCCTGGAGGCCAGGAGGGCCAGCTTGAAGGACTGAAATCCTAAAGCTGAAGGAGCGTGGACGGCAGGGACTGTTTCCTGCTTTCAGCTTCCGCCAAGCCGAGTGTGGAGATGTTCCATTGTTCCATTGTTCTGTGAGCTGACTGTGTGCCGGCTCAAAGAGGCGTGTGGGCACTGGGCGTGCTACAGGAGAAGAAAGGCTGGCACTCAGAGGAACGAGTTTTGATGGAGAAAGCGTCCCCCTTTGCAGAGCAAAGCACAAAGCTAAGATTCGCTAAGAGGAAGACAGCACCCTGAGACTTGTACTTGACAAGAATGTAAAAGGATTTCTATTGTTACCTTTGGTAAACGACACCGTAAGCGCTGAGTATGGTACAATACATCGCAGACTGGAGGTAATGATGAGTGCATCATTTTACAGTTTGAAATTACTTTCACTGACATCATTTGTTCAGCCATTCAACAAACATTTATTGAGAGCTCAGGTTGTGCTGGACACTCATCATCTTGGGTATTCACCCATAGTACTTTTCAATTGACTCCCTTTGGGGATTTTCCTTGCCTTCTATTGATGTGAGTAATCAGAAGTGACCCTAATTTCCTTTCCACTTCAGCCAGGCCTGGGGAAACTTCCATTTGCATTCCTTCCCCTTTGGTGATGCCTGAGTGGTTAGCTAGCTGTGGTTAGTCAATTCTGTTGGTTAATGAACTAAGCAAAGAGGTTAAGGTCACAGTTTTGATCTCCAGGGGCTGATTTACCTCTGCACCTGTGTGCACCATCCTTCTTTCTCTACCCCCAGTGTATATGCTTCCTCCCACCTCCGTGCAATTTTTTTCAGCTACCAAGAGGCATCTCACTCCGGCCCCCTACTTATTGAGATTCAATGTCATTTCCTCAACAAAGCCTGACTCGCCTCTCAGAGCAGGTCAGGTGTCTCAGAGTACATTCCCATGGTGCTCTGTACTTCCCTAGTATGGCATTTATTAGTATTTATAATGATACATTTATTTTTTATATTGATTAATATCTGTCTCCTTGTGTCAGTTAGGGTAGTGTTTAGCTGGAAGTAATAGAAAACTTGACTGGTTGTAGTGTAAACACATGAGGGTTTATTTATCTCTCAAGGCAAGATGGGCTATCCAACACCAGTCCAGTGGCGTGACAATGCCACACATGACTCAGATTCCCTTTCTTTTCTTCCTCTGTTATCTGTAGCAAGTATGTTTAGTCCTTATGTTTACAAGATGGCTGCTTGTACTCAGGCATAGCATCTGTATTCCAGCTAGAAAGAAGGGACAAGAGGAAAAGTGAGTGTCCATTGACTACTGTTTACATCCCAGGGCCAGAACTGGGTCACGTGGCAACTTCTAGCTGCAAAGAGTCTGAAGAGTTAAGTTGTTGCTGTTGCTTTGGAGCTTTTACAACCTACAGAATAGGGGTAAACCGGAGAGAAAGGGTAAGCCAATTAAAGTGGACCGACCTATAGCACCTTCCACACTCCCTTACTGAGTTTCAATAACTAAGAGGGCGGGGACTGTGTTTCCTTTGTTCGCCATTGTAGGTCTACCTTGTACAATATCTGTCCCATTGTAGGTACCTGGTAAGCATTTTGTTAAATGTCAATAAATGAATTCTTGCAGAGCAAATCTCCCATTTTAGGTCTTAAGAGGGAACAGAAGAAGATAGATGGATCAATGCCATCTTGCTACTACGGGTAAAAGAACATAAAATAGACATCATCAGGGGCCCCGCTAGCCTTTACGTTGCCTCTGCATGAATTAGGTAGAGGCGCCCACCCCTTCCTCAAGACACATTACTGCCATCTACTGGAAAATTATCTTACTAAAATGATAAATTTACCACCTCGACCATGTAAACGGTGCCTCCACAGATGGGGTGAGGCCGTTCACCAAACAACCTGCGCGGCCATGCGTGGCCACCTTGCGGGAAACACAAGCATGCATTACCAGAAGGGTGGATGTGGTCAGTGAGGAAGCCATCACATCTGTCTCCTGAAGCAGAGGAGGGGAGCCTTCCTGGGGAGCGGGGCTGCCGATTTTGCCAGGGCTGATGGGAGCTTGCCGTACGTCAATACTTACTGTTCTGAAGCGTCAGGGGTATGGTGAGAACAAGACCAGAAGGTGTGTTTGATTTCTGCTCTTCATTTTCCGCCTCTATAATATTGCGAGGACCACTTAATCCTTCTACGTTTTAGTTTCCTCATCTCTACATTGGGGGCAAGATCTTCTGCCTCAAGAGATATGTTTGCATATCCAGTGAGACCATGTACGCGACAGGGTCTGGGAATCTGCTCAGCATTAGAAAAATGTCAGCTATTGCTAGCACGGAGAGCTCGCAGGAAGTAAATATTGAGCGACTATTCAAATCGCATTTCTACCACTCTCCAGCCACATAACCCTGGGCACGTTGCTTAATTTCTCTGGGGCTCAGTCTTCTCATCTGCAAAATAGGTATAATGATATTAGCATCTACTGCCCAGGAAAGTTGTGAGGATTAAAATCAGTAATAAGTGTTCAGTGAATGTTAACTACGAACTTTAAGATAGTTGTGGCTTGCTTTATGCTGTGCATTTTGTATTTCGTATTTCATTGAAACTCTTAAATAAGTCACCTTTGACTTTTTGAAAAAAAATAAATAGATGAAACCAAAGGGTTCCAGGGCCTTTTTGCAAAAAGAGCTGAGGCTGTGGGCATGGAATGATTCAGCACATTTCTATGGCTATGGGTCTGTTGTGATGTCTCTGATGTGTGAAAAGGAAACCTCCTGTTCACAGACCTTCTCCTCCCTCTCTACCCCAGGCCTCCCCAACCACTCTCGGCCCGATCTGGATGCTGGCCCTGCTAGACTGCAGCTGGAATTTCTCACTAAGTGGTCAGTGAAACTGATTTCATGGATGTTTCATGATTTACAAAGTGAAAAGGAACTGAAGGGAGGGAACGGCCAGCCAGGCAGGCGGGGTGGTCAGGTCAGCCAAGCAGTATCCTGGTTCCCATATGCTGTGGTTCTCCCCTCCACGCCCCTTCTCCCTGCAGCTCCTCTGGGCTGGGGCCCTGTGACTGCTGAGAAAATCTGCTCGGGAGGCGCCAGCACAGTGAACCAGAGGGCCAGAGGGTTTTGAAATAGAAAGCCAGCAACAATGTTGCTAATTCAACTGCTGTCTAATGGCTGAGTCTCATACGTATAGCTCCCTGGAGGAGCCGGATTGGCCTGTCCGGTAACAATATTTTATCCCGTCCTCTTTTCCATTTGTCTCCTCTTTACCACTGCCATGTCCCTCTCCACCCCCCAATTTCTTCAGGGTATGGAGTGTTGGAGGAAGCAAGATGTTTGTCCTTCGTTTCTCATGTCACATTTCACCGGAGTAAATAGTACTTCATTTTCCTTCCTTCTGCCCCACAGAAGGAAAACTGCTGTGCATCGAGTTCCCGGGCTTGGTTGCTATGTGACCTGAAGCTGACATCTTTTGTGCGTGTCATGGTTTATAGCAGAGTGGTTAAAAATCCGCTCCCATTCTGGTGACTAAATTTTATTGACTTTTCCAGGGCCTGTGGTGGGACTGACATGTCCCCCATTTAATTACTTCCTCCTTTTTGACAGCAGATTGAGTTAACCAGAGGACACGCAGGTGGCTCTGGGGCCGGAGAACTTGGAGTGGCCATGGCTAGGCAGCTGAGAGGGGCTGGGGCGAGTGCGGGCTGGGGATGTAACAACCTGCTGGCAGTTGTGAGCTGTGGTTTTATGGTTGCGCTGGGGGCAATAACCAAACAGTGGGGCTTTTGGACTAATTTGAAGAATGCTTTGCATAAACCCCAGCTGCTAGCCATATGTCCGACCCTTGTAGAGGGGAGGGTGTGTTTCCCTGAGCTCTTGTTTCCTTCCCCAGAAGTCAAGACTAACCAAGCCTCTAAATGCCCAGCCCGGCTCTTTAGGGGAGGATAGTCGGCCACAAAAGCTTGAGCTGATTTAATCACAACTTAAATTTATATTATGCTTTACCAGATTTTTCCCTTCCAATAACATCGTGTCATTTTGTCCTCATAAAACCCCAAAATATAGGCCAGGTAGGAATCCTCCATTTACAGCTAAGAAGACCGAGGCCCAGGGAGGCTGTGACCAGTGAGAAAAGCAAAGATGTTGAAGCTTACTAGGCATCAGGCACTCTTCTAAACCCTCCAGAGCTCCTAATTCATTTCGTGCTTGTGTCAGTCCTCCAAGGCGGGTGCCACTACTACCCCTGCTTCATGGATGCGGGAACTGAGCCCAGAGAGGTTACTTAACTTGCCCATGGTCACACAGCTAGTAAGTAGTGGAGCTGGGAGTTAAACCCAGGCAGTCTGGCTCCAGAGTCTGTATTTGTAACCAGTGTGCATGCTGCCAGATGGCTTGCCAGGGACAGAGCTGGAATTCTCATGCAGGTATTCACACACCAAGTTCAGGTTCTCCCCTGTGCCGTACCGTCTTCTGAATTTTGCTCCTTAAAGATCCTTAATTCCTGGAAGCATTCGCCGCAGCAATTTAGATTTGGACTCTTTTCATCTGGTATCGCAAAGTCTTTCACTTAAATTCATTTAATTAGTCCCTCCGACCCACTTACCATGAAGTCGGAGGCATACCCAGTCCAAAGGAGCTATAACGCGTTGGGAAATTGCTCCCAAACCAACGCTTTGGAAAAATACAGGTATCTAGGTGTTGGGAGTTGTAAAGCTTGGCAGCCTAATGCCCGGAACAGGTATTTTCTCACGGCGTTTCCCCGGGAAGGAGGGGTGTGGTTGTCACAGTGCTGGCCGGGTTTGTGAGCAAGCGCACTTCCAAGTTTCACACACCCAGAGTCAGCCTCTCCCTTCAGGAAAAGATCATTCCAGCCCTGACTTCCCTGACAATTATGGGTTTCTTAGCTAAGGTGTCTCCAACAGCCTGTGGTTACGTGTGAACAAACCAGGTGGAAGGGGAGGGAGCCGTTTTAATGTGATAGTGTCTCCTGCTGTCCCGGGCCGACTCTCTCGCAAGAGAAAACTAATAACACCTTTGTTGCGCGTTCGCTGGTGTTCCCAAGAAAACCTAGGGGTGCGTCCAGATTTTTCTATTTCATAGCCCGAACCAACCACAGGCCGAATTCAGATTAGAATTCATTCATGATAATGGCCCCAAAGCAGGAGCGTGACTCCCACTTTCTGTTGGAAATGGCAATTTTCTCCCCTCATTTGGAAACTTAACTCCGCAGCCAGGCATTAGGTAACATGAAACAAGTAACAACTCAGCTTGGGCTGAGAAACCGCAGAAGGAGACTATTAGAAAGAGAGGAACAAAATGGTTTGGGTTGTAGTAATCATTAGTCATATTTATGTCATTTTTTTTTTTTTTTTTTGGCAACAGTCCATTTCTCTAGGCAGGATTTCCCCAGAAGCCGGCCTTGCGTCGGCGATTTGGGTGCAGGTAGCTTATTTGGGCGGTGATTCCAGGAGGCATCATTAGGGAGTGGGCACCTGAGGCTTGGCTCCGCTGAGGATCTCAGGGAAGCGGTGTGGAATGTTCCTCACGGTCCTACCTGCGGAGAAGAGGAGCTAGGGTATTTATCCACCATCTCCTGTGACTCATTGGCTTAGAGCTGCCCCTGTATGTGTTAACTCCCCCGCACTCTGGCCTCTCCTGTCGGTGGCCTGAGAGCATCTCATTGGCTTACAGTAAGAAGGCATCCAGCTACATGAGGACAGCGAGTGCCAAGGGGATATGAGCAGGACCCTGACATCATCTGCTGCTCTCTGGGGGAAGAGGGGGTGAGGGGAGACAATATAATGTCATTAGGATTCTTCTGGTTGCAAGTGACAAAATCCCAACTCAACCTAGCTTGAGCCAAAAGAAAAAAAAAAGTAACATAGCTCTAGGTGCACCAATAATGCGATCAGGGCCCCCATTTCTGTCCATATCTTGCTTGTGTTCTCTTCTGTGTTGGCCTTGTTGTCTGGCTGGCTGAGAAGACAGTGAAAAAGATGGCAACTCTAAGCTTCCATGATCTTTATTCTCCTGACATCAGAGAAGAGCAGGTTTCCTAACAGCTCTGGTTAACATCTTAAGGAAGGCTTTGATTGGCCCATTGTGGGTCACGTGCCCTGCCCTGTATCAGATGATGTGGCCAAGAGGATGGAGCACTCTGATTGACCAGACTCAGGTCATGTCTTGGGTTGGGGAGGATGGTGTCACCTATGCTAATATCATGGACCAAGAAGAATCTCTGGGACCTGGGGAACTCATGGTTCTAGCAGTATGTTAAGCCAGCTTTTACATGAGTGAACAAGGGCCCTGATGTGTGGCTGATTTCCATGGTATAGATACTCCCACCATGGCTAATTTGAAGCTACATGCTGTCACTAAACATGGAGTTGAGGAGAGTTGAGGAGAACAGTCGGCTCTTCCAAGCCAGTATGAGCTGGCTCAGCACCCCACCGAGTGATTCCCATAAAGAGGGACCCTGGGCACGTGGTGTAGCCCTGACAGCTGTCGAAGAGAAGGCCAAGTTCTATCTTGTGGAGCCTCAGTAGCCACAAAGGCCCAAATTAAAAACTGACGAGATAACTTGCTTTGTTTGTCATGTGCGATGCCCGGGACTGATGGGTATGTTAAACTAAGTGTTCTTCTTCCCCTATGGTCTTGATCTTGCAAGCACCTCCAGGATGTGCTTAACCGACAGGGTCTAGAAGAGAGCCCAGGGAAACACGTACGCATTCACAAACATGAAGTATTTGTTCCGTGAAGGCAGGAGTGCATGGTCAGTCTGTGGAGTTAGACGCGTCCCCTGACACCACAAACGTACCCACCTCATGCATAACCAGCTCTTCACTTGTGATGCCCAAGTGGTGTAGGCCCCACTTTATATCTCTTGGCTGCCACCGCAGGCCCTGCAGACTTTCTCATCCTCATCTTGGGAGGGGCCACAGTTGGTCACCGATGCCCTCAATCCACTCGCCACACCGCTTCCTGGTGTGAGGAAAGTGCCACTTCGGTCCTTTGTCCTGTGATTGCAACTGTGTTCCCCTTGCTCCTCGACTTCTCTAAGTCGGTGGTGCTGGTCGTTTTAGGCCAGGAGGGGCAGCTCTCCCTTCCTACCTTGGGGCTCAGCCACGGGAGCCCGCTGGGGCTTGTCTGATTCGTCTCCTTACACACTGGCACAGAGAACTTTCTGCCTTTGCAGTTCTTTTGTTTCAAAATAAAAACCATGGCTAGGAAGCTGCGAGGTTGGAAAGTTGTTACACACACACACACACACACACACACACACACACACACACACACCAAACCAGATTTGCTGAGAACAGGAGAATGGGAAGGCCTGAAGCTCAGGGAGCGTTTCAAGGTCACAGGCAAGGAGGGGCCAGTGGTGGTGGGGCTGGAAAGGATGAATAGACAACAGTTGAATGCATTATTTAGTGTGTTCCACATCGCAAAGCCAAGAATGGTTCCTTCGCACCAGAAGATTTGATGTATCAGGCTGGCTGTCTCCTCAGAGGACACCCCCCCAGTCTCCTCTTGAGTTCATGGAGACATGGTTGTCTAGGTGACAACTGTCAGGCAAGAAGCTGCAAGCTGAAGAATAAAATCGCCTTAGCTAATAGACCGGCGTGCTATTATGTACCTGAAGGTTTAACTGCTATATTACCCTGAAAGAATCATTTGGAGGGGAGGAAGGAGCTCGCTTTTCCCTGGGCTACATCAGTGAATTCAATTTCTATTGAAGAGAGACTAGCATTTTAAAAACCACGGTGTGTGGAGCTTCGAGTCCTTTTCTTCTTTCGGTGAGAAATGATTTAATAATGAACTTACAACTGCAGGGCCTCCAGTCAGCCCCCTGGAGCCCTGGGAGAGGGAAGAGGCGGCGTAGAGGGGCTGCGGGCTGGCAGGCTCCGTCCTGTTCCATCCCTGCTCAGGCTCAAGCTCTGTGACTGAGGTTACCCCAGAGCAACTCGGTTCAGACACGTGTAGAGTCTGAGCGATAATTTTCCTCCCTCACAAGATTGCCGGGTGCCTCTAATTAACGGTTGTGAATTCCTTAGATGGGGCTGTTATCAGATGGAAAGGGGCTAATTGTACCGGTCACAATAGTTAACCTCTTCCAGAAGGAAGGGTGTGTGTGTGTGTGTGTGTGTGTGTGTGTGTGTGTGTGTGTCTGTGTGTGTGTGTGTGTGTGTGCGCGTGCGTGAGCCTTGGTTCTTTCTGCAAATGAGGCAGAAAAGCTTGAGAATCATCGAAATTCTTTGGCATCAAGACACCAGCAAATGAAAGATTGTATTCACTCAGATGTTTTCACCATGCAAATATTGGTCGCCATTTCCCAGGCCCTTTCTATGTGCCTGCCAGGGCGCCGGGCGCTTTCCCGGCTTGATCATGTTTAACCCTCAGCATTCCTGGGTCTTACACGTGACTATTGTTATCTTCAGTCTCTAGATAGGGAAACCAAGTCTTGGTGAGCTTAGGGGACTGGACCAAGGCGCCACCCACGCTGGCCACAAGTGAGGCCTTTTACATTTGGAAGATCCCACCAGAAGTAGAGAGCTCGGTAGGGGAACTTAAGCCTCCTTCATTAAAAGGAAAGGAGAACCTCTCAGGCAAGGATATGGACAACATGGCCAGTGCCGTCTCACCCTCCACACATCTGGACAACCTCTTGCCTTGCCTTCTGACCCAATGCCTGGCTCTGCCCTGTGTTTTCTTTGGCCCTCTTCCTGGACTACAAACAATATCTCTGCCCTATGCCCTTGTGGCTCAAGTATCTGGCCTTGAATTTGCCTATACCCTCTCACAGGCAGCCCCACTAAGATACACATATGTTGGTCTCTACCATGTCCTGAGTGGTGCCCTAGTGGTGCCCGGTAGCTGAAGAGACAAAGATAAATAGCACTAAGGTACTGCCTCGAGGAAGCTCACAGTCTGGAGAGTGAAGGAGGTGTGAAACTACACAATCAACACAGCATGATTAATAATAATAATAATAATGACAATAATGAACGACTGATATTAACAGCAACAATGACTGTTTTTAGAGTGCTTCCTATGTGCCAGGCCTTGTCCTGAGCACTGGAATCAAGCCTGTGACATAGGTACTGTTACTATTTCCACTCTACAGGTGAGAAATTTGGCATTCCTGGGTAGCTCAGTTGGTTAAGCATCTGACTTCAGTTCAGGTCATGATCTCATAGTTTGTGAGTTCGAGCCCCACGTCGGGCTCTGTGCTGACAGCTCAGAGCCTGGAGCCTGCTTCGGATTCTGTGTGTCTCTCTCTGCCCCTCCCCCGCTCATGCTCGCTCTCGCTCTCTCTCTCTCTCTCTCTCTCTCTCTCAAAAATAAATAAACACTAAGGGGCACGTGGATGGCTCAGTCAGTTAAGCGTCTGATTTTGGCTTAGGTCATGATCTCACGGTTCACAAGTTTGAGCCTCGCGTCAGGCTCTGTGTTGACAGTTCAGAGCTTGGAGCCTAGCTCAGATTCTGTGTCTCTTTCTCTTCCCCTCCCCTGCTCTCTCTCTCTCTCTCTCTCTCAAAAATAAATAAATATTAAATAATTAAAAAACAAAAGCTTAAAAAATAAATAAAATAAAATAAAATAAAATAAAATAAAATAAAATAAAATAAAATAAAATAAATGTGAGAACATTTAGGGACAGGGTTATTACATTATTTGCCCAAGGTCATACTGGTAGTAAATGGAGGGGCAGGAATTTAAACTAAGGCACTTTGTTTCCAGAGCTATTGGAACCAGAGCTATTGGTGCTATTAACCACCATGCTGTTATTGCACACATATAGACCAGCACAGGAGCACGTACATATTGTAAAGGAATCCCAGATGAAGCACATAAATTCCTTCTAAGTAGAGTAGTTTACTGGAAGAGAAAGAGAAACTGTGTAAAGAAGAGAGGAAGAAAGGCCATGTATCCAGAACATTTAAGACACAGACCAGACATTGGGCTCCTGGTTTTGGCCTTAGGGCCTGTGTCTAAGGTTGTAAAACAAATCACTCCAGAGCTTCATAGCTTAAAATAATAATCATTGTTTATTATTTTGCATGCTTTCTATGGGTCAGGGATTCAGGAGCGGCTCAGCTGGGTGGTTTTTGACTAAGGATCCCTCATGAGGTTGTACTTATGTGTCAGTTGGTGCGGCAGCCATCCAGTATGACTCACTCCATGGCTGGTAAGTTGGTGCTGGCTGCTGGCCAGGGACCTAGGCTCTTCTCCATATTGGTCATTCCACAGGCTTGCTTGAGTGTCATCAGGACATGGCAGCTGCCTTTCCTAGAGCAAGGAATTCAGCATATCAAGGCAGAAACTGTACTGCCTTTATGACCTACGTGAGAGTCACACACCTTCATGTCTGCTTATTCTATTTGATCATGCACATCGGGTCTGATGCAATGTGGGAGAGGCATACAGAAGGACACAAATATCCGAAGGCAGAGATCATTGCAAACTCTCTTGTAGTTCACCAATCTGAGTTTAAAGTTACCATATACTGAATGCAAAAAAACTGGCCTGAGGTTTGCTATTCCAACCTGTAGGATAGAGGCCTTTAGGATAGAGGGGCACTAAATTTTTTAAGTCTTATTTATTTTAAGAGAGAGAGAGAGAGAGAGAGAGAGAGAGAGAGAGAGAGAGAGAATCAGCAGGGGAGGGGCAGAGAGAGGGAGAGAAACAGAGAATCCCAAGCAGGCTCCGCAGTGTCAGTCCAGAGCCCAATGCGGGGCTCGAACTCATGAACTGTGAGATCATAACCTGAGCTTAAATCAGGAGTCAGATGATTAACTGACTGAGCCACCTAGGTGCCCCCAAAAGGGGTCCAATATTTTATGAGGAGGCATTATGTTTGATATCTTAGAAACCTTATGGTCAAGGACAAGATGGCAGCTTTGATGAGGAAGAAGGAAATGAATGCAAGGCTGATAGGGAACCTGGGTGGTGGGGCTGGAATTAGGGACAACTGTAGGTCTCTTGGTAACTAGGCCAAGGTGACAAGCACACGGGAGATGTACTATCATTTAGATCATTGTCCAGGCCCATGTTCTGGTCCAAGAATTCCATGCAAATGAAATCTATTCAACTAGATTGTCCTGCTTCCAGGCTGGATGGCTGCTTGTTAACCACATGCAGAAGGAAGCCACCAGCAGTGGTTTTGGTGGGAGAACTTGGATCCTGCTTTCTTCTACTTCGGTGCTTTGCACATACCTGGGGAACGTATCTATAAGAGTATTCGAAGCCATTGCTGAATAACTAGATATTCAATGGTAAGTTAAAGTATTTAACTGGAAATGAACATGGATTTAACAGACTCAGTACTTTATGGCATCCTACTATGTGCTGGGCTAGATGGCATGCTAGATCATGGGGTAAGGAAAGGAAGATGGTAAGGAAAAAAGATGTTCTTGCCCTTATGGTGTTTATGAGAGACATATATTAATCAAATAACAATACATATAAATGTTCCATTATGAACTGAGGTAAGTGCCATAAAGGAAAGGATGTGACATGAGGAGATTAAACATAGGAAACCCCGAGGAAGTAGTGCTTGAGCTGAGATGTGAAAGATAAATAGGTTTTAAAAAATGGGAGGAAGAGCATTCAAGTGTTGGGAACAGCATATGCAAAATGTTTTTGTGGAACTGAAAGGACCCTAGTGTGGTGGAACAGAGAGAGCAAAGTGGGATATGATGTAAGACGAAGGTGGAGAGGTCATCAAGGACTAGATCATGCAGGATCTTATGGTCATTATCCTAAACAGTGGGCGGCCACTAAAAGATTTTAACACAGTACAATGACACAATCAGATTTGTGCCTTGAAAATATCACTGCCATATGAAACCTGGATTAGAAAAAAAATAAGACTGGAGGCAGGAAGACCCATTAAGAGACCATGTGCAGAAGACAGATATTGGGGATTTGGCCCAGGATGCTGGTGATAGAGACAGTGAGAAGAGGGCAGACTTGAAATACATTTAGGAGGCAGAACTGACGAGTCATTGTGACCTGAAAGGTCAAAACCAGCAGCAAGTCTCAATGGGTGGGTGAGAGCATGAGGGGAGGATGGGAATTCAGAATGGAGGTTCGAAGAGGAAAGAGGAAGAAGTTGATGTGTGAAAGACAGGATGGGTAGAGCAAGCTTGAGCAGTGGCATTTGTTGCTAAGAGGCCCTGGCCATTTATTTCTATATAGTGTTCTTGTGTGTACCTGTGGAGCTGTAAGCAATAAATCTGTAATGATCAATATTACTATTCTATCAAACAGCAGCCATGTTGTGTCACCAAGTGTTCCCTGGAGGCCTTTGATGAATAAAGTAATTCTTCTAGTTGCTTTTTATTGTATAGCCTGTAAAACAGGACATGTCATGTCAAAGATGGGCGTTCAGGTGGGGGCTTTAAGAGTGACCAGTCCTTGAGAATGATTTTAGTCTGTGCGTCTGAAATTTTAACTGAGCTTAATTTAAAAATGTAGGTAGCTTATAAATAGGAAGACCCAAGACAATGGGGCAGATCAGGAAGTTTAAAGATGGAGCCAAATACATATAGGAATTTAGTTTTAAAGGTGGCATCTCAAACGAGTGTGGGAAATGGTAGACTGACTAATCAATGGCATTGGGACAACTGGTCAGCTATTGAGTTAAAAATGAAGATGAATCCAGTCCTCGTGTCCTGTAACAGGAACATTTCCATATTTTATCCAAGATCCAAATGCAGAAAGATGAACTCTTAAAGATTATTATAGAAAAAAGGAGGAAATTCTTGTATAACCTTGGGGCCAGCAAGGCCTTCGTGTGTATGATTTGGAATCTAGAAACCGTAAAAGAAAAGGTTGACAAATTTAGTTACCTGAAAATCAGACTAAACTCTCTGCGTGGCAGAAAGTACAGTTGACAAACTAAAGCAAATAAATGAATAAAGACAAGCTAGAAGAAAAGTTGCCACTCATATGATAAAGTATAGATCTCCCTGAAGAGAAATCAATGAGGATAACAACTTAATAGAAAAATAGACAAAGAATACAAACAGTTCACAGAAAGGAAATAGAAATGGCTCTAAAAGTTATGAAAAATATCCAACTGCATTCACAATATGAGAATTATAAAATAAAATTATACTAAGATTCCTTTTCTTTTGAGCTATCAGATTTTGAAAAAATAACAGAATACCAGCTGTTCATTGGCAAAGCTGTGGGGAACAGGCACGTTCATACCTTAATTATGGGAGGGCAAATTTGGCATGACCCCCTACGGCAGAAAATTTGGCAATAGTCATCAAAACTACAAATGCCTGCTCTGTTTTGCCCAGGTGTTCAGTTTTCACACTTTAATCCTATAGCAATCCTTGCTCTCTTGTGCAGTGGTATACACGCAAGGCTGTTCGCTGCAGCATTATTTGAAATGGCCCGAGACTGGACATGACCCAAACTTCCAACAATAGAGAACTGGTTAAGTGCATTATATCACATCCATTCACTAGAATATGTTGCAGCCGTGAAAATGAATGAGGGCAATCTTTATGCGCCAACACGATCAGACCTCCGAGATGGACCTCAAAGTGAAAAAAGCAACAGGGAGAGCACTGGGTACTCTTTGCTCTCTTTAGGATGCAGAACTGACATCTGTATTTGTATTTGCTTGTATATGCATAAAGAAATTAGGAAATGTGCACAAGGAGACCACCATATTTCATTGATTCTCTCAGAGATATGTTTTTTCTCATTTTGACATCTGTGACATAGAAAGGTATCTTCCATTATATGCCATTTTAGAATTATAATCAGCCATATTCTTTTCTTTCTCAATAGTACATAAAATGATGCATCTTAAAACGGATTATGTCCAGGGGCACCTGGGTGGCTCAGTTGGTTAAGCGTCTGACTCATGATTCTGGCTCAGGTTGTGATCTTGTGGTTTGTGGGATCGAGCCCTGCGTCGGGCTCTGTGCTGACAGCGCAGAGCCTGCTTGGGATTCTCTCTCCCTCTCCCTCTCTTCCCCTCCCACATGTGTGCTTGCTCTCTCTCTCTCTCTCTCTCTCTCTCAAGATAGATAAACATTAAAAAAAACAACTGATCATGTCTTAGATTTGCTACAACCCAAATAACAGAGGAGGGGGAGACTGGGGGAAGGGATAAGGTGGAATTTTTAAATGGTTTTTGTTTGAGCCATGTGAGTTTGTTGCCTACTCAAAAATTGAATAAATATTTTTAAAAAGTACATGATATATATATATATATGTATTATATAACATATTTAAAATAATATTATTAAGATTGTATATGCATATACACATATACATACATACATACATACATACATACATACATACATACATACATGTGTATGTATATATATACACACACATATATGCGGTAGGTTTGTTTCTGGGGTTTATATCCCCCTATAGGGATGGTCTAAGTAAGAGACCCAGTAGGCAGGACATGTGGTTTTTCTCGGTGCGACCAATACACCTTTAGTTTGGGAATCAGGAAGACACTGCCTCATCATAAAGCTTTATGAGAGGTGGAGGCACGCTGTTAAGGCTTCTCTTATGACCTCGTGGACATTTTCAGAGCTCTCAGACAAAAATCAATGCTTGGGAAAACACACAACTAAACCAGGATCTTGTTTTTTACTTTTTTCTCTCTTCAAAAGGCGAGATAAGCTCTGAATTAAATAGGTTTTTCTTTTTGGCATTTATTTTAGTAATAAAAGCAATTCCTTCTTTTCCCCTCCTCCCCCACTTTCACAGACCTTTACCAGCCTCTTCTGGGTTAAATGTAGTTTCCAGGTAAGACATTGACAAGAAGCAGGGTGACAAATGCCACGGGAAGGACCGGGTGCCGAGCATCCTGAATTGTGTTCCAAACACATATGTTTTAATGACAGATAGAACTGGGAGAAATTCCATCAGGCCTTTTCTTTTGTGAAAGGAAAGGTTCATAACTTTATGGAAAGCAAACAGACGGGTGCTTTCTGGGTATTCTTTTAGTGGCTCTTCCCCCTCAGTTTTCTTATCTGGAAAATGGGTATGGTAGTACCCATTCTGCTTTCCTTAAAGGGCTGTGGCCAGAATAAATGAGATGATGTTTGAGAAGACACTTACACATAACGTCTCTCAAAGTACTAGGCATAGGGGTGAGGTTCTATTTTTGGCATTATATGGAAGGGAATCGGGGTTTGTGCCAGGAGGTCATTTGACAGGCATGTCTCAGCTAGAGACTCTTCCTTTCCAACTTTCTCTGTGTGACAGTTAGGAAACATCCCTGAACAATGATAGTTGGGAGCAGGGAGGGGCTGGGCTTGTCACCACCTGAATAAGTAACAGCAACACTAACTAAATTGTCCTTCCTAAAATACTCACACCCTTCGTGTTACCTCATCTTCCCCAAAGTCCTGTAAAGTAGGCACTAGCATTACTATTCCCCTATGACCTATGAAGACCTGAAATTGGGAGCTGAGCTCGAATATGGACCCAGGTTTCTCTGGCTCTAAAATCTGTGCTCCTTCCATAATACTGTCCTACTCCCACCCCTCTCAGCTCTGAACTGATCTCAGCATCATATTGCACAAAGCACAGAAAGCCAGGGGCCTGGGCTGCTCTGGGAACCAGAGATGGAAGCAGGGTGGGGAAATAGAAACTTTCTCTAGCACACGTGTACTAGGACATATGGTGGCCATCTGGAACTGGAGTCACTTAGGTCGCTGCTGAAATTCAGCCTCACAACAATGTACTTTGGGTACAGTTTGGGTAGCACTGCAGTGCCCTAGTCCCCGAAAATGTTGCCTTCGGGGAGAATGCCCTTGGCAAATGGTGGTCAAGAGTAGCTGTAATCTGTTGACATGCCAAATAAAATGTCAGTCGATGTATGGGACCATGGTACTAGTTGACCTTACATGTCTTCAGGCAGATTGTGTCCTAACTTAACCATATATGTCACTGTTAATGATCCAGCCAGCCATGCAAGATTATACAGACAAAAGGGACAGCCACAAAGGGATCCAGCTTAGTTCCAAAGGTCAGGTGCCTCTATTGAAGAGCTGGAAAACCAGTTCCAGCTGGTGATGGGTAGTGCCAGAGTAGGGATAGACCGATGACAGCCCTCAGGCCAAATCTGGCCCCTGACTTATTTTTGTAAATAAAGTTTTATTACAGCACAGCCACGTTTATTTGCTAATATATGGTTTGCTTTGTGCCACAATGGCCAAGTTGAATAGCTAAGTGGTTGACATTCACTATCTAGCTCTTTACAGAAAAAGGTTGCCAACTTTTGTTCCAGACAATGAATATGTGGATGAGTTCAGACTGTGAGTGTGGCCCAAATCCTGGCCATGCCCCTGCTGATGAAACGCAGAAAGAGAAAGGTAATAGGAATCTCTGGATAACCATGCCCAGAGAGATGTTCCAAGGGGCCTGGTTTCAGCTGAAAGAGGTAATGGTCCTGTGGATTCAAACATCCAGAAGCCATAAACACGTGCATGTAGTATATCTGTTTTAGTTGGGGTCTGCAGAGCATCAGAGACCTGGCTGGCCACTCTGTTGGTTGCCCTCTCCATCAACTTCGGTGATCTTTGAATTAAACTGAAGCAGAGTGAGCTCTTGTTAGAAGGCTACTGTGAGTGATATCCCTGGGGCATTGGAGGCCTCTGTTGGACAGTTAAGTGACTTGATAGTCTTCAAGGGATAGTAGAGAATGCAGTGACAGCAGTGAATCAGGTTCTCATAGCCCTGGAGGAACCACTTGAACCAGGAACCTCAACCAGTAGATCTTGAGGGAACCTCAGAGATCATCTAAGTCAAAAGAATAGAATGGCTTGTTCAAGGGCTCACCTTGAATTAAGTGGTAAAGTCTTAATCCCATTCAGGGTGTTTCCCACCATCTCATGCACCGTGACTAACACCAATCTGCAGTACATTGTCTCAAGTACCCAGTGGGCTGCAGGAGTTTTATAGATTCAATATGGCCTATCCCTTGTGATCTGGACCTGCTAGAAGGAGGTGACTGGGGGAGGCTACAAATCCATGGTCATCCCTGAAGCTGAGTTTCTTACAGGGCTAAGAGAATGGGAAGGGTTGTGAGAAAGCCTTTGTGGACACATGGGGGAGGAAGGAAGGAGCTATCTGAAGTGACTGATGTATGGCTTTTTCTTAAAGGACTGGAAGAGTAATCCTGGGTCAGAGCCAATGGGGCAGGAGCCAGGACAAGTAGCCAAGAAATTGGAAAGAAAGGAAGCACATCCAAAGAACACTGCCAGGGTCTACACCCTTGGATAAGAAATCAATCAGACCGGGATCAGAATCAAAAGTCAGAGTCACTAAGTAGAAATAAGGACAATCCAGGGAAGGGAAGGAATTCCTTTCTAAATATTGGGGCTGTGTAGACAGGCTGAGGTCAACAACGCAGGGCATGTTAGATTAGAGATTCCACATACCGATAACATACCATCTCTCCTTTAATAATGATTGTAGTGTGGGCTCATGGGGTTCTAGAATGCCAATGTTGTTTTGTAGGATACTCTGTAAAAACCTAGAAAAAATGTGTGTAAAGTCAGTCTACATGATGGCCACTATTGCTACAAATATATAAAAGGAGAACCAATTAGGGGACTCCATGTTTATATTTACAGAGTCCCCTAGAAAACAACATTGGCATTCTAGAACTGGCTAGTAGATGGGATGTTTGCAGAATTGATTGCCAAATTCTGTTCAGCAAGAACCGAGTGCCTGCAAATGGACACAAGGCCAGATCAGTGGAAGACTTCAGAAACACGGTGACCAAAATGTAAGAAGGTAGATTAAGAAAGACCTTGAGAAACTGGGTTTGGAGCTTCTCCACTGAATGTGGAGCTCTAACCGCCACCCTCTGGAGGGCTGCTCATCTAGAATATGGGCCTCTGAGTAAAAGAGAAAGAACATGTGTACTTGGAAATGAAATCCTGAAGAAATTGTGAAGCTGGAAATCAGTGTAGTTTGCCTTTGGCCTAGGTTCCAAGCCAGTTGAACAAATTTTGTTGCATACATGTGGACACTGTATTCTGTGATAGCCAGATTGCTAAGGGAGCCCAGAGAAGAGTCGTGTAACTCAGCATAGCATGATATGGAAGTTTCTGGAAGGAGAGGACACTTGGTTCCCTAGGGGGGTCACTGATGGGATAGTCAGTGAGGCAGAAGGAGAACCAGGAAACACAGAGACCAAGGGGATGGAATGGAGAGATTCAAGAAGCAGTGAAATGGCAGTGTGAGTAGTGTGAGATACAGCAGGTAAGGAGGGAAAAGTTTTCACTAGATTTGGAAACCAGGAGGTGATTGGTGATCTTAAAGATAGCATCTTTCTTTCTTTCTTTCTTTCTTTCTTTCTTTCTTTCTTTCTTTCTTTCTTTCTTTCTTCTTTCTTTCTTTCTTTCTTTCTTTCTTTCTTTCTTTCTTTCTTTCTTTTCTTTCTTTCTTTCTTTCTTAAATGTTTGTTTATTTTTGAGAGAGAGAGACAGAGCATGAACAGGGAAGGGGCAGAGAGAGAGGGAGACACAGAATCCGAAGCAGGCTCCAGGCTCTGAGCTGTCAGCACAGAGCCCGACACGGGGCTCAAACTCAGGGACCACGAGGTCATGACCTGAGCTGAACTTGGACGCTCAACCAACAGAGCCACCCAGGCGCCCCTGTTTTAAAAAAAATTTTTTTAATGTTTATTTATTTTTGAGAGGGGGGGGGAGGGCTCGAACTCGTGACCTGAGCCGAAGTTGGACACTCAACCTACTGAGCCACCCCGGAGCCCCTAAGACAACCTCCATGTTTCAGTGGAGTGAGGGTGGGGGGCAAGAGCCAGTGTTAAGGACTGAATGGAATTGAGGAAATGGATCTTCCAGCAAAGAAGGCTGACTCGTCCTCTGAGGTTAGGGGTGGGACTGAGGAGGAGTGGGTGCCACAGAGTGAAGTCAGCACACAGGAAAGGGTGGTGGAGGGGACAGCCTCCATGGCTCATGTTCTCAGTCTGTGGGAACGCCGGCATCCCCAGAAAGTCTGGGCTGTGCAGGCTGGGCAGGAGGCAGGAAGAAAGGAGCACAGACCTGAGGGAACCCTGAGAGGAATGGACAAGCTGCTGAGCAGCCACCAGCTACTGGAAGGTCACATTTACTGGGACCTCAGCCACCGTGCTGTGGAGGTGGCACTGCCTGGCATGTTTCCCTCTCTCCCTATGACAAATATCTGCATTTTTTTGGTGATAGATTTGACTTTGCAGTTATTAGCCCTGCGTCTCCCTGTGGGAGGAGGACACTCCAAAGGCCTTGGCATTAACCTAGAGTCTGGCCAGCAGGGCAGAGGGAGGAGCTGGAGGAATATCCTGACTTCCTGCAATCAAGGTTGGGCACCTGGTCCATCCTGCCGTTCCTCAGAATGGCTCTGCCTGTCCTCGAAGAGGGCTTACCCTGGAACAGGCCACAAGCCAAGGGAGGAGTCCTGCTCAGAGTAGAAGCCTCTACTGCAGCCACTGTCCCCAACTACAGCTCAATTGTACCCCTCCCTCCCAGGCTTATAGCCCGCTCGAACTGCCCCCCACCTTCCCTGCCCACCCTGAATGCCCTCCGCCGTGACCTCAGGCTCACAGACCTCTTGACCACCCTGCACCCTTCTGCCTCATTCCTGTTAGAATGCCCTTCGCTTCAGCTCAATGCGATGGCAATGTCCTTCTTTGTTTTTCCAACTCTCTTGGCATTTTGTATCCACTGCTTCGTTATTGCTAGTTTTCATGGTAGTGTGTCTTATCCGTCCCCACCCCCAACAAAGGTCGAGTGACCTCGAGGGCAGGGATGGAATGTTGCACATTTGATTTTGGCATTCCCCAGCACCAACTCCATAATCGCTGCTAAATAAATATTGTTGGTTTATTTGGCTGGCCTGGTGGATAAAGCAGGCAATCGATGCCCTCTGCCTGGGGGCAGGCTGGTCCTTTTCTGACCCATGGAATGCCAGGGTTTAAAGAGCAGCCTCAGTCCCTGGGTGGAGACGCGGGTACGTGGCCAATAAATGTGACTTCCTTATTGAAAAGGGTGAGGATGGTGCCTGTTAGTGTTCCCTGGTTGTTGGAGACATGCCACCGTAGGACTGCATTTGGAGAAGGGTGTGGAGGGGAGGCCCGCACCTTCCATGGCTCCCACGGCTCCTGCAATCCCCCAGCCACCTGCTCACCGGCCATCCTGCCCTGATTTCCAGACTTGCTCATTCCTGCGGGCAAGGCCTGCCAGTCACACAGGTGGCCCCACAAAGCAGAGGGCATAGCCACCCAGTGTCCCTTCTGCTCACTGTCCTGTCGCAAAGGAAAACAAGACTTTTTCCCCCATCTGATTTATGGAGCAGGGGGAAGAAATGTGTAAATAAGAAACACAGAGAGAGCTACTATTCCTTCCTGGGCTTCGTTGGAGAGATTTCAAGGTTTGTGTTTGGAGATCTTGGGCTTCGCCTGCTGAGTCCACTTGCACCTGGTTGTAGGGCTGACCCGTGAATGTTGGGAGGCCAAACTCTGTTTAAATGTTGGTCTAAAGAAAGCCCTTTCTGGGATTTTCAGAGGAGGAATATTACGGGATGAGTAATGGTCTTGAGCGTCCTTATTAGATAAGATGTTTGGATTTGGTCTTAAAACTGGAACAAATCAAAAGGCCATTTCATTGCTCCTTATGGTTAGATGTGAATTAAAATCATGGATTTTCTGATTCACCCAAGGCCAGACTATCCTTCATTTTAAGCCTTGATGTTTCCGCATTTATCTTGGTTTCTTGGGTTGTTTCTCACACTAAAAAGGACAATGTAACACTTGGGCAGTGCAAAAAAAAAAAAAAAAAAAGGTTTCAAGGCATTTCATTACAAAAACTTCAAATTCCCTTCGTTCATCCTAGCTCCCTTCCAGGCCACACACCAGGGACCCTTTACAGTACACCTGGAGTAGGCTTCTTACACAACCCCTTCTAAAATAGCACTAAATGCCAGGGTAGGGCACGGGGTCATGTACTATAGATAATAATGAGGGAGCAGCTACAGGTTAGGAATGGCGATGTGCTCATCCTAGCTGCCCTAATTACTCCAGCCTTTAACATCGGATTGGCAAGTTCTGGAGCACTGGATCATTGGATTCCAAGGATCAAACTTGCTTTCCTGTTCTCTCAGACATCACTGGGTCCTGAGGTCCAAGTTCTCTTTGCTTCAGGCTAAACCCAGCTGCTCGACTCAGCATGGGATCACTTGGGTAGCAATTGTTGGTCTTTCTGTAATCACAGGAAACAATTTTGCAGATGGGACGGTCTTAGTGCCAAGTATCCTGTCCTATCATCTTCATAAATACGCTCATACTCGTCGGTTCACATGTCCCACGTTGGGCGGTGAGATCTGGCCATTGATAGCATAAGACAGCAACAAAACAACATTTTTGGTCAACTCTAGCATAGAACACTGATTGTCAAATTCTAATGTACCTGTGAACCACCTGGGGCTCTCCTTAAAATGAAGGTTCTGGTTCAGTAAGTCTGGGGAGGGGCTTGAGGACTCTGCATTTCTTTTTTTTTTTTTAAGTTTATTTATTTGAGAGAGAGCGAGAAAAAGCATGAGTGGGGGAGGGGCAGAGAGCGAGGAAGAGGGAGAGAATCCCAAGCAGGCTCCACACTGGCAGTGCAGAGCCCGACGCGGGGCTTGAACCGGTGAACTGCAAGATCATGACCTGAGCCAAAGTACGGCGCTTAACCGACTGAGCCGCCTAGGTGCCCCGAGACTCTGCATTTCTAACAAGCGCTTAGGGGATGCCCCACAGAAAACCAGTCTCCTTTAAGGTTTAAAACCCAAGATTCCAAGTATGTTTTTCATATTTGGTGGAACAAAACCATCTGAAGGTATTTGGGTTCTGATTTAGTCCCACGGCCCCTCCTCTTGAACTCTGAGTTCACCTGCTTCTGACCCTAGAGGACTTGAGTTATTTGGCTTTTAATTCCAAGAGACAGGAACCTGTGGGACCTGCCTATTATTAGTGCTTGATGAATGCTGTTTGTTCTTATTGGAACTGATTATGAGTGTCCTTTGAATGTTAGGTTCTAAATCAGCCCTGCAAACTTAGTGGCACCTAACTAATTTTGGTCCTGGCTCATCTCCATTCTATCTGGCCCCCAAAGCCTTTCATCAGGTCATGCTACTTCCTTGGCTTCAGATACAGCTGGTATCTGTATATGCCAGAACTTCATTCTGTAATTCACCGGCTTCCTGAATTCAGACAGGCTGTACCGAATTAACCTAAGGTGGAATCATAGCATATCAGGACCATAAGGGACTTCAGAGGCCAGGGCCTGCACTGACCCTTGGAGATCATTCTTGAGCTTCTTTTGGGCTTCCTAAGGTGAGTAGGGGTGCTCCTGCCTCATAAAGTGGCCTATTTGGTAGCTGTGATGTTCCAAGAGAGGGTCCTTAAGTATCCTCAGCTACACATTACCTATCCGTAATTTCTGCTGTGGTACTGCCTTCTAAAACTAACTCCTCATCAGAATAGTATGGCTCTTCAATTTAAAGTTACTCTCGTGACTCCCTGTTTCTTATCTCCAGGCACAAATATCCCCTTTCTTCAACTATTTCTTATATACTAAAGTTTCCAGATCCCTCACCTTCCTAGTCATCAGGCTCTGACATGCTCTAGTTTACCAATGTCCTCCTTTGCCTAGCCTTCTCTGATATGGCCTGTCCAAGCCTGATTCTGAATGTCTACATTGGCAGCCATGTTTTGCTATTGATTCATATTGAATAAAAAAACTTTTCCAGGGGATTTTCAAGGGGAGATGAATTTCCGTAATTGGGGCATTGACCCCTTGAATCCAGTGCAGATGTTTACATTGATCTTTATTGAATTTCATCTTGTTTCTTTCACCCATTCTGTCCATCCATCCAATTGAGATCTTGCATCCTGATTCTGTCATCTAGTACGTTATGGATTCCTCCCAGCTCTGGTTGCCACAAATTTGCTATATCCAGCCCTTTTAGCTTCATTGTTGGGGATAAAACTTGAAATAGAGGAGTGCAAATGCTGATCCCTGTGCCTTTTACTAAGTCCATTTGTCCGTTCATTTATTCATTCACTTGCTCATCCTTCCAACAAACTTAGGTTAAGGGCTACTGTGCTCTGGGCACTGTGCTTGCTGCTAGAGACCCTGCAGCAAATAAGACATGGTTTCTATTCTTGAAGGGCTCAGTATCCAGCAGGATGACCGTCTCCTTCCAAACCCTTATCCGTGATAGCCTACTTGTTACCAGGATACTCACAGCCTGCGGGACCTTTTAGATTCTATCACCTCCCAGGCCAGCCTCCTATCCCCCGACTACCTGCTTTCCTTATAAAGTAAGGACCAAGATCCTGGGATTTGGAGAAGGACCCAGACGCCAAGAGTATCCAAGTGCCGCAGGCTCTAGAGAGAGGTGAAAAGGGAATAGGAGAGAGAGAGAGAGAGAGAGAGAGAGAGAGAGAAGTGAAAAGCGGAAGGAAAGCCCAGAGGATGCTGGGAGGGAAGGAAACCCTTTGCCCTGTTGGTTGGTTGGAAGGCCAGTGTGGTTGGCTGGATGTGACTGAATGCATGTGTGAGGTGAACATGCATGGGGCAGGACATGCCTGTGTAACCAGTGTGCAGACAAGCATGGCCTCTGCCGTGAACAAAGCAGCACTTGATTGCTTGACTTGATTCAGGGAGGGTAATCTTCCCCAAAAGCTGGATGCAAACTGACCAGGTCTTATTTCTATTTATTGCTAGGTAATAGATTGTTACCATCACTTCGATTCACAAGTGAGCAATTTCAGTGTCCCATCCACGATGTAAAAGTCAAAACTCCAAGCATGGCTTGACATTACATTTTTCCCCTGCGCACCTCAGGCCTCCTATAGGCAGAGAGGCTGGGGAGCGGAACCTCTCCTCTACGCCTGCTCACTGCCTCCATTTGTTGGAGGCCTTTTCGCCGCAGCTACTGTTGGCAGCGGGAGAGGGAGGAGAGGCCAGGAAGCAGACAGCTCCCGCTTGGCGGTGGCATTGCTCTTCCTGGGTCTCATTTTCAGATGGTCAGGGCTGGGGTCCTAGCTGGTGTCTCTGGATGGGCATGGGAGATGAAGAAAGCCAGCTCTTTCCCTCCTGAGGGGTTCTCTTGGGCCCTTCAGACGTTGTCATGGCCGGAGACCTCTCTCCAGTTCTTTTGACCTTGGGCTGCTATGTCACCATTAAGGGCGGTGGCTGAGGCCTGCTCCTGAGCTAGAAATCTGGAGAAATCTGGCGGGATCCCCTCCGGCCTCTTTGAGCTGAGATTGCCTTTTGCACTGCTGCTCAGGACCCACGTTGGCTCCACGTCAGCTCTCTCTCGTCTGTGGCTACTTCGGGCCTGTGGTCACAGTTCTCCATCTCTTGTCCCAGCATACTCTGGGAGTCCAGGGTCACCCCAAAGTGCTAGTCTCTACGGACTTGGCCATGAAAGCCCTTAAGGGCCTTTTTCTCCCTGCTCCATGGCCTCAGGCTGGAGGCAAAACCCAGCCCACAGCCTGCTTTAGCATTCAGGGCCATAGGTGAAGTGCCCAGGGGCTCCCACCTGCAGGGAACATTTTGCAAAGCGTCTTGAAGGTCCCTCACCAGGCTTGGGGACAACAACCCCAACCTCTGCCTTAAAAGGAAGAGAAGGTGGCCTTCACTGTGGAGCTACGGCTCTTCACCCATCTCCTCACGTACAAATCCTGTCTTCCCACACTCTGACCCTCTTTCGAATCTTAAAATAGGAGATGGGGCTTACGAATTGAGAGCTGCCATTTAAGAAAGCGGTTTGGTGTTACCCGCTAAGTTGAGATGCTCATACCTAGGTATAGACCCAAGAGAAACCTCGACATGTCCAATGGGAGACATGTACAAAACTGTTCAGGGCAGGGTCACCTGGGTGGCTCAGTCACTTGAGCGTCTGACTTTGGCTCAGGTCGTGATCTTGCAGTTAGTGAGTTCCAGCCCCACGTCGGGCTCTGTGCTAACAACTCAGAGCCTGGAGCCTGCTTCGGATTCCGTGTCTCCCTCTCTCTCTGCTCCTCCCCCACTCATGCTCTCTCTCTCTCTCTCTCTCTCTCTCTCTCGCTCTCTCTCTCTCTCTCAAAAATAAAAATTAAAAAAATAAAAAAAAAGAAATGTTCATAGCAGCTTTGTTTCCCAAGTAGGGCTGCCAGATAAAATATAGGATACCCAGGTCAATTTGAATTTTGGACAATGAATATGTTGGTGATAAGCATGTCTCAAATATTTCATGGGACATACTTATACTAAAAAAATTATCTAAAAATCAAATTTAACTGGGCGTTCTGTATTTTTCACTTGCTAAATCTGGAAACCCTATACCAAGCCAAATGCCCACCAAAAGGCAAGTGGAAGAATAAATTGTGGTATACACACACAGTGGAAAATCACACAGGAGTCTAAATGAATGACAGTTATGTAGGAGAATTTGGATGAATCTTAGCCATACAAAATCTGAAAATATAAGCTCCGAAAGATTACACACAGAATGTTCTTTTTTGTTGAAGTTAGAAACAACTAAAATATTTTAATTTTCAGAGAATGTATGTAGCCGCAGTAAAGCCATATAAAAAGGGAAGAATTGGGATGATGGATAAATGATTCAAAAGCGTGAGAAACTATGTCAAATGGGGAGTCAAAGGCCTAGGTTAATGGGGGTGGGGAACGATGCGTAGGCCATGATCAGGGTCCTGGCTTTTGTTTTGGGTAGCAGCTTTGCTGGTGCTCATGGAACGTGCATGAACTAATGACAAGAGAAAGTCACTCCCCAGTAATTATGAGTAACCTGATGATGGCACTTGATATCTGAAAATTAAATTTAAAATATAGAAAAGAAAAAAAAACAGAGGTAGGGAGAATGGCATCATGAAAACATACTCCTAGTGCTTTTCCACGCAGGAGGGAAGAGTATTGGCAGGGAAGATGCCTCTGCGTCCGAAGAGGCAACAGCTGAAATGGACCTTAAAAAATGGCTAGAAGTTCACCAGATGGAGGAGGAAGGAGGAGCATTCCAGGAACGGTGTGCCGGAGAGCCAAGCAGCACAGTAGAGCCTGGCCTGCTCCCAGGACAGCAGTGAAGCTCAGGGTGGTCCCAGCCAGAGGTGGGTGGCAGCGGTGAGAAGAGAAGGTGGAGGTAGGGGTCGCGGGGGACAAAGTAAGGATGTGGAAGAGCTTATGTCCCCTGCCGAGGAGTGTGGAACTTACCCTTGGGCTTCGGGGCAAGGAAGAGCAGAAAGGGTTACGCAGGAAGCTGTGATTATGAGCCCTCAGAAAATTCTTGTACTGAAATGGGGAGTCTCTTGACCTCACGTACGCACACTGTTGATAATAAGGCTGTCACATATGGCGGAGGGTCGAGAGGGCTGGCAAGGCAAATGCTAAAAAGACAGGGCCTCGTGAGCTTCGTGGCTGCTGAGTAAAAAATGGTCAAGGGAAGGGTTGTAACTATGGTTTAAAATCATAAATACGGGATGACCCACAGCTCTGAGAACAGAGATGGTCAGCGATTTGGTGGAAAGGGGAGTAGCCGAGAAGGTTGGCTGATTCTCCGGAGGCGATCCTACGAAAAAATATAAAACCATTAATGAAGGAATTGGGAGAGAATCCCTTGATGGTGCCTCTGGACTTCTTGCGTCTCGCCTGCATCGGCCACTCCTCCCGTGCCACACCCATGGGATTTGTTCTCTGAATTTATTCTATTCTGGTAGTAAAGCACACAGGCTACCCCATGTGGGGTAATGTGTGCAGTGTTACAGATACCCAAACGAATAAGCTATAGCTCATGCCCTTATTGAGGCTACAAGCCAAACACAAACCATCTACAACTAGTTATACTAATGTTTGGAAAGTGCTAGAACAGAGTGACGTACACTCTGGAATCAACAAGAGGGGGCGATCGGTACTGTCCGAAGTAGGGGTGTCAAAAACAGGGTAGCGTTTGAGCTAGAGGTTGACAGGTGAGGTTGGAAGTTGGACAAGCTCAAGATGGAGGTGGGCGGCACGCGAGCAGAGAGGGCGGCACGGGCACGGGCCCAAAGGTGAGGCTGCCACGGTAGGCTGGCGCCAGGTAGGGACAGGCCTTCGAGATCCTGCTAGGGAGTGTGAACTTTGTTCTACATGTCCTGGCTGTTGAGCAGGGCGGTGTCAGGAGCAGATCTGGGTCATTGGAACAAGCCTCCTGGCCACGTGCAGAAGATGGAATGAAGGGGGCCGAGGTTAAGGTCACAGGGAACAGCTGGGAGGCAGCTGCCCGAGTTCCTGTGAGTCCTGACAAGGCTACAGAGGGGCCGTGGGGCCGGACAGTCAGGGATTCTGGGGCCAGAAGAGGCCTTGGTTGTGAGGTAAGTCATTGCCGTCTCTGCCAGCCGCATGGGTGGACTGTGTGTGAGAGCTATCGGTGTGCGAGGGACTTTGGCCTGCGGGGAGGCTGGAGCCCGGGCCCGGAGAGGCAGTGGATTTGGGAAGGGCAGCAGCGACAGGAAGGGTGTTTCCTCTGTACACCTGCCAAAAGAAACCTGTGATTCAGTAGATGGCATTGTCTGATTACCCAGAAGGCTTTACAGTCTTGACTTATCTTGACTCCTATCTACTTCCGTAATTCCACACTGCCTCAGAGGCGGGATGGCGGCCGAGGGGTGGGGTCCACCACAGTGCCTTTTCTCGAATGTGAATGATGTCTATACCAGCTGGGAGCCCGTTGGGAGCTTCTCTGTAGAAGGCACATACAACGGGAAGGTTGATAAAGAGAAAGAAAAGCATCTTTTTTAAGGACCGCAATTCTCACCCCGAATTGGAGTGATCTTTGTGTAAGAATTGAGTTCTGTTATCAGTCATTGATAATACCAAGTTACCTCCTATTTAGAAAGCACCCACTACGTGCTGAGAGCTGGGCTACCTACATTATCTGATTTACTCTGCAGGGCACCTACCTACATGTGGTAAACATCACTAGCTCCATTTTACAGGTGGGGAAGTAAGGCCGAGAGAGTTCTAATGCGTTGCTCATCGGATGCAGTCTAGAGATGTTCTCCCTATTTGAAGGGGTGACGGTATTGCTTCTAATCTGACCCACATATCATGCTTTTTGTTAACGATCAGAACACTGGCCCCATTTTTGATGAAAAAGCTGTCTCTTCCTCCCACATGACAAAGTACTTCTTTCCAGCAGTCGTTCCGAGTGCCGTGTTTATTTAGTCGTAAGGTCTTTAAAAACGCAGCCACCGTGGGAATCACGTTAGTGAAGGGCTCGGGCCGCAATGGCATTCAGCAATGCCTGGTATTCTGTTTGCTTCGGATGATACTTAACAGTCCAGCGGTTAGGAGATAGAAAATAATTAGTCCGTCTAGCCGGGAGATTGGGTGATAAAAGGAAACTGGGCTGCTGATTAAATTGTTTATTTAAGCTCAAGTTTAGCTATGTTTTTCGGCATAATGTGCTGTAGGAAGAAGATAGGGATCTGTCCTCATGGAGAGACACCCCCAGAGTGGCCGTCATCCCCACCCTCGCCCACTCCCACAGCTGCCTCGCCTCGGCTCTGCCATGCCTTCCTTTCCTGCCTGGCTCTAGGTTGTGAGGGTTTGGTGACTGGGCAGAATGACAGAAGGGCACACAAGGCCCGGAGCCCGAGTCCCTTGAGCTCTGGTCTTGTGTTCTCTGTCTTGTGCTCCTCCAAGCGCATGCTACCCCGGCAAGACGTGTTCTCCCTGTTCCTCCTCCTGGCTCTTCTCTGCATTCTTCTCCCCCTGGCTTATAAAACAGAGATCGGCTTCCTTTCTTCTCTTTTGTCACTGTTTTCCTTAATTCCTCCTTCTCTGTGTGAGGACTCGTATGATTGATACGTGATGCATAATGTCAATGCTCGGTTTGCCCATAGTTTGAGCATAGGCAAGCCCAACTTTCTAGGAAAGTGCCAGACCAGAAAATTACGGCCCACAGGGCAAGTCCAGCCTGTGCCTGTTTTTGTAAATAAAGTTTTATTGGGCACATCCACGCTACAGCGGCAGAGCTGAGTAGTTGAAGCAGAGACTGTGTGGCCCGCAAAGCCAAAAATATTTACTATCTGGCCCTTTACAGAAAAAGTTTGCCAACCCCTGCACTAGACAAAGATATTGCAAGCTAAATTCTGCTTTGGGTCATTCCTGCCCCTAGAGATCCCTGGGCCCAACTTCTGTACCTGCACAATAATGGGAGACCTGTGCTATGTTTGCACTGAACTGACCAGTGGATGAGAATTCGGGAAGCATGCTGTGATTGACTAACCAAAGTGTGATATAGTCTGTAAACTTTCATTTTTAAAAAAATGTTTGTTTGTTTGTTTGTTTGTTTGTTTGTTTAGAGAGACAGCGCAGGCAGGGGAGGGGCAGAGAGGGGGAGAGAGAATCCCAAGCCGGCTCCACGTGGTCAGCACAGAGCCCAGTGTGGGGCTCGATCTCACGAACCACGAGATCATGACCTGAGCCAAAATCTAGAGTCAGATGTTCAACCAACTGAGCCACCCAGGTGCCCCTCTAAACTTTCATTTTTGATATGCCAAACATTAAGAAACCCCAGATTCAGTTTCCTCTCTCACATTTTTAAAAAGAGTGTAATTAAAAAAAAATTAATGTTCATTTATTGTGAGAGAGAGAGTGGGGCGGGGAGGGGCAGAGAGGGGGAGGCACAGAATCCGAAGCGGGCTCCAGGCTCTGAGCTGTCAGCCCAGAGCCCGACGCGGGGCTCGAACCCGTGAACCGTGAGATCATGACCTGAGCTGAAGTCAGACGCTCAACCGACTGAGCCACCCAGGTGCCCTAAAAGACTAGTTTTTTTAGAGCGGTTTTAGATTCACAGCAAAATGGAGAGGAAGCTACAGCAATTTCCCAAATACCCCCTGCCCCAACACCTGGACAGCCTCCTCCTTATCAACATCCCCAGCAGAGTGTGCACTTGTTACAACTGATGACCTACACAGACACATCATTGTTACCTGGAGTCCATAGATTACATAGGGTTCACCCTTGCTGTTGGACATTCTATGGGTTTGGACAAATGTATAGTGACATGTATCCACCATCATAATATCATGCATTTATTTTCACTGCCCTAAAAATCTTCTGTATTTCACCTGTGCTTCCCTCCCATACCTCCCCAGCTGTCCAGAACCCACTGATTTTTTTCACTGTCGCCAGAGTTCTGCCTTTCCCAGAATGCCCTGTGGTTGGAATCATGCAGTATGTAGCCTTTTCAGATTGACTTCTTTCACTTCGTAACATGCCTCTAAGGTTCCTACGTGTCTTTTCATGGTTTGATAGCTCATTTCTTTTTAGTGCTGAATCATAGTCCATCGTCTGCATGGACCATGGTTGATTTATCCATTCACCTACCAAAGACACCTTGGTTGCTTCCAAGCTTTGGCAAGTATGAAGAACGCTGCTATAAACATCCACGTGCAGGTTTTTGTGTGGACATAAGTCCTTTGCCACTTTTAAGCCTTCAACGTCTCCTCTTCCGCAGGTCAGACCATTACAGCCGTGCCGGCCCCTCCTGCTGGCCGGCCTTTGCACCTTGGAGGTTCCCTGGCTGAGATCCAAACAGCCTTGCTCCACTAGAGACATACACATGCTCCGGCTGAAGGGGAGCCAGAATTTGTCACCCCAAACTATGCCTCTTTGGCATAAGGATTACTTTAGGCTGATTATCTTTAAGGAACAGCAAAGATGGGAAAAACTCTGAAAACTGAGTAGAAGTTACCCTTTTGGAGGAGAAAATTATACATATAAGGGAACTCACTGTTTATAAGGGTATCTCCCTCTCCGTACCAGGAAGTGAAGGATGACACGTTTCTAGAAACCCTGTTCAGTGGAGAAGGCAATGACCTGAATCTGCTCAACAACCTCACTCTTGACTACCGCGCTTTTCTCGATGATAACCTCCCATGACTGGCCTCCCCCTCCCCCAACATCTTTTGTCTTTAGCTGGAGATGGTATTTAAGGGGGTGGCTTGGGCCATTTTGGAGTTACTCGGTTTTCCTGGGTCTCTCCCATGTCTACAGGAGGTATGCATGTTATTAAACCTCTACTTGTCTTTCTCCTGTTAGTCTTTTATTACAGGGAGATCTCGACCAAGAACCTAGAAGGGTAGAGGGAAAGTGACTTTTCCTCTCCCTGCAGACGTACATCTCACAAGGCACAAGCCTTCCGGACACTAGCCTCATTCAGTGTTATAGCAACTCTGTCCCACAATAAATACAGGTTTGTTCTCTTAAGAGGTACTCTGAATTAGGGCATTCCCTCTGGTGTTTTCCTTCCCTTCCTTTCTTTGCACTTCACATGTGCTGACATGGGAGCCTCTAGCTTCACATTTTGTTGATGATCTCCTAAACTCAAGGAATTTCACAGAAGACCCATCCAGCCCCCCTTCTGTTTAACTGCTGGGTTTTTACCCCTCTTCATTTCTTTGGTCACAAATGAGTCTTTCTATACACTTTATTTTTTTTTCAATTTCTTTCCTGCAATTATATCTCTTTGTCTTTCTTGTGTATGGGTCTCCTCCCACTCCCTGCGGTACCTAAGAACAGAGTCTGCAAAGAGCATATTTTTCAGAGAGCTCTTCGTGGGTTACAGTGCTCACATCTATTTACTGAGAGAGACTTTCACTAGGTTCTGTTGGAGTTTTCTGGAATCACCTGGAAGCTGAACTCCTAGAGAAAATGTTTGGGTCCAAATTGTTAATTGAACTGTGTGCAGCCTAAAAATCTTTCTGCAAGCTTCTGGGACTTCTCAGCCTGATTACTAGAGACAGAGCGGGGGCTTTGTCACCTGCTGCCACCACCTCAGCAGGTGACTGGTGTGAGTCCAGCAGCATGTTGGATCTGAGGTTCACTACCTGCGAAGACAGATGATAATGTCTCACTCCTACAGATCTACGATAAGGTGGCAAATGAGACAGTGTGTGCCCATAGAACGTGGAGTTCCTCTGAGGATTAAGGCTGAGACCTCGGCTTGTGAGGGTTTTGTGATTGGGAGAATGACCAAAGGGCACACAAGGCTTGGAGCCGTGCCTTCCTTTCCTGCCTGTGGGGACTCCCGATGTTGGAATCGCATCCGGGCTCTCTTGGCACCTCGTCCAGTGACGGGAGAAAAGAATCTGTAACTGTAACATGGATGCTCCCTAGATGCTGGGAGTGAGGGAGCTGAGGCCAGAGGTCAAAGTCACCGTGGCTGGCTTTGTACTCTAGTAGCTGAGCCGGAACTATGTTTCGCAGAATTCTTGTCTTTTCCTTCTATGGTCAGGGTTGGCCACAGGAGACGTTCGTGCGAGATTTGGAAGGCGGAAGCGCAGGAGCCGCCGTTTTCATGGTCCGACCATCGGAGTAGGGCAGGGGCTGTCGCAGCTCACGCGTGTCACCGTCCGCTCTCTCGCCACGTTGGTGAGGGTGGCAGCCGGGCCCGCAGCCCCTCCAGTGCCCCCACAGCTCCCCACTCGGCTTCTCAGAGCGCCGGGGCTGTGGGTGTGCCACCGCTCGCTGGAGGGCACCCACCTGGCCTGCATGTCCCCTGCATCGGTGAAGTTGGAGGCTGCGAGAAACTGAGAAGGTTCCCATCGGTCCAGCTGGACTCCGGTTTGTCCTTGGTCTCCCCCACGTCATGTCCATCTCTCCCTCCAGACTGCCTGCCCTGCTGTCTTCAGGCTCCATACAGCCACCCCACATGCTGCTTAACAGGTCCCCGAACCGTGGAGCATTCTGCCCCATCACAGGTCCCTCACTCCATAGCCTCGGACCTTCTGACCTGCTCCCTGCTTAGAGGCCTGACTGCATGTTGCAGGGCCTGTGCTGATAAATGGGGAAAACCAAACAGAGAGGTTCCGACCAAGGAAATCCTCAGGGCGTCGAGCCAAGAATTTGCCATCAGAATGCTTGGGCTACCCCTGAGCCACATCGTACCCTGTGGAGGGTAGACCCTGACTGTATCACTGTTTGAGCCAGGACGGAGTACAAAACTATGATAGACACTGAATCAATCCTGGGTGCTTGGGCAAGAGATTCCAAGCGAAATCGGATGAGTCCGGGACACAACTAAGTCTTCCCAGAGGCTTCTCCACTCTTTGTGCAGGAAAGGTGGTGGGGAAGTGTCAGCCACACATTTATAGAATCACTCAGTGTACGGTGACACCTTTTGCAGGGGACCTAGGAAGGTGAGGGGTGGTGAGGGACACTTTCAAATCACCCTCCCTCTTTCTACTCGTCTGTCCCCAGGATGCCTCCATCCACAAATGGAAGCGTTGGGAGGTTTGAATGGCAGGAAGTCAGGGGGTGGGGCTTCACCCCTAGTTGGTTGGTAATTAAACAGGACCATATCAGGGACTAGTTGTTAGTTAATGGAGAACCAAGGGATCCCCTAGATCCCCCAGAGGCGGCTATTGAGATGGCAGCCCAGCAGAGCAGGCTGATGAGGTGGCTGGGGCACTGGCTATCATGTTCTGTGACTCTCTATGGCACTCAGGGTCCGCAGAGACACGCTTCATGTTTCCATTTCAGCTCCACTGACCCCCATGGTGCACTTTGCCTCTGCCAGGCCTGCTCCTACCTCAGGACATTTGTACCCTCTGCCCCCTCTACCTGGGTCCCTCTACCCTCAGAGCCCTTCCTGGAAGGGATCACTCCTTCACCCCTTCTCATCTTTGCTCAAAAGTCACTTCATCTCTGTGAGGCCTGGCCTGACCACCCCACTGTAAAACCGCAGGCCTCCCTCATTCTCCACCCCCCTCCGGGATGTATTCTTGCTCTGGTATGTATCACCTACTCGCATGTGGCTGAACTTACTAATCAGGGTGGAAGCTTCAGGACAGGGACGTGCCCTGTTTGGACAGTGGCATATCCCAAACGGTGGCTCACCGTGGGCACTCATTACAGTGTTCATCTGGCCTCACTCCACAGGGTGCTGTCAGCCTTGGATTGGCACCAACACCTCCCTAAACACAACTCCAGGGACACCGGTGGGAATAGCCCCCCCCCCTCCCACCGGGGACGTGCAGTTCAGCGGTATGGAGCCCAGTATTTGTCGAAAGGAGGCCACTGGTGGCTTCCTCTCCCTGTTAACCTTCACCACCCACTGGCCTCTCTCAAATCTTTCCAGTGGCTTCGAATTCTGCAGCTCTGTTTCAACCTTCCCCGTGTCAGGATGGGGCAGCTGGCATGAAGAAGCGGGCTGATTTTGTTTGTTCATGGTTTATGTTCCAACTTTGACATCTTATTTCAGAGCGATGTGAGAAAGGCACTTGATAAGCTGCCTGCAGCAGTTTCTCCTAAGGGGTCTGCCAAAAACTGCGTGGGATTTCAGGGTCTGGTTTTCTTCGCCTTCTTCAGGTAAGCTTGTTTATAAGGAGGAAACATTTGTGCCGCTCAGCAGGTTTGAGAGACCCAGTGGGAATGGCTGTTTATTTGTCTTTTGATCACAAAGCCTGGGGTTTGGCTCCAAGGCTGAAAGATCTTGAGGCCTCTTTATCTCCTCCCCTGGAGACTTGAATCTCTCCTCTGACATTCCTTGGGCCCCGGAGTGGCTGGGGACCGCGGGAGGGGCTGTTGCAGGTGGACAAAGATTCCCCAGCTGGCCTCCTCCCTGTAGCTGTCCTCAGTCTGACCTCCCACCAGGGACTGTGATTCCTTCAGAGACTGGCTGCAGGGCCTAACCTCTCCCTCCCCTTTTGTCTTACAAACAACCACAAGGAAGGGAAAAGAAAGCTGCCCACCCTGCAAAAACAAAAACAAAACAAAACAAAAACAGTAAACATTAATTTTGGGGAGCGCGCCTTTTGTGTATTATGCCACATCTTGTCACTTGCCTTTATGGAATCTGGGGACCCAAGCGAGGGGAAGGGTAGCAGTGTGCAATTCACTCATCATATACGTGACCTAGAACTCCACAGGGGGTTGGCGGCCTGTCCTTAAAGGTCGACCCAACCAGGCCCGGGTTGTGTGATCCCCCAGGTTTCAGGGCGCCCCACAGGCCGGTGCAGCGTGAGCTACCCCTGACTGGCCTGAAACCCCAACGAGCAGACAGAGTTTTGGTGTGTTTTTTTGTTTTTTAATTTTCCTTTTGTTTTTATTTTTGCAATGGAGAGAAAGCACAAGCTGGGGAGGGGCAGAGAGAGAGGGAGACAGGAACCGCAGTGGGCTCGGCGCTGACAGCACAGGGCCCGATGCGGGGCTCGAACTCACGAGTGATGAGATCATGACCTGAGCTGAAGTCAGATGGAGCCACCTAGGCACTGAGAGGGAGGTGCGGGGCGGGGAGAGTTTTCTTTGAATCAGGATGCAGCACCACACAGCATTCCCCACAGAGGCACGTATCGAGAAAATGAAATTCAAATCACCCCTCTGGTACGCTTTCCATTCCCTTTCCTGATAACGCGCAGAGAAGCCGATTCTGTAGGTGAGCAGGCAGGTGTACCGAGGGCCACCGGGGCCTTTCTCCTGTCCCCAGGTGCTTCCGGTGGGCGTGACAGCCAGCAGCCTTGGCTGAGGACACAGCACCTCCAGGATCTTGCTCCTTGCCTCGAGGCTTGCTTCTCTAAGGAGCCGAATGACGTTTTGGGGTCCCTGGCCGTACCCACATCCCACCCCCTCACTTGGCACAAGGCTGAGCGAACACCTGGGTGTCTGGCGACCTCGAGATGGTGAACCGATTTTGAACTTGCTTTCTCAAGTCATCCTACTTCACAGTAGACGGCCTCACGTCTTTCTTTGAAAAAAATAAATAAAAATCAGCCAAACGTTCTTAGCTTGGTGCAGTGATTTTACTCATGCAGAAAAATGTAAAGGTAAAGAGGAAACTACGAGAGCAAACCTTTGTGCTCCCCGGGTCTCCTGGGAAAGCAGGGCAGGCAGGGCTCGTGCGCGCGAGGCAAGAGCTGCTTTTGCAGAAATGGAAACGCTCCCCCGTCTTTGCTTCCTCATGAAGCTGCTTCATTATATTTTCAGGCGAGCGAGTCATGGGTTCCTGGTGCGCTGTGCTGTCTTTTTCAATTAATGCTTTTCACAGAAGTTCAGGTTTTAAACATCTCCCCCTCTCTTCCCAGGTCGGTTACATTTCCCAGAATGGTTCCCAGCGCTGGAGATAATTCCTTTTCGGAGAACCTACATTTCTCACCTGCTGATTGCAATTAGCCACTGCCAGCTGGGGCCTGGTGTGCAGCTGAAAAGCTAACAAGAAGTGGAGACCACGCGGAACCCAGACAGGGCAGAGGATGTGAATAAATACGGAATGGTGCCCGTGTTTATGAGTCGCTCCGCTGAATTCCAGGTTTCCCGACCCTCTGGATGGCCCTCCCTCTTCCGGCTCTGTGCTCCCCGCCCCTCCCCTACCAATTTTTTTTTTTTTTTTTTGTCTCTGGGTCTGTAGCCTACGTTTAACATCACAGTCACGAATTTACCACTAAGTACATTTTGTTAGGCAATAAACAGCCTCGGAAGAAAAATGAAATCGGACTAGGGCTTCTGTTCCAATCATGTTTGTGAGCTGTGCTGGAATCAGGCAGGCCCTGCACGCAGGTCTTAGAGCTAACCTTGAATATGAGGACTGGCAGGGCCTGGAGAGGCCTTCAGGATCACCTAATCTGAACCCCTCATTTTATGCATGACAACATGAAGTCCCAGAGGGAGAGCATGACTTTTCCAAAGTCTTAGAGGAAGTCACAGGGCTGGATGAAGTCCATGTCTCCTGATGGCCAGCTCGGGACTCTAACCACTGAACTGTCTCGGCTTTGATCATCGTGGACAGCCAACTTCTAGAGTTTGTGAGGAAAGCATCAAGGACATTGCCAAGAGTTGGAAGGTAAGTCTCTGTTGGGCAGTGTGGTCTCCAACCCAAGGACACACTTGTTTCTTTCCTCGTGGGCCGGGCCTGGCCCCAGTACCAAGGTTATGCCCCTGGCCAGTGTCTTCCAGGGTGGTACCCACGTTCCCATGGCTCACCTGATGCCCTGCCTGGTCCCTAAGGAGAGAGTGCTCGGCCTTTGTGGTTGTTTTGGGTTTGTACCGCAGGCAACCCAGACAACAGACCATCAATCGGCGGGAGATTAGCCGCTGTCTCTGCTAGCTTCACACTGTAAATGGAGGAGGCTGGCCTGGTGCAGCCGTATCTGCTTGGTGGGAGCAAGCCAAGTCCTTCCCGGCCCTCCCCCGCTACTTCCACTCAGGGGGTCAGGCATTCGTGCCCAACTCACTTTCCGCTGTGAGAGGCTGCCTTGTGGGGTTTAGGGCCAGACAGCGAATAGGCTTCCAGGCAGCAGGCAGTAACCAAAAATGTCTGGACTGTGGACTCGAACCCCAGCTCTGGTCTACGGTGGGCACGTCTCCCAGCCCGTTTCATCATCTGAAACTTGGAGAGTCATAACGCATGGCTCATTGGGCTGGCTGAGAGGATGAGGGAAGGTAATGCAGGTGGAAGTAGGTTCTCCAGAAGCGTTCACTTTCCTTTGCTCTAGCGCTGTCTCTAGTTTACAGAGCAGGAAAACTGAAGTCAAGGAAGGTAAAGTCCCTTCCGTTGCCTCCAGCCACCTACTCTGTCTCCTGTGAGGCACTCGGGGAAGAAACCACGACTTTTACTAACACAAAGTCCATTCCCCAAAGAGAAGTGATTCTCTGTGCTGGTAAACGTTCAACGACTAGCTGGAGAGAACGGGAAGGGGGAGGGAGGAAGTCCTGACTTGCAGGGTGGTTGATTTTTATTCGGAGATAATCGCAGATTCACATGCAGTTGTAAGAAATAATGTAGAAAGATCCCCTGTACCTTTTATCCACTTCCCCCCAACGATAACATCTCGAAAAACTGCCGGACAATATTGCAGCCAGGATATTGACATGATATAATCCACCAGTCTTTGTATTTCGCCAGTCTGACTTGCACTCATTTGCCTGTGTGTGTACTTAGACCTGCTCAGTTTCATCACACGTGTGGGTGTGTGTATGCATCACTCAGTCAAGACACAGGGCCGCGCTGCCCCCACAGGGTCCCTCTGTTGCCCTCTTTACTCCCTCCTGCTCTACCGCCATCCTTGGCCCCTGACAACCTCGAGTCCGTCCTCCATTTCTAAAGTTTTGTCATTTCCCAATATTATATAAATGGAATCCAATGGTATGTAGCCTTTGAGATTGGCTTTTTTTCCCCCACTTGACACAATTCTATCAAATTTGATCCAAGTTTTTACATATATTGGTAGTTCATTCTGTTTTACTGCTGAGCAATATTGTATGGTATGCATGCGTGACAGTTGGTTCAACGAGTCGCCTGTTAAGGGACGTCTGGGTCGTTCACCCGTTTTGGCCTTTACGTAGAAAGCTACTATATCCATATTCAGGCACTGGTTTTTGTGTGAACATCACTTTTCCATTTCTTTGGAAATTCTGCACTCTGCCCAAGAGTGCGATTGCTGGCTTGTATGGTAGTTGCATGCTTACTTTTATAAGAAACTGCCAAATCATTTTCCAGAGTAACCGTACCATTTTATATTCTCCGCAGCAATATATGACTGATTCATTCTCACTGCATCCTGGCCACTGTTTGGTGTTGTCACTATTCTTTATATTAGTCATTCTGCTAGATGTGTCATCATATCTCATTGTGGTTGTTTGTTTGCATTTTCCTAATGGCTAAGGAAGCAGAACATAGACTCACGTGCCTCTTTTCCGTCTGCATATCCTCTGTAGTGAAATATCTTTGTGTCTTTTTTTAATTAAATATAATTTATTGTCAAATTGGTTCCCATACAACACTCAGTGCTCATCCCAACAGGTGCCCTCTTCAATGCCCATCACCCGCTTTCCCCTCTCCCCCACCCCCCATCAACCCTCAGTTTGTTCTCAGTATTTAAGAGTCTCTTATAGTTTTCCTCCCTCCCTCTCTGTAACTTTTTTCCCCTTCCTTTACCCCATGGTCTTCTGTTAACTTTCTCAAGATCCACATATGAGTTTTGCTCCTTTTCTAATTGGGACTGTTAGGTTTTGTTACTGTTGAGTTTTGCAAGTTCCTTGTATATTCCACATACTAGTCCTTTGACTATGATACATGGTTTGCAAATCTCTCTCCCCAGTATGTACCTTGTCTTTTCATCCTGGTAACAGGCTGTTTTTCAGAGCAAACATTTTTAATTCTGATGAGGTACAATTTGTTAATTTTCTCTTTTACTGATTCTGCATTTAGTGTCAAGCCTAAAATCTCTTTGCCTAGCCCTAGATCACAAAGATTTTTCTTCTTTTTTCCTCCTAAATTTCTCAAAGTTTTATGTTTTACAGTTGATTCATGATCCGTTTTGAGTTAATTTTTATATAAATTGTAAGGTCTGGGTTAAGGTTCTTTTTTTTTTCCCCCTATGGATGTCTAATTGCTCTGGCACTGTTTGTTGGAAAGGCCGTTTTTCTCCATTGAATTACCTTTGGACCTTTGTCAAAAATTAGCTGGGCATATTTGTGTAGGACTATTTCTGGGCTCTCTATTCTGTTCCATTAACCAATATGTCTACTTATCCACCAATACCACTGCCTTGATTACTATAGCTAAATAAAAACGTTAATATTCAGTAGAATGATTCCTCCCTCTATCGTTCTTTTTCTAGATTCTTTGCCTATTCAAGGGCTTATGCTTTTCCACATACATTTTGGAATATAATTGCCTGTGTCCACAAAAACCTTGCTGGGATTTTAATAGGAATTGCATTAAACATGTATATCAACTTGGAGAGAATTGATGCTTTTACTACGTTGAGTCTTCAAATCCATTTTTTGGAATGTCTCTCCATTTATTAGAGGTCTTCTTTGACTTCTTGTACCAGTTTTGATTTTTTTAAATGTTTATTTATTTTTGAAGGGGGGAGGAGAGAGAGGGAGAGAGAGCGAGAGCAAGCATGAGTGGGGGAGGGACGGAGAGAGAGGGAGACACAGAATCCGAAGCAGGCTCCAGGCTCCGAGCTGTCAGCACAGTGCCTGACGTGGGGCTCCAACTCATGGACCATGAGATCATGACCTGAGCCGAAGTTGGACACTTAACCGACTGAGCCACCCAGGTGCCCCTCTTTTACCAGTGTTTTATAATTTTCAGCATACAAACCTTGTGCATGTTTTGTGAAATGTATACCAAAATATTTCACTTTCTCTGATGTGAATGTAAATTGTATTGTGCCTTTTTGAAATTTTCCACATGCTCATGATTAGTATATAAAATGCGATTGATTTTTGTGAGTGGATCTTATATTCCCTAATCTTGCTGAACTCACTTATTGGTTCCAGGAATGTTTTTTTTTTCTTTTTTCTTAGATTCCTTGGGATTTTTTACATAGACAATCTGAAAATGGGGACGATTTTATTTCTTTGTTTCTTCTCTTTGTGTCCTTTATTTCTTTTTCTTGCCCAGGGCACTGGCTAGAACTTCCTGGACTCTGGTAAAAATGAGGAGTGTGAGTGACCGTCCTCACTTGGTTCCTGATCTTAGGGGAGGGCATCCATTTGCCCACCATTTAAGTACGATGCTGGCTGTGGTTTCTTTATTTTCTTTCTCAAGTTTCTTTATTTATTTTGAGGGGGTGGGGAGAGGGGCACAGTGAGAAGGAATCCCAAGCAGGTTCTGAGCTGGTGGTGCGGTGCCTGATGCAGGGTTCGAACCCAAGAGTTGCTTAATTGACTGAGCCACCCAAGCGCCCCTGGCTGCGGCTTCTCGTAAGGGCTCTTTGTGAGGCTGAGGTAGTTCCTTCTATTTCTTATTTGCTGAGAGTTTTTATCATGAAGAGTGTTGCATTTTCAAATGTTTTTTTTTCTGTTTCCATTGATATGATCATATGATTTTTCTTATTTAACTTATTAATACGCTGGTTTACATTGAATAAGTTTTGAATTTTGAACCACCTTTGCATCTTGGAATAAATCCTACTTCATCGTGGTATAGAATTTTTTTGTATACATTGTTGGATGGTGTTTGGTGATGTTTTGTTGAGGACTTTTGTTTTTAAGTTCCTGAGACATCGTAGATATGTAGTTATCTTTTTCTCTTGTACTGTCTTTTCCTGGTTTTGGTATCAATATAATACATGCCTCCCAAAATGAGTTGACATGTGTTACTTCCTCTTCTATTTTCTGGAAGGTATGGGGTAAAATTTGGTGTTAATCTTCTTTTAAGGTTTCGTAAAATTCTCCAGTGAATCCACCTGGACCAGTGAACTTCTTTTTGAGTTTAAGTTATAAATTCTATGTGTTTAATGGTTTAATGGTCTATTTCATCTCCATTGAACTTTGCTAATTCAGGTTTTTTTTGGAAATTGGTCTATTTATTCTAAGTTGTCAAACTTATGAGAGTAACGTTGTTTGTTGTATTCCTTTATTATCCTTTTAATGGTTGCAGGATCTATACCAATATCCACTCTTGCATTCCCGATATTAGTGATTTGTGTCATTTTATACGTCAGTCTTGCTGGAGCTTTATTGATTTTTTTTTCAGAGAACTGGCTTTTTGTTTCATTGATTTTTTTTTCTGTTGTCCTGTTTCCAATTTTGTTTACGTCTGCCCTTATTTTTATTATTTCCTTCCATCTTCCTGCTTTGGCTCTACTTTGTTCTTTTTCTAGCCTTTCAGAGTAGGAACTTGGATTATTGATTTGAGATCTTTCTTCTTTTTTAATGGAAACACTTAGTGCTATACATTTCCCTCTCAGTAATGCTTTAGCTGAATCCTACAAACTGTGCTATGTTGTATTTTAATGTGATTTGTTTCTATGTTTTTAAATCATTTGGAGACTTCCCACGGGGCCCATGGGGATTGCTCAGTAGTGTGTTGTTTAATTTCTAATTGTTTTATTTTCATTGTTCTGTTATTGATGTCTACTGTGATTCCCTTATGTTTGGACAACATATTCTAGGTTGAGGTTTATTTCATGGCCCTTTAGCCATTCTTTAAATGTAGGTTTACCAGCAGCTCATTCTCTTAGTTTTCCCTTGTCTAAGAAATGTCTTTATTTCCTCTTCATTCCTAAGGGATAGTTTCACCAGCTACAGAATTCATGGTTGATAGCTCTTATCTTTCAGCACTTGAAAGGACATGAGCCCCTTCCTTTTGGCGGACCTTGTTTCTGATGAGAAATCCACTATCCCTTGAATTGTCATTCCCTCTAGTTAATGCATAATTTTCCCTTGGTGGCTTAAGAAAATTGTTTTGGGGGTGCCTGAGTGGCTCAGTTGGTTGAGCATCTGACTCTTGATTTTGGCTCAGGTCATGATCCCAGGGTCGTGGGACTGAGCTCTGAATCGAGCTCTGTGCTGAGCATGGAGCCTACTTGGATTCTCTCTCTCTGTGTCTGTCTCTCTTTCTCTCTCTCTCTCTCTCTCTCTCCCTCTCCCTTCCTCTCCCCCTCTCCCTCTCCCTCTCCCTCTCCCTCTCCCTCTCCCTCTCCTCCTTTCCTCCCTCTGCCTCTTCTGGATTCTGTAGGTTTAGGTCTTCTGCCAATTTGAGAATTTTTCAGCCATTCTTTCTCCAAAACGTTTTTAGTTCTACATTCTTTTTTCTTTCTGAGATGCTGATGAGACAAATGTAAGATTTTTTCATTATTCATATTGTCCCTGGAGTGTTCTTTTTTTTCAGTCTGTTACTCTGTTGGTCAGATTGAGTAAATGTTATTGATCTTTTATCAAGTTCACCAATTCTCTCTTCTGTCATCTCCACTCTACCATGAGCCCGTCTAGCAAGCGTTTTGTTCAGCTGTTGTCTTTTTTCAGTTCTGTAATTTCTATTTAGTACTTTTTATTTTTTTTTAATTTTTAATGTTTATTTATTTTTGAGAGACACAGAGACAGAATGCAAGTGGGTTGGGGCAGAGAGAGAGGGAGGCACAGAATCCGAAGCAGGCTCCAGGCTCTGAGCTGTCAGCACAGAGCCTGACACGGGGCTTGAACTCACAAACTGTGAGATCATGACCTCAGCCAAAGTCGGACGCTCAACCAACTGAGCCACCCAGGCGCCCCTATTTAGTACTTTTTAAATAATTACTGCTTCTTTGCTGTGGTTTTATATTTTTATTTGTTTCAAGAGAATTCATAATGATTTGTTGGCACCATTTTATGGTGGCTGCTTTAAAATCTTTGTCTGATATTCCAAAATCTGATTCATCTTGTTGGTATCAGTTGATTATCTTTCTAATCCACCTTGTGATTTTCCCGGGTATGAGTATGATGAGTAATTTTTTTTTCCTTTATTTTGGACACGTGGGGTTTTATCTAGGAGACTGTATTTAAATCTTTTATATTAGCAGACATCTGCCCTGTTTGGGTTTAGCTTGCTAGTTCTGTCCTACTTTTTTGGCTTTTAGTTCCAATGGCAGTCTAGTTTTCTGAGCCCTTGCAATGAATGATATTCTGGTATGTTTCATTCATCTGGCTCTGTTTGAGCTGCTGTTAGATCCCTGCTAGGGCCATTCATGATGATGGACAACATTTCCCTGGGCCTCTCAGTATTCTTAGGTGGGATGTCAGGGATTCCAGACCTATGAGAAGGAGAGTGTTACCATTGGCCTGTTCACTGGCCACCTGTGTCATTTGGCTTCCTGTTCTATTCTTGTAGGTGCCTCTGGGGGAGTGAAGAGCCAGCCTTTTAGAGCCAGCCTTTTAGATCCTGAGTAGAGGATCAGGAGCCATACATCTGGGTGACTCTTTACCATTAGGTGGAGGGTGAGGTGACATTAACCTTGGATCACCTTGCCTCTGAGTGGATGGCTGGAAAACATGGAGCATGCTAGCCCCATTGACACCTGTGTAAATGTTTCCCTGTTGCTGGCTGGTATGGGGTGTGGTATTGGTCTGCTAGGGACCCACTCTTGTCCCTCTGGTGGACAGAATGGGCCCTCTTCTGTTGTTGGATGTGGTCAGCCTCCCAAGCTCTGCTGATGCCACTGCTTTGAGTAGATGGGCCTGCCACCGCCTCTGGGTGTGGGTCTCCCAGCTAAGTATTTGGTGGGCCTCCCTTCTCCTGGAAAGAAAGAAAGAAAGAAAGAAAGAAAGAAAGAAAGGAAGGAAGGAAGGAAGGAAGGAAGGAAGGAAGGAAGGAAGGAAGGAAAGAAAGAAAGAAAGAAAGAAAGAAAGAAAGAAAGAGAAAACCCAGGGATTTACCACAATATTGTTCTTCAAGTCCTAAGGTCCCTAACTGTTCTGTCTTCTACCCAACATTCAGAGTTGTTTTATTATTGTCTGTTGAATTATGTCCAGGGTATTTAGTTGTACTTAGAGGAAAAAGAGGGAAAATTGAGTCTATGCTATCTTGTCTTAGAACTAGAAACCAATTAAAAAAAAATTAAAGTTATTGCTCAGAAAAGGAATCTTTTCAGTGTGGTGGGTCTACAGGTGTTCATTTTATATTATTATTTATACATTCCTGTGGGTTTGAAATATCAAAAATAGCTGAATTGTAAGGCTCTATCAGGTATAAATAAGGAATCTCTCACTGACCTCACACTGTGTCTCCTATTGGGGTCTATTATATTTTGTTTGATGAACAAAATATGTGTTTGATCAAGATGCATTGACCAGAAATTATTTCAGTCAATGCTAACTTTGGATGAGCATCTGACAGAATAGATTTAAAAATTAGGCAAAGGGGCGCCTGGGTAGCTCAGTCGGTTGAGCGTCCGACTTTGGCTCAGGTCATGATCTCACAGTTCGTAGGTTCAAGCCCCGCGTCGGGCTCTGTGCTGACAGCTCAGAGCTTGGAGCCTGCTTCAGATTCTGTGTCTCCCTCTCTCTCTTTTTCCCCCCGCCCTGCTTGTCCTCTGTCTCTGTCTGCCTGTCTGTCTGTCTCAAAAAATAAATAAACATTAAAAATTATTTAAAAAAAATTTTTTTTAATGTTTATTTATTTTTGAGACAGAGAGAGACAGAGCATGAACGGAGGAGGGCCAGAGAGAGAGGGAGACACAGAATCTGAAGCAGGCTCCAGGCTCTGAGCTGCCAGCACAGAGCCCGACGCGGGGCTCGAACTCACGGACCGTGAGATCATGACCTGAGCCGAAGTCGGACGCTTAACCGACTGAGCCACCCCAGGTGCCCCTAAAAATTATTTTAAATTAGGCAAAGAAACGTAGTCCTCAGGCCTAGGAGCAGGGCCGCACAATCACGAGTTCGATGTAGAAGTAACCACACCTTTTAAGGATCACTTTAAAAGCAATGCAGTAAGTGCTTACCTTCAGAGATAGTAAACCAAACTTATAGAGTGAATTAAAAAAACAAACAAACAATTGTCCTAATATGAGGATGCAAACTTGATGCTTCCAGTGACACCATTATACATCGACTATCTCAACTTTGAGGGAAATGAGGATAATGTGACCTTAAGAACTACATTCAGGGGCACCTAGGTGGCTCAGTCAGTTAAGCGTCCAACTCTTGATTTCTGCTCAGAGCATGATCCCGGGGTTCCTGAGTTCAAGCCCCACATTGGGCTCCGTGCTGACAGTACAGATCCTGCTTGAGATTCTCTCCCTCTCTCCCCCTGCCCCTCCCCCACGAGTGCGCTCTCTCTCCCTCCCTCCCTCTCTCTCTCAAAATTAATGAACTTTAAAAATAAAAAAAACTACATTCGATGCCTCAAATGTATCCCTAAGTAATTTCTTTTTTGTAAATGTTTATTTATTTATTTTTGAGAGAGAGAGTGTGAGAGTGAGTGGGAGAGGGGCAGAGAGAGAGAGAGAGAGAGAGAGAGAGAGAGAGAATCCCAAGCAGGCTCCCCACAGCCAGAACACAGCCCGACTCAGGGCTTGAACTCACAAACTGTGAGATTGTGATCTGAGCCAAAATCCAGAGTTGGATGTTCAATGGAGGAACCCAGGTGCCCCCCTCAGTGATTTATAAGAAAGTCACTGACATCAAAGATGCATGATCAGTATAAATACAATTGTTTCACAGGGAGAAAGGGCAGTGTTTTCAATTAATACTTCATTTTATGTAAAACATGTTTGTCCATATGAATATGTAATGTTATTAGAAAATTAAATAGCATAAGTAAACCTTTCACTATTCCATCTGTATCTTTGAAAGTTTGTGTATTCAAGGTGATCAAAACATTGTTTTTAATTTATTTTGAGAGGAAGAGAGAGAGCATGCGAGCAAGTGAGGGAGGGCCAGAGAGAGAGAGAGGGAGAGAGAGAATCCCAAGCAGGCTCTGCACTGTCAGCACAGAGCCCAATGCAGAGCTCGAACTCACAAACCGTGAGATCATGACCTGAGCTGAAGTCAAGAGTCAGATGCTTAACTGACTGAGCCACCCAGGCACCTCAATCTTTACAAAAAAAATTTTTTTTAATCTTTATTTTTGAGAGAGAGAGAGAGAGAGAGAGAGAGAGAGAGAGAGAGAGAGAATGAGTGGGGGAGGGGCAGAGAGAAGGAGACACAAAATCTGAAGCGAGCTCCAGGCTCTGACCTGTCAGCATAGAGCCCGACGTGGGGCTTGAACTCACGAACCACAAGATCGTGACCTGAGCTGAAATCGGACGCTTAACCAACTGAGCCACCCAGGTGCCCCAATCAAAAAATCTTTTTAAACGGTCTTTCCACTTGGAAATTTGGAGGTTACATTGTATTTGGTATAGACTTATATATAATTATTTTGGTATTTCAAATGCTCAGAAAACTACAGTTGTGAGCCCACTACCCAGATTATGAAATATTAACCTCTTGTCATATTCACCACATAATTTTTAAATTTTTTTTTAACGTTTATTTATTTTTGAGACAGAGAGAGACAGAGCATGAACAGGGGAGGGGCAGAGAGAGAGGGAGACACAGAGTCTGAAACAGGCTCCAGGCTCCGAGCTGTCAGCACAGAGCCCGACACGGGGCTCGAACTCACGGACCGTGAGATCATGACCTGAGCCAAAGTCGGACGCTTAACAGACCAAGCCACCCAGGCGCCCCCACCACATAATTTTTAAAAAGAAAGTCCACAGTACAAGCCCTCTGTGTGCCCTATTTCTGTCCCATTCCCTCCTTCCTTTCCCCAGAGACAGGTGTTCATTTACATGAATGTCTAATATGATTGCACACGGATATGAATCTGAGAACAACACTTAGAATTGTCTTGTGAATTTTAAAACATTACACAAACAAAATCATGCTGCATATATCATTCTGCAATACTGATATATTTGAAGTTATTTTTATTATCTTACTTTGTGTTTTCTGCTCCCCACACTTTTTTTCTCCTTTCCAACTGTCTAATAGACTGGAAAAAATAATTCTCTGTTTTATTCATTGCCAGTTTGGAAACTATGTGTTGTATTTCGATCTAATTTCGCTAGTTATTCTTACATTTTAAACATGCATATTTAATTATAAATGTTTTTTCAAAGTCCAAAGCTATTTAATGTATCTATTCTTCTCCCCCTACCTTTAACTACCCTCCATAGCCTCCTGAATTTCTGTTATTTTGTCTAGAATCTTAATCCCATCCTTTTTAAAACACAATTCATGGCTCACTCTTTCTTTCTTTCTTTCTTTCTTTCTTTCTTTCTTTCTTTCTTTCTTTCTTTCTTTCTTTCTTCTTGAGAGAGAGAGAGAGAGAGAGAGAGAGAGAATGCAAGCAGGGGAGGGACAGAGAAAGAGGGAGAAAGAATCGTAAGCAGCCTCCATGCCCAGCATGGAGCTAGATGTGGGGCTCAATCTCACGACCATGAGATCGTGAACTGAGCCGAAATCAAGAGTCAGACGCTTAACTGACTGAGCCACCCAGGCGCCCTTATGGCTCTTATTTTTTAAGAGTTAATTAAGGAGTTTAATAGTTAATTAAATTTACTATTCTATATTATTATTATTTTATTTCTTTGTTTACCACTGTTTCTGGTAGCCTACTTCTTTTGGTTTCACTTTTCTGCTTATTATAAAGGATATACTTTAATTGTTCACTTAGTAAATATCTGAGGGTCTTTTATTTTTGAAAATGTCTTTATTTGTCCTCACCTTTAAATGGTATTTTTACTGCAGTTGAAGACCTAGGTTGACAATGATTTTTCCTTAGCAGTTGGAAGATGCCATTGTCTTCTATCATCTGTCACTGTACATTTAATACTTTTTCTTTTGACAGTAGTTTGTCTTTTCATTCTTGTAGCTTTTAACATTTTCTCTTTGCCCTTGATATTCTGAAGTTTCAATATGGTAAATTTAGATTTGTTTTTATTCCTAGTGTTTAGAACTTGGTGTAAATTTTCATCTGAGTCCTTTCTATCTTTCTCTAACCAGCATAATTCTGGAATATGATGTTCCTTCATTTTGAACTCCAATAAGATGTATTATTAGAGCCCCCACTCAGTCTCTCAACTCTTTTCATTATATCCTTTTATCTCTTGGTTGTGTACTTTATAAATTATGCGAGACTATCTTCCAATTCCCTAATTTTCTCTTTGATTACGTTCCTAGTTCATTCAACAACCATTTCCTGGGTGGTTTATTATGTGTCAGGTACTATAGCGGGCGCTGTAGTCTTGTTACAGATGAAGGAGGTAGAACCCTACCTTTGATGAACTCGTCTCGTCAGGAAGAGATGCAAGTCAAGAAACAGTATCGTGTGATGTCTTAGTGTTATGGCAAAACCATGGTGTTCCCTGAGTACCGAGGGTGGCTACCCAGAAATCAGAAAGGGCCACCTTAGGGAAAAGCTGTCCATGCTGAAGCTGGCAGGCCAGGTAGAATTTTGCCAGGTGCATAAAGGGATGGAGGCACGTGGCTGTCGAAGAGAACAAGCGTACACAGAAGAGCCGGAACTTCTGTGGCTGTGCGCAGCTGGAGAAGTGGCAGGGAGAGATCTAGGGGAAGGGTGAGAGATTATGCTGGGGAGGGGAGGTAGGCAGGGGGCAGATCATGAAGCGCCTTGTGCACTCTGTTCTTGACAGTGACTTTGTCCTGAAAGTGGGAGGGAGTGATTCAGACGCGTTAAGCAGAGGAGTGGCGTGGTTAGATTTGGATTTTAGGAATACCACTCCAGATTGCAGGAACTTGGGGCTGGATGCAGGAAATGAGGAGCATACGGATTCGGGCAGTAACTAGAGACACCAGACAGGATGGCATGTGGGGGAGAGATGCTCGGAGAGCAGACGTGCTCGAGAGAGGGGTGATGGAGAGGCTGAGGGCTCTGAGGAAAGGCAGGAGGCAACGACAATGAACAAGTGTGGGGATTTTGTGATTTGGGTGGATGGGAAGTGGCCTCCGGAAATATGAAGGAGGAGGCGATAGACCGGGAGGATAGTAGGGGGTGATAATAAATAGAGGTTGAACCATGTTAAATTCTAGGAGCTTGAGGGTTTCGCAGATGAAGGTGTGAACAGTAAGTAGATGTGAAACTCACGAGAGAGCTGTTACAGGTGTATGGAGAAGGCTGTCACTAACACGGGCTTCTTGCATATATGTGTGTTGTTCGAATCGCCCCATCGATAAAAGCAAATGTGGAATGTTTGTCCATTTCCCATATATCATCCTTCTCACAAAGAAAGGCCCTAGATTGCCACCATTACTGAGGAAAGAAGGTGATAGGACATGGAATCATTGCTTCCAGGAAGAGAAGACTCGAGACGGTCTTCCCCCCCACCCTCTCTTGGAATGCAGTGTGATTCCATTATTCCACAGTCCCTGTCTACGGTCGCATGGGGCCCCTCCTCCTTCACACTACCACGTGTGGCAAAACGCCTGCCATCAACCCAGTTAACTTATAGCACAGGGCCCTGCCTTATTCCCTAAGCGCGTCCTACTGCATGTGAAAAGCACAGAGAATGGTAACCAATGCGTTTGAGGTCCACTAAACAACAAAAAAGAAGCATACTTTGATTAAGGAATGAGCTTCAGGTTAGGCAACAAGAGAACCTTCCCTGAAGATCTTGGTTAAGTGGCAGACATGGTTTACCTTCAGTGTCAGGGAATCTCCTCCCTCAAATGCTTCCAAGAATGGGACAAACATTTGTTTTATTGGAAAAAATTTTAGGATAACTTAGTAAAAGCATCAGAATTGTGTAGTGGTTCTCTCGCTGCCTTCAGCCTGAAACAAAATCCTGACATAGCTCACGCAGCCTGTCGTGATCTTGTCTCCACTTGACTCTCGCCTCCTACTTCCCTCCACCTTCAAGCGCGTTGAAGGTGTGCGCTCTCCCCCAAGCCCCCATGCCCTCTCCCTTTGGGGCCCCTCTCCATTACAACCCTTTCCCTCCTGCCCTCTGTTGCCTCTGATTCATCCTTCCGGTCTCACCTGAGATGCTTCTTCCTTCAGGAAACCTCTACTGATCCTCTAAATTGTAGCCTTCCCCCCTCGGTGCTCATATTTATTCATTAAAGCATTTAATATGTGTTTTTAAGGGCCTTCGATAGGTCAGGCACTGTGATACATTAGGACAAAATAAGCCTGCCCCGATAGAATCTGCTGGGGAAAAGAGAGAATCAACAAGTCATCCGATGGGATTAGTGTGAAAGGTGAGTGAACTGCTGTACCAAAATATTCAGCAATAATGTAGCGTGAAGAACAAAGACACATGTTCTCTTTCAACACTCGGAGGTGAGTGTTCCAGGTCAATGAGAAGCCCGGTTACAAGCAGTTGTGCAGGAACCCAGACCAAGAGTGGCTCCGCCATCTCCATTGCATGGCTTCCAAAGTCGCTCTAGTCCAGTGCTCTCCCGATAGAATATTCTATGACGATGGAAATGTTCTATCAGTTTCTGTGTTGTCCAGTATAGTAACCACTAGCTACACATGGCTATCGAATACTTGAATTGTGGCTGGTGTAAGCAAGGAACAGAACTGTACATGTTAATAAAAATTTGAATTTAAATAACTACATGTGGCTAATTAGTGGCTACTCTATTGGACAGTGTGGCCATATTGGGCACTCCAGCCAGGGGGATGGGAGAAAAAGTGGAATTCTGAGACCTGGGGTCTCCTCTTAAAGCAGGTGAGGCCGAAGTTGTACCCACAGCTTCAGCGCACATTCCATGGGACCTACTGTGTTTCACCGCATCTAAGTTGACATCAGTTGTAAGATGGATCATGGTCTTATATGCTCCCAATTAAACGGTTACAAATGCATTTTTAAATGTTTTTTAATGTTTATTTATTTTTGAGACATAGAGAGACAGAGCATGAACAGGGGAGGGGCAGAGAGAGAGGGAGACACAGGATCTGAAACAGGCTCCAGGCTCTGAGCTGTCAGCACAGAGCCCGACGCGGGGCTTGAACTCACGGACTGTGAGATCATGACCTGAGCCGAAGTCGGACGCTCAACTGACCAAGCCACCCAGGCACCCCTACAAATGCATTTTTAAAATCACATACACTTTTAATTTTATATGTATTGAAAGAGCCTTTTAGATAGATGTACTGAGTACACACAGAGAGGAAAATATAATTAAGGTAAGTTCCTAAAACTTCCTCACATTGAGAATCTAACTCTCCTGAAACACTTTTCAGCTCAGACTTGCTGGTGTCTGTGCTTTTCCACAGACGATTTTTCTCCATGTCCCCAAAACATCAGTGATGTGGCATTTCTTCAAAGTGGGCTCTACTATTGTGTCCAGGATTTCCTTCCGAGAAGCTGACAGCCATTTGGGCAACTTTTGATTCTGGTGCTTTACCTTTTGATCCAATGAATAGTATTATTTTTCCCTTGGCTGAAACAAATGGTGTCACAAGCTGACCAATTTGTGACAAGTGGATATTCATCGTCGTAACAATGATCTTGTTCCACATGCGAATTGGTGAATTGGTCACATCGGCCTCTCATGTCTTTGAAGTTTCTTTTGTTGGTTCTGAAGGATCTGGCAATTTCTTCTGCATTTGATTGCGTTACTCGACAGGAGATAGGCAATCCTTTTGCTTGTATCTCAGAAGCGAAATGTAACACAGCTTCATCTACTTGTAGATGTCTTCCTTACTGAGGTCTTGTAAACACTTGGTTGTTGCTTTTTGCAAAAAAAAAAAAAAAATGAAATTGCTACCAGTCCTCCAATGATGAATATTTGCTTCGCTAATATCAAATTTATGCCCCATCGCTCTGTTTACATGCCTTTCTGTGTACACGATACCTTTTCATCTCAATGCTAAATCATAGTATAATCTTTCTGAAGACATTTTAAACAGCAATTCAATTTAGCATGTGTAGCACCAGCAATGCACAGATCTCAACTGAAGTGATGACAATATGAATAGCTATGACCAGCGTTGCATGTACAAGGGCAATGACAACCATTTCACAATTGCCATCTAGCCTACAGTAATGGTAACATGCCATTGATGGGGGGAGGGAGGGTTGGACAGGAGTGCGCCAGGAGAAACCAAAGTGAAAGTCAAGCCAGTTACGGGTGAGCTAAGAGGATTGTGGCCTGTGGGGAAATAGAAGAAAAACCCACATGTGGGCAGAGAGGCAGAGAGGGAGGGAGGGAGAGAGGGGAGGAGGGAAGGAGGGAAGGCGAGTTCCTTTCTGAAGACTCCTTGGCTTGAAGTTAGTGATATATACATATCTGTATCCATATCCATCTATGTCTACGTCTACGTATATGTGTACACACCCCCACGCACACGCTCATACACATGCATATACATACACACACGTTTCTGGTTTTTTCTTACCTGAGCTAGCTCAAGTGGGTTTCTGTACTTACAAAGACTAGAACATTGGCCTTTTAAGGTCTGTTTCAGTTCAAGGGGTGACCTTCAGAAAAAGGCCGAAGAAGCTGATCTGACCACAAAGGGAACTGCACCGGTTGGGTCAGTTTGAGGGATTCTGACTAAAGAAGAAACATGAATTTCATGCAGCTTTAATATGCGCTGACGCCGAAGCACATCCCCTCCATAGGATTTCACCCATGACTAACAAGCCTTTTAATCATGGCAAGAAGACACGGGGATTTTGCAAACACGCTTTCGCAGAACCCACATTTAGTGTTCCTGACCCTGTTTTCTTGCCAGATTGTGAGACGCACCTGCTCCTTTTCAAGCAGTTGTCAGATCAATATTTAATCAATTGCCTTTTGATATTTGGTAGCGCTGAATAAATGGGATGCCGATATTTCTGCTCAGAGCTGTTCCTCCGGTGTGCCTCATTCCGTTTCTGTGAAAGCCTTCAGGAACCTCTGAACACTAAGTGGCATGTCCTCCGAGTTCTCTGATATCCCCCCCACCTCTGCTGCAGAGGGGCTCTGTGGCTCGAGGAGACGGGGGATGCTGGTGCCGGGGCCACTCTTATTAAAGCGACGTCCAAACTGAGTCATGAAAGCGGGAGAGGGGAGCTGCATTCGGGACACTGGGGGGCTTTGCCAGGTGAGGGCTATTTAATAGACCGGCCACATTAAAGAAAAGCAATGATGTAGTGAAAGGAGCCTAATGAGCAGAAGTGAGGCTACCGTATCTAAAGAGAAAAAATAATGAGCTGCGAAATATCCCCCAAGGCGAGATTGCCAGTGTTCCGCAAGGAGGTCTCAGCCTATAGGTAAAAAAGGCTCATGTGGTCCCTTTTCCTTGCATGGTAAACAGAAGTTCTGTGGGCAATTAGGGGCTGAGCTGAATGTGAGATTTGAAGACCGGGAATTATGTCGCCAACTCTTTGGAGATTTCCACACCCAAGACCCCAGCTTTAATTCCCAAAGGAAACAGGGAACATACATAACCTGTGAATAGAAATTAGGAACATCACATCATCAAAAACAACCCTCACAATGTCTGTGCAGCAGATGGACATCTGGATGTTAGTTCTAGAAATCTCAGGGACTGGCACGACAGGATCTTTCTAAAGCTGTCCTCAGGGGCCATGCCATGGGGCTGCCTTGAGGGCAAAGCCACCTCCTAATGAGACCCTCGTGGTCTTTCAGTAATGACCCCTCCTAAAATGAGATCCAAGCTGGGCATGCCCTACCCATGCACGGTTTTGTTTTACAGTTTTTGTGGGAATGCCAGGCCAGATTTGGTACACATGGGTGGGGAAAAATTATTAGACACAAAGCATTACTACATCACTAATGTGAAGAAACAGAAGATTCTGATCCTGCCCTTAAGAAATGTACAAATGTATGCCACGTAGACAATGGATCATTTACAGAGCAACTTCTCAAGTTCACACAGTGGGAAAGAGGTTGAAATCTGTGCTTCCAGACGAAGAAGGAGACAGGATGATGAAAGATACATAATGAAACTGGAAAAAGAATACAGCTTTATGATAACAAATCCTTATTAGTTATAAGTGCTTCTCCAGCATTTTCTAAATAGGTGCTCACGGCAACCCTATGAGACAGGCAGGGTTAATATTATTCTGCTACATTACGTGTGGGAAACTGAAGCTTCCCGGGGATTGAGTCAGGAATTTCTAATCTTTAAGCTACTGGGGGTTCAAGGACTAGAAGAGTTCACATGCATGATGCACTCTCCAGGTCATGACCAAGTTTAGAAGAAATTCATGTTTCCAGGGTAAATAGTACTATAAACATTTTTTTGAGGGGGGGGGTGAGGCAGAAATAGGCATTATATTCACCCAAAATTTAGAAATATGTGAATATGAAATCAACATTAAAAAAAATAACAAATTAAAAAAAATTCAGTGTTTAGTTTTGAGAGAGAGAGAGAGAGACAGAGCGTGAGCAGGGGAGAGGCAGAGAGAGACGGAGACAGAATTTGAAGCAGGTTCCAGGCTCTGAGCTGTCAGCACAGGGCCCGATGCAGAGCTCGAACCCATGACCCGAACTGAAGTTGGACACTTAGCCCACTGAGCCACCCAGGTGTCCCTAAATAATACCAAATTTTATCAAGAAAAAAATCCAGAGAGATGGTCAATCAGGGCTCATAAGAGTACCACATTATTTTGAATCCCTCAAGCAATCCACGGAACCATTCATGGATCAATGGCAATAGTGTATGCTCCATTAACATTGTTCTTTAACAAATTACCCCCAAACTTACTAGCTTGCTACACCAGCGATTATCATTACTGTTTCTAGGGTGACTCTGGCTTGGGATCTCTCATGTGATTGCAATCAGATAGTGGTTGGGACTACTGCCAGCTGAGGTCTCTCTCTTCATGTATTCTCAGGACTTCCCCGTGTGGTCTCACCCTGGGGGCTAGTTTGGGCTTCCTTACAGCATGGCAGCTCAGGGTTCCAGCTTAGTGTTCCAGAAGGCAGAAGACCTAGCCTACTCTATGGTCACAAACAAGTCACAGGTCCTGCCCAGTTTCAAGGGGAGAGGACAGACAGCTTCCCACTCTGTGGGAGGAGTGTCTAGGTCACATTGTTGATGAGCACATGAGAGGGAGGTATGGTGACAGCCATCTTTGGCAAATAAAATCTGGCAGAGCATATGCTGAACTAAGGATTATGATGATGAATCCAATTCTGTGCCTTTGAGGTCCACACAAGGACAAAAGTGTATCCAATCAAATTTTCCTGAAGGGAACTTATTTTTGAAAACACGAGTCTTAAATTTTTCCAGACTCCCATTCCATAACTAAATTTAATAAAGCAATGAGCATGCAAATTGAAAGAAAGATATAAATAACTCTTACTTTATTGTTTGAGATCACAAAAGGTGCAATTTATAGAGCCTTAACATCTTATTATAAACATGAAGAGCGTTTACAATTGCACTTGTGTTATCACTCTGTCCTCCCTTTATTTGGAAGTTGACTGTTGTATCACAGACGAAAATGTTACTAAGACCCTTCTCAATCATGTGCAATATAGAAGCCCAAGCACCGCTTTTTCTCCTCTTGTCTTTCCTTGCAGTTTTGTTATTAAAAATTTATCATTGGGTGAAATTTAAAGAGAAATGGAAGCAATTGTAGAATCACAACTCATGGGTACTGTAAAATCTATAATCATTATAACTAATACTGATGGAATAGTAACTGTCTGATCTGGCTGAGGCATGGTTTAAGAGTTTCAGAAACCTCCCACCTCAAGACCCATGTTGGCCAAGGAGAAAGAATATATAACCCCAAGTGCCCGGGTACATAGCCCCAAGCAGCCCCAAGTCGATGGGTGATCTTGAAAATTCATGCACATTTCACTTTCTCTTTTGGAAGGCATTGGTGTTTTTATTTTAATATATAAAAGATGTTTTAGATACCATCAGTTAATTCAGAGGGCCATGTCTGTCACGGGGCTTCAAGCTCCTCTGTGCATCCCCTACTGGTTTGACAGGCAGTGGAAGGTCATGTTCGGTCCCCATGATGCTGGCTATAATTTCCCTGACGCTTTCTCTCTTCTTTGAGAAGACGCATAATAACCCAGGTAAATTAGAATGATGGAATTATTGGCATTACTTTGGACTCACTCTTAATACTTTAAGTTGCTTTCAAACCTCACTACTGGGCTATTATTGTTAGCTAATTACTTGAGGTACACCTCACAGTGATAATAACACCCTTGAATGTTTCCAGACACTTCTGCTAAGAATTTCTGGGATTAGTGACTAACCCAAGGTCATGTGGTTAATTAGTAACAATGCTGGTATTCAGACCCTGTCTTTGGACTCCTTATCTTGTGTGTTCTCTGATACAGTTCAGAGTCATAAAAACTACTAACAGAAATTTACATTCCTAAAGAAGGCTGGGGACCCAAGGTAGATATAAAATAATATTTTGTAAAGTAACTTATGCTGTATTATTTATACATTCAATGACTTATTTATTCCTGAGAGGATGAGAGATGAAACGTGTGGTATGGAAGAGTCTCTGTTTTTAAGCCAAGCCAGATTTTCCTAGCTCTGTCCCCTACACTTCTAACAGCAATGTCACTCCATGCTGGCCTTCCCACCCTGTGCCCCAGGGGCTACGCAGGTGCCGGGAATGCTGGGACTCCACTGAGCCTTGAGATGATGAAGCAGAAATGCCACATCATGGGTCTTGCAAAGTAAAGAGTGTTATCATCAGTTGGGGCGAGGGTCCCATGGCAAGGTTGCTTGAGCCACAGAGTGCTCTAGAGTTGAGTGTTACCGTTGTTTCGGTTGGTCATGGCAGGGGGTGGGGGGCACTCACATCTACAGGGTGGCAGGGTCCTACCACTGTTTGCCCTCATGTTTTTATCTAGAAAGCACCGTTTGCCTCGGAGATTTAGGTCCTGTTCTTGAATGGTCTTCACTTCTTTCCTTATGGGGATTTCCCTCCCAGGGGCTCTGTTGCCTTCTAGGAGATCATGTTTCTATCAGAGAGCTTCTAGATAAATATCAGATATTATACATGTGTCTGAACCCCAAGACTCTTTTTACCCAGGAATCTTCTTATCCCCTAAGAAAGGGCTATTCAAACAGTGGAGAGATATATAGTGTGTGGGGGGGAATGTCGCCTGACTTCATTCACTATAAGCATCCAAGTCCCAGCTTTGTACCCTCTAGTAGAGCTCGTTGCACTGGCTGTAGGGAGATGGTTGGTGAAGGGTCTGAGAGAGAGAGAGAGAGAAAGAGAGAGAGAGAGAGAGAGAGAGAGAGAGAGAGAGAGAGAGAGACAGACTGGCGCTAGTACAGAAGAGCTAAAGTAGCTCATTTGCATGCACTTGAATCCGTCACAAAATACCAAACAAAAAGTGTGGAATACATGCCACTTGGGTATCATAGTTATTGTTTTCTTCCTCCCTCCTCCCTCCCTCCCTTCCTTCCCAAATCTTTTTAGGCTTGAGATGCTAGAAAAATCCTAGAAGCCAGCAGGCCTGGATTTCAATCCTCATTCTCCTTTACTGATCTGGCTAATCCCTCCCCCTTCCTGAGCCTCGGTCCCTCGTGTCTCCTGGAGGGTTAGACGAGATGGTCTCAGACTCTGCAGCACTAACGTGCCCTGCTTGCATGTACTTGCGGATTATGCAAAGCGATCAGAGTTGCCAGGTGCCAGCACAATCACCTCCAGCACAGTCTCCTGTGGACTTCACCGGAGGGGAGTCGTCCAGTTGCTGAACTGACTCACGTGGCAAGTGCACTAAGTTCCGAGTCTCTAATGGGGGACCCCTGCAGAATCCTGGAACTTGGACCCATTGGTTGTATGCCCCTTCATACCTCGGAATAGATAAAGCCAGAAAGAAATAGGTAGGTTTGTGCTACCTTTAAAAAAGTCCGAAGCAAAGAGAATGCAGGCAAGCCGTAATAAGGAGGCAAGAGCTCATACGCCAGAAACAAAAGTCCCTGAAAGTTTGAATTAAATAGTGGGTGATTTGAACCTTCCGCAAAGTTAATAACCTGAGTAAAATGCCTTTGTGGCAGAGGTTTTATTGAAACTGTCAACAAGACAAGAGAGTAACGCAGTGAATTGCTTAGGGGAAGACCCGAATGAGGCAAGTGGCCACTCACCTTGCACCTGGATCCCAAGTGCTCAGAGGGTCAGGGGCAGGGGGTGGAGGTGAAGGCCAAAGGGCTCACCTGGTGTTGAGTGATTCAATTCTGGGTTTAGAGGGCTTCAGAAACACTCTCCGAGCACAATCCAGGGATCGGCTCTTTCTTCAGGAAGTCCAGGGTTTTACATCAGCAAAGGGTCTTGCTCAAGAAAAGGTCTGATTTCCTAACTAGCACCCAAATCACGGGGTCTTCCAGGTCCTACATAAAAAACGTATTGTATTTGTAAGAGCCCTCTGCTTATTCTTCTGCTAGATCACTTCCCGTTCATCCACCAATACCCAGCTCGAAGTCACACCCCCTGAAGTTCCCCAGTTCCCCAGAGAGGAGGAGGAAATTCCAAGAGATAGTCTTTTCTCCCAGGGCGCTGAAATTTCACCAGAACCCACCCCTCAGGACAGGTCACGTTATATGGTAACTATTTGCTCCTGTTTTTGTAGCAATTAGGCTGTTTTGACTGCATGTATCCAAAAAAAAAAACAAACAAACAAAATTAAAAACCTGGCTGAAACCACAATGAGAATTTATTGGTTCCAGTCACTAAAAAACCCACCTTCCGTTGCAGCTTAGTTCAGTTGTCTGACAAGGTCTCCAGGATCTTTCTGGGTGAGCTCCATTCTCCTGTGCTCTCTGGCTTTATATGTTGTTCCTCCAGAAGTTCAAATTTAAATAATCTCAGAACTCCCGCCAAAACGAGAAAGAGCCTTCTTCTCCCCGAAGCTACAGTAAAAATCTGAGACATGAGTCTTCTTGATCCTGATTGGCCTGGCTCATATCATGTGCCCATCTCTCACCAATCACAGTGGTCTGGAGGATGGAAGTGTCTAATTGGTTTGAAAGCGGTCACGTGTCCTACTCATAGAGTCTAGTAATGGAGGCGAATTTCTTGAGCCTTGTAGGCTGAGAGTGGCAGAGGGATAATTGTTACTACAAATGAAGGATCCCCTGATGCTGGACCACAAAAATAACAAGTGTCCATCCCTGTACCGTGAGCTTCTCAGGGCATAGCACTGCGTCTCGCACACAGTGAGCACTTAGCAAACACTGGGTTCCTGAATGAGGAAGAGAGTGTATATGCCCTGGCCCTACATCCTTCTCTCCCCCGCCCCCCCAGGCTCATCCATTGCCCACCATGGCCATTGCAAGCCATCAGCCTTTTAGGGATTGGGGTTTAAACAGTTGGCATCTTCCTATACTTTTCTTCATCCTACAGTTCTAGCCAATATAACTTTCATGGGTCGTGATGGCTTTTGTTCAAGAAGCCACAGAAAGAAATGATTTCTTGAAGGATTTTCCACAATGGGATCAGATGATCGCTAATCTAATAAGACACCATACTAATGGTGATATTAATAATATTATGTGATTGCTGCAAAAATCACATTGCTCACTGAATGAAAATTTTTGAAAATTTTCATGCTGAAAAGTTTGGGATGACCAACATACAGTTGCCTGTGTTACTCTGTAGCTACCTTATAGCACATTCATAAAAACAAGCAAACAAATCAATAACAGCTTGATGTTCCTATCAAGGTAGTGTAATTATGAGTGTTTTATTTCCTTCTTTAAGCCCATGTGTATTTTCTCTTTCTCCACAATGAACAGTCTTTGATTCATACTTTGGATGCTTTTTTATTGAGAGGGGGAACTTTATAGAAGATTCCATTCTCATCTACTTAATTATCACTTTGGGGCAGATTCCTCAAGACCGAGGTAGATTGGATTCATGAGCTCTTTGGTGAGACGCAGAAACACCATCCCCAGGCCCGGGCCTACCCCTAACATGTGCAAAACTCAGAGCAAGTACAAATGGAGGCCTGCCTACCATATGTCTGACTATTTACAAAGTATAATTAAGCTTATAAATTGTTAAGTAAAAGCCATCCATTCTCCTGCCTTGACAAATATAACTTCATAGTGATCTGGAAATTCAGCTTTGATTTTAGAATCTTTGGACTCCTCGGAGTTGTTCACTGGATCGTGGTGGCATGGAAGGGTGGGCCTGTGTCCTTCTCCTCCCACCCTTGGCTCCAGCCCACATTGCAAGAGGCCCCATGAGCCTCCCTCCGTGTCTAAGCTCCATCACCCCGCTTTGGAAATAGCCATTCCTTGGCCACTTTGGGGGCTAAGGATACACATCAGTGGTCATCCACTCTCAGGGGGAAGGCCATGTGCAAGTCTTAAGTACATTTCCTTGCCCCTCAAAACGCCCCACCCCATGAGGAAGGCCGGAGCGGATCCTCTAAAGCACAGGGCCCAGGGCAGGAGAGGCACTGCCAGTGACGGAGGGTGCTGGGTCACAGATAAGTTGGGGTGGCCTCTGTCATTATGACTGCTGCTCCAGGGGTCCCCATTCACCACACACACCATGGTCTATGTCTTGGAAATAATCTCTATAGTAAAAAGAAATCTGTCCTCACGTGGAGCCATTGTTGAATGTCGAAGCTTCTTGTCAGGAAGCGCCATAGATGTGGGTGCTTTCCGGTCCTGGGCCCCAACTCCTTAAAGGACCTGCTAAGGGGCCAGCCCACGGTGACCAAGACAGGCATCAAGTGAGGCTTCAGAGTTGTTTCAACAGATGTTGTCACCACGCTGCCCAGATTCCTCCAACACTTTCCATTATAGTCCTTGCCACCAATGTCATCTTGTGAGGAACCCAAACTCCCCGCCTGATGGAATTTCTTCAGTGGAGCACGGGCAGGCCAGAAGTGCCGAGGGGTTGATGCCTTCAGGAGCAGCCGCCGAGGGCCGAGCTGCAGGGCGAAAATGCCAGCTTCCTCTTCCCTCTGGTGGAATCATTCTGAGGCATTAGCTCTACAGCGTCTCCCAGAGGTGCCTGGCAAGATTGAATCTCAATTGTCTACAATGTTAGCCTGATCATCAATGTCCCCTTTGTCAGTGTCCTTCCATCCTCCCTCACACTTCTCCACTCTATCACTATTTCCTGGCATATTTTCCTTGGACATTTCCCTAGCGAACTCCTTGTACCCAAATCCTTCTCTTGGGGGTCTGCTGCTGGGGCACCCGCCCTAAGGCAGTTGCCTGTTTCCGATTCTACTGACTTCAGTTGCTTCTGTCATGTCAGGTGCCGTTCTCTGCATTTGACCGTTACCATCTTCAGTTTAACGGATGAGGAAACCAGTGCTCAGTGAGATCAAACAATCTTCCTGAGCAGTCACAACGATAAAGCAGCAGAGAGAGGATTTGAACCAAGTGCTCAGACTCCAGCATGCAAACGGTTCATTACTGAGCTCTAAATGCACAGAACGTGGCACAGATGCCCGTGCTTAGCTTGGGCGTGGATTCGAACAGAAGAGCAGTGCAGGGTTTTTGGAATCAGCACAGCGTTTTTGAGACCCCGATGTATCGTTTTCTTGTTGTCTGGCCCTCCATGCTCTTCCTTATATATTGGCCTTAACATGAGTAGCTCCCTGCCAGACTGGTTGGGGCAATTAAATGACGTGGTGCGTTCATGGTGCTTTGCACCAGGCCAGGCACTCGGGATGTGCCCTGCGCGTGTGTCAGTGAGCTTCCCCGTTGTCCTCTCCTCCTCTGGATCGTGCCTGTTGCCTGGGCTGCCGGGAAGGTGGGTAATGGCGGAGGAGAACGCAGCCTCAAAAGCCTGTTGTTTCCAGCAAGTATCTGGCTAATTTATTTCAAAAGGTTTTGCTTCTATGAAGTTTAATAGAGTTGATGAGTATTAAAGGAATCATTTAATCTTTATTTGAATGTGAGCAGTAAATGTGTTTTGGAGATTATATTCATTCCCCAGTGACTCCAAGTGCTTTCCCATTCCAAAGCTGATTTTCATCCATCAGAGCAAAGGGTTTGCAGCTCCGTGGAGTTGTCTGAATGAGAAGCAGGCGTTCCAAACAGAGGGTGCCGCTTGGCCTCATCTCGAGCAAGGTGGCAGAGCTTCCTTCTGGGCGCAGGGACACACCCGCGGGCGTGTGGCCATGTGGCTCCACCCCGGCCCCGTCTATTCCTGTCCTGAGCTGTTCCCGAATCGGAACGAGGCTTCGCGTCTCTGTAAAGCAGCCTTCAGAAGCCCAGGACTTAGAGACAGGTCTGTCTCCCCTCCGCAGCCTGCTGGCTCTTCCACTTTACTGCACCAAATGGAAGGTCAGCCACATTCGCTAAAGGTGAAGCTGCTAAGATCTGTCTGGGGAGGCATTTCACCAAATGAATTTTAATAGCTTGGAATCAGGTTAAACTCATGAAGAAGGAAGGAAGGGAAGGCTTACTTGGTATCGAATGTGTAATACTACATTTTTACAGCCTGTAAGCACTTGGGATGTGCATGTTGCTTCGAGGGCGGGAGGAATCTGTGCTTCCTGCCAAGAGCAATTCGGTCTTTGGCCCAGCAGCAGCCAAGGGAAGCCTCTCTGGGTGGGCAAAACATTCCCAAGTCGGGGCAGAACGTTGATGGGCTGGTTACACAATTAAGTATATCTTGAGTCCAATAGCGGGGTGTGAAGGGCAAGTTGAGGAGGAGGAAAGATGGTCAGAGGTTTCCAAGGGGGTTAGGTGGGCCTCACACCTTCCCGCACTGGGTCTCTCATGCTCACAGAACCCTCTAAAGTGTGCCCCACGCACACAGTGAGCCTTGTCTTCTCAAATGGGAACACGTAGAGAGGAGAAAAAACTGGCCAAAAATTCCAGTCCCAGTTGGGATCAGAACCCAAACCTTTCTGTTACCCAACATGTGCTCTTTCTCAGACATGGCACCACCTGTTGACCAGAAGTGAGACCTAAATTCAACGTCAGCTCCAGCACTAGGTGGTCTTGACTAAGTCACTTACTCCGTTGGACACCAGGTCCATCAGTGCAATGGGAATGATAACGCTGCTTTATACACATGGTAAGATTGTCATGAGGAGCAAATACACGTGAACGTGCTTTAAAGGCAACCAAGTGCTATTCAGATATAGTTATTTGTCATTTATTGATAATGGTGATCATGAAGACAACCATGATGGTGACCACTGTGTCACCAGAGACACCTAATCTATGAACACTTCCAGGAGGGATGCCAACAGCACAAAGGTCTCTGTGGAGAAAGCCACGGGGCAAAGTATTTGGCAACTGCTGCTAATCGAGTAGAAGGACGAAGCCAGACGCCAGACAATCAAAGGCAGTGTGGAGTAGGAGGAAACGCAGACATGTTCGAGCATTCTAGCGGTGAATTCGGACCAAGAAGCAAGAAAGAAGGCTGTCGTGGAGGGGTCAGGTGGGTCAGAGGCCAGCAAAGCAGCGAAGGAGGGGGGCAGGGGAGAAGCGGGACGGGCCCTGGGCCCTGAGCAGCAATGAGATCACAGTGTCTTTGTGAACTGTCAGTTGCAGGTCGTATTTCTGAATGACGAGCCAGTAGCTTTCTGCTGAAACCACGGGGGCCTGCTCTGGGACCAGCCCCCGGCTGCCGGAGTACGTGCAGGTGGGGTCTTACAATATTTATGGACTTCAGACGCATGCCCTCCGGAGCTCCAAGAGGCGAAAGCACATTCCAGATGCGTAAAGGCTGAGTATCCCTGCGTGAAACGCCACGGGAGGCCCGGGTCTCAGCGGAGGCCGGGTGGGTGCCGGTGGAGATGAGGAGTCCAGAGCCTGAGGCCAACCGGCTTCGGGGCAGGCACCCTCTGGGGCGACTCCTCCTGTGGCTCTTGGCAGAAAAACCGCAGAGAGACCCTTCCCTGAGGGGGTTATTTAATTTTCTCGTCACATTATTTAACGTGACCACTCTCGCGTACTCCTGTGGGAGCACGAGTATAGCTGTCTGCTGGCTCTTTCCCTCCCCTGTTAAAGGCTGAACTCCTTCGGGTGACAGAAATAGGTTACCCTTGTTTCGGAAGGTGCTAGAAGTAAATCCGGCACTTCATCGGTGTTCGTTATACAAAAGGCGGCTTGTTCTCCGTGGCTGGGGTGACTGCAGTGCCTTTGGCCCCAGACCTTGGTCCCGGGCCTTTTGGCAAAGAGGGTTTACAAAGGAGTGACTGTAATGAAGGATAAAAGGCCACAGTCTGCTGAAGGTGAAGGGGTAGAGAACAGCAACTTTTGTGTCCTCGGGGCCAGGAAGAACCACCTGGGGCTTCTCGGGTGTGAGTTTAATCTGCCAGTGACTGTGATAAGGCATCCTTTTTCCGGACACATTATCTGTCGCCACACCACACGGACCCTCACCAGCTGACAGGATAGCAGGGGCCATGCAGAGGCTGGGAGGGGGACGCCGGGAGAGCAGAAATCAGGCATTTTGCCAGTTAAGACACCGTCGGCTTCTGGTGGGTAAACCAGAGGTGAAAGCGGGGCACTGGGGCGGCTGGTTCGCCGTGAATGAGGTTCCTGCTCACCTCAGAAGTGGGCAGAACACCCCAGGCGGCACTTCTCACGGAGGAGGGAGGCAAGAGGCAGTCCTAGCAGATGTGAGGACAGCCTTTTTCCTGTGAATTCAAGCTATTTGGCGCTCTCAATGGCAGACCCCAAAGAAACAAATGATACTTTGAAGCCTCGACACTGAAAATATTTATTCTGCAACCACGGAACGGAACAACAGGTGATCTTAGGAGGCCCTTAAGAGTCATTGAGCTCAATGTCTGTGTCTGAACAACTTGGAGAGTGAGGGGCAGAGACCCCAGCTCTCAGCTTCTGGAATCCAGGCCATCTTTCCACTGCACCCTTGCGTCTGCTCTACGCTGTAGGGCGCTTTTGAGGATACACGTAGAAAAGCAAACCGCAGCCATGGTTTCATTGTGTAATAATAATCGTATTAGCTGAGTTCTTCCAATGGCTGTGACTTTGAGAAACTCCTGACAATGTTCTCCTCAAGGTCGGGAATCTGTGCATATTTTTTCCTCCCGAGATCTGTTGCTCAGGTCCCATGTATACAATATGGATCATCCTTCTAGTGAATTCCTCTTTCTGCCCCAGTTCATTCCTGTGGCTTCTACTTGAAGAACCCTAACTGATACCCTCGCGTATGTCGCATTCATTCATTCATTCATTCTTTCACTCACCGTTTATTTAGCACCACCACCTGCCAGGCACAGATAGCAGTACCGATGAAACATGACTCCTGTCTTCAAGGACTTCAAGTTTAATGGGGAAGAGATACAAGTAAGAAGAAAGGCAGCAGCGCAGTTTGTAAGTGCATGCCAGGGAACAGGAAGTGAAAGCAGCTGAGACTCCATGGAGTCAGGGAAGGCTTCCAGAAGAGAGGTTGCTTACGTTAGGCTCTGATGGGCAGGTAGAGGTGGCCCAAGCAGAGAGAAGGGCAGAGATGCACTCCCTTTGGAGTGGAAAGCATTGTACGAAGGTCCAAGGGTGTGCAGAAGTAGGGCACATCTGAGGCTTAGCTCGCAGGTTAGCGGGACATAGGACAGGCATGGGGATATGGCAGAAGGGGCAGCTGGAGAGGTTGGCAGGCAGCCACCGGGCCAGGATGTCTACTGGTGATTAGCCAACGACACTGAACATTCCCCCGGAGGAGCCGCTGAAAAGTTTTCAACAGGGAATGCTCTGGTCATGCTTGTATGTTAGAAAAACTGCTCCAGCCTCAGCTGCACACTGATTTGGGAGAACCTCGGTAGAGACCAGTCATCCGAGGGACAAGGACAGGGGTCTGAACCAAGTCACTTGTCATGGGACTCCACGTGCTAAGGCTCAGGCTGAGGAGAGAGGCCTCTATTTGGAAAGTAGACTCTTTAGAGCATATTCATCTAGATGGACGGATGAGAACAAAGAAAAAACCAGAAGATGGAGTCCCACTGTGCCCTTCCTTCTCTGTCGCCTCCTGCATCTAATCGGATCGTGTCATGTTTCTGGCTCAACTCTTTCCATGATGTTCCTTAGCTTTCAGGAAAAAGTTCATACCCTTGGGTTAATCAAATAAAGCGTTTTCTAATCTGGTCCCTGATAACCTTTGTGTTAGGAGCAGGGACAAAGTTTGTTTGCTCATTTCCCCATATTGTACTTTGAAAATTTTTAAACTGCAGAAAAGCTGAAAGAATAGTATGTGAATAACTCTCTACGCTTCATCTAGATGGACCAGTTGTTAACATTTGCTGCATCTGCCTTCTCTCCCCCTCTCCCTCCCTCTCTGGTTTGCAATGTGTCCACATTCACACGCAGAAACGTGTCTTAACTGAACCATTTGTAAGATGCAGACATTGTGATACCTTACAGCTAGATACATCAGCACGTATCTCATAAGAGCAATGACATTCTCCTACAAAACTGCAATTCTCAAGAAATGCAACCTCAAACCAATCATATACTCTAATACACAGCCCATATTTAAATTTCCCCAGATGTCCCCATGTGCTTAATAGCTTTAAAAAAAATCTAGAACTCAAAGATTGTGAATTGCACGCAGTAGTCACATCTCTTTAGTCTCCTGTCATTTACAACAGTTCTCTCTGCCTTTTTGTGTCTTTCATGCATGACCTTTTCTAAGAGCCTAGGCCAGTTGCCTTGTACAACGAGCCACAGTCTGAGTACGGCTGATTGTTTCCTCAGGGTGGGATTCAGGTTGTGCATTGTGGGCGAGCATTCTACATGGGTAGTGTTATATCTTTCTTGCTGTGTCTCATCAGGAGGCACCTAACAGCTGTTTGTCTCATTATTAATGATGCTACCTTTTTTTTTAATGATGCTAAGTTTGATCTCTCCCCGAAAAAAGCACCTTTCCCCCTTTGTAATTAATCAGTAATTTGGAGGGGTGATGCTATGTGACTGTGTAAATATCTGGTTGTGAACAATGTCTTACCAGTTGTCACCCGTTAATGATCCTTGCCTGAATCAGTTACCCTGTTGTCAGTTACAACATATTGATTTCCTAAATTTTTCATACCTCATACATTTATTAGCTAGCCTTCATCTATGAAGAAGAGCTTTCCCTCTCTACTTCTCCACCTCCTCACCATTTTTTTCAACACTTCATTATTATTTTTTTTTAATTTTTTTTTAATGTTTATTTATTTTTGAGACAGAGAGAGACAGAGCATGAATGGGGGAGGGGCAGAGAGAGAGGGAGACACAGAATCGGAAGCAGTCTCCAGGCTCTGAGCCATCAGCCCAGAGCCCGACGTGGGGCTCGAACTCACGAACGTGAGATCGTGACCTCAGCTGAAGTCGGACGCTCAACCGACTGAGCCACCCAGGCGCCCCTCCTCACCATTTTTAAAAAAGAATTACTATGGACTCCTTGATTCCTCTAAAAATATATATATATATATATATATATATATATAGAGAGAGAGAGAGAGAGAGAGAGAGAGATATGTGTGTGTGTATGTATATATAGATATAGATATAGATATAGATTTGATGTTCTAGTCATCCCAAATCTGCCTAGTGGGAGCCCCTTTAAGCCAATTATTGTGTCCTTTTGGCATATCTCCCGTAGCCTTTGAGTACTTCTCTGCTTTCTGACATATTATTTTCCAGCATCATCTGGTACTCCTGAAGGACAGAGTTTTGGGAAGAAAGATGATGAGTTTAGTTTTGTGCATGCTGCATTTAAATTTGGCGTACCTCTATGATAACAAGTATCTGGTAGGCAATTGTGTATGCCAACTAGTAGTCTGTGAGAAGGATGTATAGCAAGATAATCCTTTCGATGGGAGAAGAAATGATTAGAGCTTCTATTTAGATTTATTTGTATCCGTTTCCCACACTTCTATTATAAATGTTTTATAACATACAGAGTAAATAAGTACAAGAATTCATGCATGTCACCTATAAATAAATAGCTATACACACAGAGGGGTCTATGCTGAATACTTAAAATAATAGCATGAACAAAAATATTTGGAGAACCTTGGTATAATTGTAGTTGAAGCTACAGGTTGAAAGAAGTCACCTGGAAGGTGTTTCTAGAATAAGAGGAGCAGAGGGTCTCGAATGGAAGCACAGGGAAGCCTCAACCCTCAGGACACGAGGAAAGGACTAAAGTAGACCCCTAGAAAGGGCACTAAGAGAAAGGCAGCCAAGAAGTATGAGATAAACTTGGGAGAGTGGTGTTATCAAAACACACAGAGTGGTGGAAATGTCAGCAGTTCCAAATACTGAAGAGAAGCTAAGGAAGAGAGGCCCGGAATGTGTCCACTTGACTTGGCAATATGGAGACCATCACGCTGCTGACTGATTGCAGTGTAGAAAGTGAGGACGACTCCAGAGCTGTGTCTGTGAAGGGAAGGAGAGAGATCAGAGAGGGCCTGGAAGAGTGTGCGGGACCGGCTACTGCAATAGTCATGCCAGCTGCTGCAACAAATAGCCCCAGCTGTGAAGTGAGGATGATGCTAGAATACTGTGTGGACTCTTGAGGGGCGTGTGAAATAGTCTAAAGGGCTCGAGAGAAAGGGGCTGTGGGAGTCTGACTTGACACGGCTGATGGCAGAGGGCGGCACAAACACACAGTGGGCACGTATTTTGACAGCACGGTGCCGGGCACAGAGTACGTGCTCAATCAGTGTTCGCTGAATAACGATGGCCTTCAATTTTCCCCCACCGTGGCTGGACCCAGTCTGAAGTATTCCGGTGCTGCCCGAGGTAAGCCCAGACTGGTCTGGAGCAGAGCTGTAATGGACGTGTCTGTCTTTAACACAGCCCGTCGTCCATCTGGGGTCCTCTCCAGTCCTGCTGGAGTGTCACTTCCATTCCAGGGCACACGGTCCCGTTCTGTGCCCCACCTGGCCCTTTCCCCGATTCCCCACCTGAGCAGAACCTTTCACTCTGAACCTCTCCATCTATTTCATCCATCAGCATCAGCTACTCTTGGGAGCCTCATTCTTTGCCAGGTAAAAATAGGAAAATAATCTGTGCTAGGGGGTGAGCGTGCTAATGCGCTCATAGGAAATCAGCTTTGGTCCCGTCTCGGGTGAAGAGTCAGGAAAAGGGACCATGTGCAGGGGCCAAAGAGGCTTTACTTGTTATCTGGGCTCTGCTGTCTCCTATAGGTGAGGCCTGGGGCAGGTGCCTAAGTCTGCCGGGTGTGGTTTCCTCACCCATAAAACGCTGATAATCATATCTAGCCTGTAGGTCACGATGAGAATTAATCGAAATAATTCTCACAAAGTTCTTAGCATGTAATAGTAAACATGTTAATCAACCTTTTCATTCACTATGTATTGAGCGTGTACTTGGGGCCAGGCATTGTCCCAGGCACTGGGGATCTGGCGGTGGGGGTGGTGGGGGGGGGGAGAAAGAATCCAGTCCTTGCCCCCACGGAGCCCGCACTCTAGTGAGGGAGGGAAGAGCAAACAGATAAGTGTGTAACATACTGTCAGATAATGAGTTCTGTGAAGGGAAAGAAAGGAAGGTGGGGCCTAGGGAATGTGTGGGAGGGTGAATTGAGGTGGGGGCTTGGCAAGACCCCTCTGAGGCCAGACGGTGAGCCCACCGCAATGGGAGTGGGAGCGCTCTAGGCACAGGGACGAGCAAGTTCCGGGGGACCTCGGCTGGGAGCACACTAGGAGAGCACCGTGAGAGTCTGTGCGCGTGCGTGCGTGTGTGCCCACGCGCGTGCGTATGTATGGGTAAAAGGGGACGAGATCAGAGGGGTGAGCAGAGGCTGGATCATTGGAGTCTTGGCGGCCACAGTAGGAACTTTTGATTCAGTTTTATTCTGAAGCTGTTAGAAACCATTGGACAGTGAGAACAGAGAGAGAGGACTTGTTTTGAAGTGAGCCCTTTGGCCGCTGTACGGAGAGTGGATGGCAGGGTGGGTACGAATGGAGCAGGGCGACCTATTAGGCGGCTCTCCCGGGGTCAGGCAGGAGAGGCGGTGGCATGTGCCAGGGTGAGAAGCGGTCAGGCTCAGGGTCTGTTTTACAGTTAGAGCTGGCAACATTTGCTGACGGACGGAGAGTAGAACAGAGAGAACAGAATCCAGGCTGGCGTGCAGGCTTTCTGCCTGAGCAACTAGGTCTGTGGTGGTATCATTTTTTATATTGGGCATATTAGATATTAGCAGCGGCAGCAGGAGCAGAAGCATCTTGACCTTCGAACCTGTTTAACGACTATCTGGAACACAGCCTGGAGAACAGAAGGGTCGCAAGGCCATGATCAGGGTTAGTAGACTAGTGAATGTTGACTGATTAGTAACACCGTGGGCATAGAAGCAGGGCAAGGTGGCTTAAATACTCAGTAGTGATCAACTTGGGCCTACACCAGCAGCAGCGGCACCCGAGAACTTGTTGGAAATGCAAATTCTTGGGTCCCGCCCCTGACTTACTGAATCAGAAACTGTGCAGCCGGGCTCCGTGCTCTGTTCCAGGGGGTTCTCATGCGCGCTGCAGTGTGACAACCACTGGCCTAAGGTATTTCTTTGCTGCTGGGAATCTGAAGAAGGCTGCAGAGGTCCCCAGGAATGGATCATCAAGCCCCAGAAGGTCTGGGTGACAGGAGACCTACACTTGGGAAAGGAAAAGGAAGTCAAGAAGGTGGGAGGGGGGCGGTGGGCGGGGAGGCGAAAGGAGGAATCGAAAAAGGGTACTGTTTGGGGGTGTTGAAGCCCCTGGAAATGGGCCCAAGGGCTGCGTGAAGAATCAGCTAGAAGCTTAGTAAACAGAGCTTGTTGATACTTGTATGTATATTCATTTAACTTGGTTGGCCCTTGGCATTTTAGGAGATTTTACTTTGAGAATTTGTAACCTTCCCAGCAGTCTGAATAGTTTAAAAGAAAAGGCCTTTTGAGTTGCCTGGGCGGCTCAGTTGATCAAGCAGCTGCCTCCTGATTTCAGTTCAGGTCAAGACCTCATGGTTTGTGAGTTCGAGCCCCATGTCAGGCTCTGTATTGATGGCGTGGAACCTGCTTAGGATTCTCTCTCTCTCCCTCTCTCTCTGACCCTCCCCTGCTCGCTCGCTCTCTCTCTCTCTCTCCCTCTCTCTCTCTCCCTCTCTCAAAATAAATAAATAAGCATTTAAAAAAGAAAGGAGAAGGCATTTTTGGCACTCTTATGCACGCCAGGGCCAGAGTTTTAAAGGGAGACCACCTCCAAGACTAGCTGCTGAGGTAAAGATAAAGGATCACTCCCCCATCCCAAAACCTATTCTACAGATGTTCCTTCTAGACGGTGGACTGACTTTGAACTTTGGAGGGGTAGAGGCCTTATTTTTATAAGAGAGGCCTCTTTTCCTCCCCCACCCCCTGAGACAAAAAGCCAAAAAAGGCACCTCTCTAAAAGAAGGTCTTAAAATTGGGAAGTTTGAAGTGTTCCGGGCAACATGTCGGGCCTAGCACTGTCGGCTTCCCCTTCGTGCCACCGCCTCCTGGCCGGGGGTGGGGCGGGCTCTCTGATCCCTTACCCCGCCTGGGCAGGCAGCTGCGGGCCTTGTGATCGGCTGACCCATTAGTTCCCGTTCCCCGAGAGTGCTCACAAGATGACTGGATACACGCGCGTCCCAAGGTGCCGAGGAACACCTGGGGACGCACGAGGCCCGCGTCGTCTCTTGAACCAGAATTGAGTTCAGTGTCAGGGAAACGGCTTTCCAATCGAAAGCTTCCGGCGTGCGTTGCCGTGGACCGGGTTGCCTTCTGTGCTCTGGGCAGGGTCTCTGTGCCTGGCTCGTTGGCCCCCACGGGCCCCTACTTTGCTTCAAGACTTTCTGCCGCTCCCGCCTTTGAGGTCGGCCACATGCCGTCGGCACCGCCCCTACCAGGGTCACTTTCCATTTCTCTGCCCATGTGACTTCTCAGCAGCTTTTGGCACCCTCCACGCAGAAAATGATGTTCCCTTTGGCATTCGTGACCTCTGATCCACCCCTGACCTCCCTGGCTGCTAGCGGGCTCCTCCCACTCTGGCTGTTTCTTAAGAGCACTCCAGATTCTGCCCCCGGGCCCGCTTCTCTCGGTGGTCTTATCCGTTCCCGGGATTTCAACCGGTATCTGCCTATATTCTCATGTGTCCCAATCTCCACCGCCAGCCCAGACCTCATTCCTGAATTTTAGACCCTGTGCTCCCCTGGAGTCCCATGGCCCTTTCCACTGCAGCCTGTTGAAAGTGTGTTCCTCCCCTGCCCCTGGAGGCCTGCTCCCGGCCCTTGTCCCTAATAACAATGAATTGCTCCTGACCTTGAATTGCTGCACCATCCTCAGGTCCCTCAAGCCTGACACCTGCGCACCGTCCTTACCTGCCTCTCCCTCTTCCCTCCCCCTAGCCAGTCACTCACCGAGTCTGCTTCTGTGAAATGTCTCCAGATTCATGACTTCTCTTGCCTCCAGCTCTAAAGTCATTCAGATCACTGTGCCGCCTCCTCTCTTGGTAACCCTTGGATCTTCGCCACCTCACCACCGGCCCCTTGTGTCGGCTCACCCGTCAGCCTTCTCGGACAGGGAAGCTCTTCTCAGCAGACCCTTCCGCCAGGTCTGGAGCTGGTCTGGGGTTGAGAGCCGGGCGGGTTCACACGGGGCCCCTCAGCAGAAACTCCAGGCGTACCTGCACACTCCCCACCCTGGAGCCGATGACCCCCGCGAGCTGTTGGACTGTACGTCGACCCCCATTACCCAGCATATTATAAATGAATGTGCACTGATGAGACACGGTCCCGTCTGGCTCGGTAATCTTCAGCCGTGAGCAAAGTGAGAAAATAGCACCTGTTTCCAAACCCTTATCTGTGGAGCCTGGAACCTCCTCCCTCCATCGAGTCCCTTGGGCAGCAGGTCTTGCTGCAATGGATCAGAGTGTGTTGCAAGGGCCGCTCTGAGACATGGGGCAAGGATGAAGTGGCACGAGTGGACACAGGAAGGATGCCCCTGGCCGGGGTCGAGGACTTTAAGGCGTGTGTGCTTCGGGGAGTCTATCTCAGTGTTGTGTGAGTGTCCCAAACCTGTGTGTCCTGTCTGGAAAGGAATTCAGACGCGCCACAGTATTGGGACAGTTGTAAAACTGGACTCAACGGATTGTCCCTTCACTTTGCCAGAAGGTAACTGCCTAAGCTGTGGGCATTCAGGAAGGAAACTGTTCCCCGTCCATTGAGCACAGTTCCTTTACCTAGGGATGCAGTCTTTCTGGTCGGTCCCTAAAAGAAATGAGGTATCTTAGTTTGGGTTTCCTGGGAGAGACACTTTGAGTCAGAGAGGCGCGTGTGGAAAGTCTATCGGGAGCACCCTTTGCCCTCTGCCCTCAGGAGCAACACCTATAGGGAGGGAGGGAAGCAGGATGAGGCAGAGGGATAGCCTTATAGAACTGTCCTGAATAGAGGCAAAGGGGCTGGGTCTCTGTACCGCCTCCCGCTCACCCTGCAAGGCCGTGTGACCTTGGCCAAAGAGGCCTCCCCATCAGCCAAGAGCAGTCTCCAGAGTGGGACTCGGCCTCTGCCAGTCCCGGTGGCTGAGGGCCAGAGTGCCTGGGGGGGGGGGGCGGGGGGCGGGGAATGTGGACACCATGGTACCCGCCACGTATGGCTGAAAATGCAAACCCACCCGAGAAAAGCAACAGACTCTATTTTTCACGGCTACCAAGGAGTAAATGATACCACAGTCTCTTTTGGTAAGGTTTGGATAAGGGTCATGGAAGTGGATTTGAGGTTGAGAGGAACAGGGACCAGGGTCGGGGAAGAGCAGAAGAGATCGTGAGGAAGGACAAGGAAGGGGAATCTGGATGGCTGGGGGCTTCTTGCTCGTGCAGTTCTGCTAGCAGGGAAGCCCCCATCCCCTGCCCAAGGATTGGTGACGACCCAGAGTTTCAGCTTGCCCGGAGAGAGACCCTGGGCGGGAGAAGATCTCTCTGTTCCTGCTCTACCACTTGGCAAGCGGGGACTAGTGACGGCCACCTAATCTGGGGGCTTCAGTCTTTAGGGGAAAAAAGGGGAAAATACACATCGATGGCTGCTGCGAGGGATGCACCGATAAAAACGAGCACTTCAGTAATTGGAAGTGAGATCTAAATTATCATGAGAATCGCGGTGCTCAGGGGTGGGAGAGGTGATTCAACGCACTCCCTTTACAGATGAGGCAACGGGTTCAGGGAGCAGAAGTGACTTGCCTGAGGTCCCCAGCTTGTCAGTGGCAAAATCAAAACTAGGCGCAAGGTCTCTCTGACTTGTGGTTCAGTGCTCATTCAGAACACCCAGCTTCTGTAGTCTTTGTGGGCTGCCTGCCTTCAAAGCAGCCCCAGGGCCCGGCAGACTTGGGGTTTTGGAAGCTCCTGTACTATGCAGAGTTCTGGTGCTGGTGCTCCTGCCAGCCGGAAGGCTGGCCAGCCAGAGAGGCCTCGAAGACATTTGCATTTGGGTGAAAGGGGCCGATGGTCTTGGACTCACAGCTGAAGGTTTTCTGGGGTGGAAATTAAAGTGGCAGCAGGAAGCAGAATGCGACCTAATTAGCAGTTTGGTCTCCGAGGCTGACCTCCTTTCGGGAAAGCTGGCACTCGTAGGAGCATAAAGCAGCTGTCGCCTCTTCCCTGCCTGGCCAGGTGGGCTCAGAGCAGTGCCAGCCCAGCCGTCACCCCACGCCAGATGCCCTCCTGGAAAGAAGTCTCACCTCGCCCCCTAGAGCTCTCCATCCTATGGCTCCAAGGGGCTATGAAAACAAGCCACACTCCCAGCACGAAACCCCTTTAAAAGGCGGGAAGGAAGAGAGGGAACAAAAGCCTTTCATATCTCTGGGGGCAGGGGGGAGGCTGGAGGACTTGAACTGTGCTCAGGAGGCGAGGGGGCTGGGGGGGGGAGGAGAGAGGGGGCAGAGGGCGGCGCCATGCGTTCACCAGCGTCTCGCACCTGTTGTCTGCTGTGACCACACGTGCGGGCGACCCCGGGAGCTGCAGCTAAACAGGCGAGCAGTGTAATTAATCCATTGTTTAGCATTATTGGAGCTCACTGCTGCGCGGATTCTTCCTGGCAGTTCTCCCAGCCCCACACGGGAGGTTGGGAGGTTCGTCAGCCTGACGGTGGTGGTGGTGGTGGTGGTGGCTGCGGCGGTGGAAGGAGCAGCAGGGAGGGAGCAGGGAGGGAGCTTGGAAGGATTGAGACCTCAGGTCCAGGGAAAGAATCCCCCCCCCCTTCCCCCAAGGAGGGACACTGCGTAGCTCTCCTCACCCCCCCCCCCCACTTCCGACAGCTAGGAAGTCGGTTGTCTGCCTCCTGCTGAGAAAGCTGGTTTCCACCTTGGTCCTTGGAGGCCAGCTGAGCTGTGGATACTGAGTGGTTGAGGTTTGCCCAGAGGCCGGGCCGCTTCCTGCTGCCTGGCTTCTCCGCTGGTGTGTGGTCAGCGGCTTTCCCTGACATAAGTGCCCCAAGCATCATGACACGATCTTAATGGTCTCACCTGGGGGTAAGAGGCACCATTTTCACAGTTCTTACTAAGCACCAGGCACTGGTGTAAGCACGAGGCATCTATTATATCATTGAATCTTTGCAACATCCCTACTTAGGTAGGCGCTCTCTGCACCCCCATTTTACAGATGGGGTCAGACACACAGAGACACTAAGTCACTTCCCCAAAGTAGCACACTAATAAGCAGTAGACACAGGATTCAAACACAGAGTCTGGCTTCAGAGCCTGTGCACCCAACCTCTGGGGCCGTGGTTCCTGGGTCATACGCCTAGCAGCAGTGGGGCATGAACAGTTTTTCTTGGTATCTTGATCCTTGCATCCACCCGCCAGAGGACATTTCCATTTCTGTCCCATGGATTCAGGTTACCTTTAGAGGGGCCTGGGAGTTTGCATTTTTTTAATGTTTATTTATTTTGAGTGTGTGTGTGTGTGTGTGTGTGTGTGTGTGTGCGTGCGTGCCAGCAGGGGAGAGGCAGAGAGAGGGGGAGAGAAAGAATCCCAAGCAGGCTCTGCACTGAGGGCACAGAACCTGACTCGGGGCTCAAACTCACAAACCGTGAGATCATGACCTGAGCTGAAATCAAGTGTCAGAGGCTTAGGCAACTGAGCCGCCCAGGCAACCGTAAGAGTTTGCATTTTTAACCAGCACTCGGCATACCTTTCGTGAGTTAGTCTGTTTAGGAGGTCCTGGAGATACGGGATTACTTCAGTGCAGTGGTTCTCAAACAGGTGTGAAGAATAAACCACCACCATGGAAGTTACTGACGGCACTGCCAACTCCTCCAGCCCCCACATTTCTGGTTTTAGACCCACTGGTTGGGTTTTCTCACCCCCTCACTTTCGTGGATAAGGTAAGACTGCAGACCTCTTCATTCCATCCTGGTGCCTATCTGTCCTGATGTGCAGCTCTGTGGCAGCCCCACAGGGCTCACCGACCCTCAGAGGCACGGAACGGAGGGAGGTGCCCCGAAGTCCTTGCTGACGGAGCAGGGATCACAAAGCAGCTCCAGCGATTACTGCTCCTTAATCAGATGGTTATTGCATTGCCGGGGCTGGCTCTTGCTGGCTCTTAGCAGCGTGCAGCCGCCCCAGTCAGTACAGCGAAGGAGGCTTTTTTGCTTCCGTGAACCCATGGGGACAGTGGATGGTGCCTTCCTTTCTCTCCCAACTCCGGCACACTGAGAGGAGGAAAGCACATTCCTGGAACTGGACATCATCAGAGAATAAAACACATGACCCAAGTTGGAAACCTATATACGGTCAAACCTTGGATTGTGAGTAACTTGTTCTGCGAGGATTCCGCAAGACGAGCAAACATTTCTAATAAATTTTAACTTGATAAACGAACGATGTCTTGCAACGCGAGTGGTGTGTGATGACGAATGTCACATGATCACAACTGAGCCAATGTTGTCTCTCTTTCTCTCTCTCTCTCTCTCGCTGCAGGAGTGCGGGCGATTGTCTCCTATGCTCGGATGCTCCATCTCAGGCTGTGGCATTTGGCAGAAATCAGTGATTTTTCAGAACGTTGGAAGGTACCCACAACGGCACTAGTATATTTCTTGTCACTTCAAAGCACCTATGGACAGTCCTTTGCTTTTCCAGACAAGAGTAAGCTTAGGAATGCTCTGCTTCATTCCAGGTCAGGCTGCCTGCAGATACAGACCCTTTCCTCGGCTGCCTCATTGCCAGTTACATTAAATACAGTCTGTGACAACAGTTTATTAATACTGTACTGTGGTCAATATCTATGCGAGCGTATACGGTGACCCCATGCAGAAAAGTATTCCATGGAGCCTACAGACAGCAGTGACTCCGTTAGTGATAGTGGAAGTCGTCCTATACATGAACCCTCCTCTCCCATGTCTCCCTCGCACCAGTCATGAAGGTTTTCAGAGGTAAGTGCAGGTTAATGTGTTCATTTTTCTTTACGTTTTGTATTTTCTTTACGATTCTGTATTATATTACAGTACTGTACTCATTTTTATATGAATATCTTTGGGTGGTGGAGCACACATCTGAGTCTCCATTATTTCTTATGGGGAAATTCGCTTTGATATACAAGTGCTTTGGATTACAAGCATGTCTTTGGAACAAATTATGCTCTCACACCAAGTTTTTAACATATGTGTATGTTACCTATATATACATATATGTATGTATATACTTGCAAAGCCGTGACTCTTAGCTTGGGAGGCCAGGCCAATGAGTTGTTTTCTGAGTTAAGTGCCAGAAAGGGAAGTCCTTGGTGGTAATGCTAATTAAAGCTAGCCCTTGGGATAGGACGGAGGAGTCCAAGCCCCTGTATACAATTGGTTAAAACAAGTCCCATTGTTTGTTGGTTAGGAAGGTGTCTTGAGTTAGGTCCAGTGACGGGGCTGGCATCCCGGCTTCAGTTCTGATACCTCCTGGGCAAATACAAGTATAGATCAAAAATCATCCTTTTACAACTTGCTGGGGCTGCTGGAACGACCCAAGTCTGCTCCCTGAGGTCACTTTGCGCCCTTCCTGGGCTGCGTGGCTCAGCCACCAGCAGCACATTGGAAGGAAGGGCAGCCGATCCCAGGTCTTTGCCGCCCGGCCTGGGGGTGATCCTTCCCTAGCTACAGGCAGACCAAAGCACACTTTCCGGGTGCAAAATTTAAGGAGGCACACAGTCTCAGGGTTCTGCAAGTACAGGGTCAAGCCTTGAGAATAAGTACCTCCTTAAGTTTTGCACTGGCCTCTAAGTCCCACTGTCTTCCAGGCTGTAAGGGAGGATGTTTTCAGTGTGTGGGTCCAGCTAGAAACGTTCTCACTGGATAAACTATGGTTTCACTCCCTCCGGATCCATGCGATTTCCAGTTGTTCTTGGTTCCTCCGTGGTAGAAATGAATAGGGGGTGTTTCCTGGGACCAAGAAAAGAGAGTGGGAAGGCATGCATCTCAGAGTGTGTCAGATTTTGTTTTTAATTTTTTTAAGTTTATTTATTTGTTTTGAGCGGGGGCAGGGAGAAGCAGAGAGAGAATCCCAAACAGGTTTCCCGCTGTCGGCACAGAGCTTGACACGGGGCTTGAACTCACAAACCGTGAGATCATGACGTGAGCCAAAGCCGAGAGCTAGACGCTCAACCAGCTGAGCCACCCAGGCACCCCAAGGTGTGTCAGCTTGTGACCACGATCTGCCTAGTTCCATGGATTTTACTCATGGCCAGGCCACAGCGGTAGAGGAAGTCTGTCCCATTACAGGGCTGACCTGAGGATTCTCTTGCTGTTCCCTCTGGGCAGAAACATTTTGTTTCAGGAGACGTTTATTTGAAGTCTCCGGCCACACGGAAATTAGTCCTATCAGAACTCACCTATAGGATTCTCCTGGCCAGTCATAAAATAGCACCAGCTGGACAAGTGTGGCTCCTTTTACAGTTTCCAGAAAAGCACTTGAGCCCAATCCCAGGTACGCTAATTCGCAGGTAAACACGGGCCTCTGACGGTCTCCACGAGCCACCGAATCATGCATGCCCCTGACTCTGCGTTGAATTGAGCCCCCATCATCCTGTTCTATTTTCTTTTTATTTTTTAATGCTTATTTTTGAGAGAGAGAGAGAGAGAGACAGAGCGCAAACGGGGGAGGGGCAGAGAGAGAGGGAGACGCAGAATGCGAAGCAGGCGCCAGGCTCCGAGCTGTCAGCGCAGAGCCCGACACGGGGCTTGAACTCACGAACTGTGAGATCATGACCTGAGCTGAAGTCGGATGCTTAACCCACAGAGAGCCACCCAGGCGCCCCCATCCCGTTCTATTTTGAATGGCCTGTCATGAAGGCCAGCTGGTGTGGACAACCGTCTTGGTCCCAGTGGTTATGCCTCTCACCCAACACATTGAGCCAGGGCTGAGTCATGATCATATCTTCATCCGGAGAAGAAGCAGTCATTCCTGTGTAATTGAAATTGTCCTTGTTGGTCTACCTGGCAATTTTCAGCTGTTTCTTCTTGTTCCATCCTTCAAAGACACAGGGAGGAGCCAGCCACCAGCCGCTCAGTAATAAGCCTTCTTGTGGGGCATCTGAAAGACACCCGGGAAAGTGCAGGGTTAATGTGAGAGCCTCATTCCGATTCATTCATGCAAGGACCTCAGGAAGTTTTGTTGTTGAATTTTTTCCCGAACATCAACTATGCATAATGAAGTCAGTGCAGGATGGGCTTTAAGCCCAAATTCACTTGCTTTGGGATTCGTCACTCAGGCTCCTATATTAAATTCACCTTGGGGTCTATGGTAAATTTTATTAAATGTGACTTTCCTCTTTACGGCTAGCATAAACATTTATTATACATCCTGTGATATATGTTTCCAGGAAGTAAGGAAATGCAGTTGTGGAAAGATATGATTCCCAACTGATTTGAAATATAGACGAATAGCATGTTTTAGAAAGGGGCCGGAACTTTAATGGAAAAAAGTAGTTATCAGATTTTTTTCCTTGGCTTTCTCTGTCTTCTCTTCTGGCACCAGTTAAAGGAACATTTCTCAGCCCTTCTCCCCATGCACACAAAAGATGATACCTGATATGAAATGCTCTGAAATCCTGCTTCATTAAAGCCCACAAAAGCTAATGCACAGCTCCCCTCACACTGCCCTAAAATGGGAACAAAGAGGCAGAATAATGTCAAAATAGAACACAAAGGAAAAGAGTTTGTCCTCTGGGCCCGGGAGATGAAAGATATCAGGAATCATCCGTGAATGTTGGGCTGGGCCGATGTTTCTAGGGCTCATTTCGTGGATGATGGGGGATTGTCAGACCGGGCAGCCCGTGTAAACACAGCAAGGGTGCGGGCAAGGCGCTCCAACAAGGGCCCAGGCAGTGTTCCTGTTTAACAGTTCGGTCACCGGCAGCAAGAAGGACTATGTGTGTCAGGATAGGGACAGATGACCAATCAGGGCAGACAGACTTCCACTCACTTGCTGCGCGACAGAATGCCCCCCGAACAGCAGTGTCGTCTAGGGAGCTTGGTTGGGGGACCAAGGAAACAGGCAATTTCGGGCCGTGTTCTGGGTTCTTCAAGGGAAGTGGCTGTAAGAGAAAGCACATCCTCTAAGAAGCCGTGTCGCTGCTGGTAGCATAAACAACCCTGAAGACCAAGCCATTTGGCTTCGTGGCTTTACTAACGGTGGGTGGTAGATCACGGATGGGGTTGGTGCATTCCATCAGGTCAGGACACGACCCCTGGAAAGGTGAGCGGGCAGATTCCGAGTAACCTCGTCGGCACCACCAAGGAATGGTAGAGCTACGGTTTGAAATCGAGCACGATGGGACACAGTTATACGATACTGTCCGTAAAAGCAGTGACAGAACACAGCCTGGACCCTTTCCACCAGCCTGTATTGCTGCTTCACTTAGACTCCTGGACGCCCCTTCAACCTTCTTCCTCTTGCAGTATCCTACCATCCACAGCTAAAGCCAGTTCCTGGGTGCTGGCCCTGGACCCCGTGAGGAGAGAAACGATGAGGGCTGGACAGCCACTGGGATCCTAGCTTCTCTGCTTGGCAAGTGAGGCCGTGTCTTCCTTGGATGACTCAACGCCGAGCCAGAAACAAGTATTTGAGAAAGGGTAGTTCTGGGGGGGGAGGGGGAGGGGAGTGATTCCAGAGGGCAAGAGTGGGGGAGGGAGAGAGTGGAGACAGGGATGGAGAGAAAGTCAATACAAGGGAGCATTATCAGGGCCTAGATCTTCCCGGGCTTCCTAAGAAGCATATAGAATGCCTCCCAAAAATGTCTCCTAAAAGATGGGAGGCAGGAACATTAGTTCCCTGGCTCCCATCCGGCCGAGGGCTAGCCCTGAACTTCTGAGCTGTGCCTGCAGTGGCCTGGGACTCATAAGTGTCTTGGGGCAGAGAGCAAAGGCACGGTGCTCATTCTTGGTGACGCTCATGAGCCTCAGCTGACCTTGAACTGTCCACCCCGGTCACCGTTAGAATCAGAGACTGCGACCAATAGGACGTGTGACAGGGCACCAGGCACATGGACTACAGGAAGTGTGTCTGCAGCACGAGGAGATAATATGCTACCACAGGGGAGCCAAAAACTGAAGGGAGCTTGGACAAAAGTCCTCTCGGCAAATAAGCTGATCTGGGAGGATTCAAACTGACAGAAGTAAGAAGAGCTAGGGAGGGTTGCTGGGAGTTGGGTGGGGGATACTGTCAGGGAAAAGGGCAGAAGTCCTTCTGGATACCCAGCATCCTGTGCATTATAATGCACTTGAGCCCTGACCCAACAGAGTCCTCAACATGAGGTCATAAAGGAGGTGAGACCATACTTTAATGAGATTTTCTGGTTCCAACCTTAATAAACCTCTGTGGGTAGGGACCAGGATGGCCTACATAGTATTGATTTGGGGGCTACGGCAGGGTCATGCCTTTGTGAGAGTATTTAGAAAGCTTGCAGTGCAAGGAATGGGGTGTCGGGAAACAGGGAAGGCCTGGACCAGAATCCTGATTAGACTTTTGGAGCTCTTTGCCCTACAAAGCCAGAGTCTAGACATTGCTGCTTCTCCCTGCCACAGAGCACGTTGGGAACAGGTGAGGGTCTGTGAGGCGCTGCAAACTCAAACTTGCAGAAAGAAAGGAAACGTCCCTCGTGCATGTATATGGTAAACGCTTCGAGAGAGAATCTGAAGATTACAAGCCTCTGAGATGAGTAGGATGAAGTCTGTCTGGTTGAGCTGATTAAATATCATGACAGGATCACAGAAGATACACACGGCCAAGACCCATTAAGTCGTCCCTCAGCAATGCACTCGCGCCTCCAAATACCACAGGCTTGGAAGTTACAGTGGCCGTGTATTATTGGCCTTTTCAGTGTCCCTCCTCTGGAGAACCGATTTCACCTCCATTCTAGGTGGTTCTGGTAGGATATTAATCACACCTGCCCACCTCCACCATCACATGCTCCAGCCGCAGAGGGGTCGTGGAAGGACTGGCCAATCAAACACTTCCATTACTCTGATCACAGCAATGCCTTCCACGATGGGTGTGTGACTTACACAGGAACAGTCGAAGTGTTCACTGAGATTTGATATGTGGATGCTGGCAGAATGAGGGTTTCTCATCTGTTTGACGGTGAAGCTTCTTGAAAATAAAGCAACACCAAGACGGAAGAAAAGTTGAAAGGTGGAGAGACTGAAAGATAACCGTGGAGTCCAGGATCCAACCGTGTGTGATGCCACTGTCTCTTCCAACCTCCCGGTTACGTGAACAAATAAATTCCCTTTGTGCTTAAGCTAGTCTGGCTTGAATTTCTATCATTTGCAACGGAGAGACTATCTCATACGGTGTTTACTGAGCACATAAGGTGGTCCCTGCTAGATATAGTGAGTTGAATGTTGGTTCCCAAAGGCTATATCCCTGTCTAGAAGCTGTGAATATGGTTTATTTGGAAAGCGAGTCTTTGCAGACTTAATTCCTTTAGGGATCTCAAGATGAGATCTCTTGGATTATCGGGATGGGCCCTAAATCCAATGATGAGTGTCCTTATAAGAAACACAGATTGGAGACCCATAGACATAAGAGGAGAAGATACAGACACACAGAAGAGGAAGCCGTATGAAGACAGAGGCCGAGATTGGAGTGATATACCCACAAAAAATGCTGGCAGCCCCCAAACGCTGGAAGAGGTGACGAAGGATTGTTCTCTAGAGCCTCCAGAGGGAGTGCACACCCGCTGATACCTTGATTTCATACTTCTGGCCTGCAGGACTGTAAGAGGATAAATTTCTCATTATTTGAAGCCACCTAATTTTTGATAATTTGTTATGGCAGCCACAGGGAACTAACACACTTGGTGCTTGCCAACAATTCAAATTTGAAAAGAAAGCATTGCTGCTCTGGAGATAGGGGCATACCTTTATTTATTATTTATTTTAAATAACTATTATACAATAACCGTGTTAATGGACTTACGGGCGAAGAAGAATGGCTCATGCAATGGGGTCATATTATAGATGCAGAACTCTCTGATAGTTAAGATTTGATATATGTGTTCAAATCCTGGCCCACTACTTGCTCCATCATATATAGCTGTGCAACCTTGGGTAAGTTGCTTAACCATTCTGGGCCTCAGTTTCCCCATCTGCAAAACAGGAATGGCAATAATACTTTATTCATAGCATGGTCATGATAGTTAAATGAGATAACATACATTAATTTCTTGGAACAGAGCCTCACACATGGTAGGTACCTAATAAATGTTATTCTGGAGGAACTACCTTGTAACGTAACGGCCCCAGGGAAATAGAAAAAATGTGGGGAAATCACAGAGAAGGAGAAGCTTGTGAACGTGACCCCATAAAGTTGTTTATGAATTTCTGTGATCATCCCATACCTGTGCATGCACGGATGTGATCCTGAACAGTGTACTAAAGATATCGAGAACTGAACAAAGAAATAGACCAATGTGCAGGTCAAAGACTGGCCTATGGGTCAGGCACACATGAGACAGGTCCAAATCGCATAGCAAAGGCTTTGAAAACAGAACTGACATTGAAACCACAGCCCAGGGGCACCTGGGTCGCCCAGTCGGTTAAGCGTCCAACTCTTGATTTCGGCTCAGGTCATGATCTTGCAGTTCTGAGATCGAGCCCCGTGTGCTGTCAGCACAGAGCCTGTTTGGGATTCTGTCTCTTCGTCTCTCTCTGCCCCTCCCCTGCTCTCACATGTGTTCTCTCTCTCTCTCTTAAAATAAATAAATGAATATTTAAAAACAAAAAAGAAACCACAACCCACAGAAGGCTGGTCAAAATCGGCAGCCGGAATGCAACTAGGTTTATTGTCCACTAAAACAAAACACAGCAACATTCTCCACAAGATTTAAACAAGAACCAGAATCTGATAACATTCAAAACGTCTAGATGCAATCCAAAAATGACTCAGTATACAGAGAACCAGGATATAATGGTAAGATGATACAAATGCTGGAATTGCCAAACTGAGATTTGAAAATAGCCATTGTAAAAAGACTTCAGGAAGTAAGGGCAAACACTATCGAAATGAATGGAAAGGTAGAAAATCTCAACAACATGAAAAATAGAAGATATATATAAAAAAAAAAAAACAGTGGGAGTTTTAGAACAAGAAAATACAATAACTCAAATAAGAAAAAAAAAAAAAAAACCCCGCCTCACTGGATAGGCTCAATAATACAATGTAGATGGTGGCAGAAACGATCAACAGAAATTAACCAATCTGAGTAATAGATAAAAAGACTGAGAAAAAATGAACAAAGCCTCGGGAACTCTGGGGAAATACCAAAAGGCTTTATAATTGTGCCATCAGAATCCCAGAAGAAGAGGAGAAAGAACTCTATGTTGAAAAAATATTTGAAAAAATAATGGTTGAAAATTACCGTTTGATAAAATACATAAACCTATAGATTCAAGAAGATGAGTGAACTCCAAATAAGATAAACGCAAATAAACCTATAGCCAGACACAGCATAATCAAACTACTGGAAATTAAAAACCAAGAAAAAACTGTCAAAATCAGTCCGAGAAAAACAATGCTTTATTTATAAGAGAACAATTATTCCAATGACTGTGAATTTCTCCGCAGAAGCCACAGAGGCCGAAAGAAAATGACACAGTACTTCTCAAGTGCTGGAAAAACAAGAATAGTTAACTGAGAATTCTATATCCAGTGAAAAGTATTCTTCGGGAGTAAAGGTGAACTAAAGATATTCTTAGATGAAGGAAAAGTAAGAGAATTCATAGCCAGCACACCTGTGCTGAAATAATTGCTAAAGGAATTTCTTCAGACAAGTGAAATGATACCAAGACGAAGCTCGGGACATTAGGAATGTGGGGCGAGCAACAGAAATAGTAATGTAAATAGTAAATAATTATTTACTATTACTAAAGGATTTACTGAGTAGGTAACATTGACTCTTTCTCTCCTCTTGAGTTTTTAAAGATATGTTTGACAGTTGAAAGGAAATGTATAGTGTTGTTTAATGGGGTTTCCAGTGTTTTTAGATGCAATATATAAGACAATTACGACATAAATGTAAGAGGGTACAGGGACCTATTCAGTGTTAAATTTCTTCATTCCACTTGAAATAGTCAAATATTGATTCTAAATAGAATGGGGAAAGCCAAATACGTATATTCTAATACCTCGAGCAACCAAAGATCTCCCAAAAGAGATATAGTAAACAACAATAGATGAATTAAAACATATATTTAAAAATGTTCAAATAACCAAGAGAAGGCAGGCAAGGAGAAGCAAAATAGTGAAAAACAGAGGGAACAAACAGAAAATGACATTGTAGAAGTCAAAACGTTTTCATAATATAAAATATAATATAAATACAAATGGTCTAAACATATCAATTGAAAGAGACGGTCAGCATGGATTCTTTTTAATGACTGAACTGTATGCTATTTACAAGACACTCGCTTCAAATATAATGATATAGCTAGGTTAAAAGTAGAAGGATGGAAAAATACATGGACTGATCAAGAGAAAGCTGGAGTGGCTACACTGATACTGATAGACTTCAGAGCAAAGAAAATTACCAAGGGTGAGGGAGGGAAGCACATACTGATAAAAGAGTCAGTTGCCGAGAAGACAGGACAACACCGTATGAGTATGTGTCTAATGACAGAACACCATAGTACGTGAAGCAAAAACTGACGAAAAGGAGAACGAGACGAATCCGCAACTATAGTTGGAGACTTTGACACTCCTGTCTCAGAAATTGACAGACCTAGTATACAGAAAATAAGGCTATACAGGAAGTGAGCAGCACCATCAACCAACTAAATCTAATAGACATTTTTAGAAAATGTTACCAAAAACCATCGGAATACAGATTTTCAAGTAAACGTGGAACATTCACCAACGGAGACCATGTCCTAGGTCATAAGATAAATTTTAACAAATGTAAAAGATTTACAATCAGAGTATGCTCTCCAACCATAATGGAATGAAACCATAACTCAACAGAAAGGTAACAGGAAATTTTCAAACATTTGAAAATTAAACACACACTTCTAAACAATCCTATCAACCCAAAAAGGAAGTCCCAAAGGGAAATTAGAAAATCTTTTAACTGAACATAAGTGAAAATAAAATATTCAAAACAAACAGTGCTTCGAAGGAAATTTCTAGCATTAAATGCTTATATTCGATAAGGAAAGGGGCCTAATTAAATCTAAGCTTAAACCTTAAGAAGCTAGGAAAAGAACAAAATAAGGGCAATGTAAATGGACAGAAGGAGATAATAAAGGTAAGACAAAATAATGAAAATGAGAACAGAAAAACAATAGAGAAAATCCGCGAAACCAAAAGATGTTCTTTGAAAAGATTTCCACAATGATAAATCGCTACCAATATTGACAAGGAAGGACAAAAAGAAACCAATTGCCAATGTGGGGAATGGATGAAGGGTTATTGCTACACACCCCATGGCCATTGAAAGGATAATAAGGGGACATTATGACCCGTTCCACCCACATGGATTTGACAAGTTAGTTGAAATGGGCCAATTCCTTACAAACCACGAATGACCAAAATTCACCTAAGATGAAGTAAATAACTTGTATAGTCCTGTAACACATTAAAATATTAGTGGAAAATCTTTCAAGAAAGAAATACGGAGGCCTAGATGGTTTCACTGGAGAATTCTACTAAACACTTAAGTAAGAAATAGCACCAATTCTATGCAATCTCTTCTGAAAATATAGAAGTGGGGATTTGGAACACTTCCAAATTCATTTTGTGAGGCCAGCATCACCCGATACCAAAATCAGACAGAAGCAATGTAAGAATAGACAACTACAGACCAATATCTCACATAAACAAACACACAAAGAACCCTCAACAAAATATTAGAAAGTTGAATCCAGTAGTACTGACTGCAATCCTTCCAAGAGCCCCAAAGAACTGGTGGGCGCTTCCTCCATATTCTCCCTCTGACTCACCCCAATAGTAAAATCAAGTTGGCAGAATTTCCCTGGAAGGAGGTTTTCTACACATCTAGCTGCCACCAGAGGGATGGGCCCCCAAATCACCTACTTTTTGATAGCCATTGGGACTTGTGTTCATGAGTCCTACAGGATCACAGCAAACAAAGAAGCCGTTTCTAAATGAGCACAGAAACACCCTCTGTAGCTATGTACCCAGATTCAGCACAGAGGAAGGAGAAGATATGCGCATGTCTTAGCTGCTGCCTGAGGGTCCAGCTTCTAATCACCACCCATCTAGGTGCTGATGGCGAGCCACCTGTTTGGGACACTAATGAGTCTCGGCACATCCTCAACTACCGGATGCCACTGAGAGCAAAGACAGCAGATTGGACAATCACAAAGGTTTGAGGAGCAACCAGGAACTCGGGCCAGGCAGACTGATAAGGTTCACGTCCAACATGAGACCAGTCTGTCAAGACTGGGAGAGGTCCTGCGTCAGGCTCTGGGCTGATGGCTCAGAGCCTGGAGCCTGTTTCCGATTCTGTGTCTCCCTCTCTCTCTGCCCCTCCCCCGTTCATGCTCTGTCTCTCTCTGTTCCAAAAATAAATAAACGTTGAAAAAAAAAATTAAAAAAAAAAAAAAAGGGGCGCCTGGGTGGCGCAGTCGGTTAAGCGTCCGACTTCAGCCAGGTCACGATCTCGCGGTCCGTGAGTTCGAGCCCCGCGTCAGGCTCTGGGCTGATGGCTCAGAGCCTGGAGCCTGTTTCCGATTCTGTGTCTCCCTCTCTCTCTGCCCCTCCCCCGTTCATGCTCTGTCTCTCTCTGTTCCAAAAATAAATAAACGTTGAAAAAAAAAATTAAAAAAAAAAAAAAAAAGGGGCGCCTGGGTGGCGCAGTCGGTTAAGCGTCCGACTTCAGCCAGGTCACGATCTCGCGGTCCGTGAGTTCGAGCCCCGCGTCAGGCTCTGGGCTGATGGCTCAGAGCCTGGAGCCTGTTTCCGATTCTGTGTCTCCCTCTCTCTCTGCCCCTCCCCCGTTCATGCTCTGTCTCTCTCTGTTCCAAAAATAAATAAACGTTGAAAAAAAAAATTAAAAAAAAAAAAAGACTGGGAGAGGTGGCTATTTTATCTAATGCACAGAAACCAACATAGAGAATCAAGGAAAATGAAGAAGAATATGTTCTAAACAGAAGAACAGAATGAATCTCCAGATATTGATCTTAATGAAATGGAGATGAATGATTTACCCAATAAAGAGTTCACAATAACGGCCATGAAGATGGTCACTGAGGTCATGAGAACAATGCATGAACAAAGTGAGAATTTCAACAAAGAGGCAGAAAATACAAGAAAGTACCAAACAGGAATCATAGAACTGCAGAGTACAATAACAAATGAGAAATTCGGTAGAGGGGTTCAGCAGAAGACCAGATTCAACAGAGAAAAGAATCAGTGAACTCAAAGATACGGCAGTAGAATTCATCCAATCAGAGGGACAAAAAGAAAAAGAATGAAAAAGTGAAGAAACCTAAAGGAATTATGGGATGCCATCAAGGCGACCAATATATGCATTATAACACAATAGCAGTAGCCACGATATGGAAACAACCTACATACCCATGGATGGATGAATGAATAAAGCAAATGTTATACACACACACGCACACATGCACACACACACACACACACACACACACACACACACTGGAATATTATACAGCCTTGAAAACGAAGGAAATCCAGTCATTTCCTTCCTAGATGAACTTGGATGAACTTGGGGCCATTATGCTAGGTGAAATAAGTCAAACAGAGAAAGACAAATACTGCGTGGTATCACTTATATATGGAATCTAAAAAAAAAAAGTGAAACTTATGGAAACAGAGTAGAATAGTGAGTGCCAGGGGCTAGAGGGTGGGGGAAATATGGGGAGGTTGGTAAAAGGGTATAAACTTTTGGTTATAGATGAATAAGTTACAAGGATCTAATGTATAACTTGGTGACTACAACTGGTAATACTGTATTGTATAATTGAAGTTTGCAAAGAGAACAGAGCTAAGTGCTCTCACACAAAAACTAAATATATGAGGCCATGAATGTGTTAATTATCTCGATGTTAGGAATCTTTTCATAATATATACATGCATCAAACCACCATATGCTTTAACTATATTATCATTTTTTAAAGTTTATTTATTTATTTTGAGAGAGAGCACGAGTGGGGGAGGGGCAGAGAGAGAGGGAGAGAGAGAATCCCAAGTAGGCTCTGCACTGTCAGCGCAGAGCCTGATGTGGGGCTTGGACCCACGACCTGAGCCGAAATCAAGAGTCGGATGCTTAACTGACCGAGCCACCCTGGCACCTCTATATTACCCTTTGTCAATTATACTCTATAAAGCTGAAAAGAAACACAAGAAATGGATAAGCAAACTGTTACTTGCATACAGTAGAACATTACTTAGGAATAAAAAGGAATAAAAACACAATTTGTATGACTCAGAGGGTGAAAGAATCCAGTCTCAAAAAGTAACACACTGCATGATTTCATTTATATGACATCCTCTAAGAGATAAGACTGTAGTGGCAGGGAACAGACCAGCGGTTGCCAGGGGCTGGAGGTAGGCACAAGGAATAGCTAGCTACAAAGGGATTTGGTGAGAGATGTTTTTCTGGCCATGGAAATACTCTGTATCGTGATATGGGTGGCGGTTACATAAAAATAGGTGTTAAAATTCATGGAAATGTATGCCTTCCCCCTAAAAATCGATTTTGCTTTATGTTAGTCTAAAAAACAAAATCAGGGTACCTGGGTGGCTCAGTCGTTAAGCGTCTGACTTCGGCTCAGGTCATGATTTCACAGTTTGTGAGTTTGAGTCCCATGTCAGATGAGCTCCAGCCCCGCATTGGGTGAGCTCGAGCCCCGCTTCAGGTGGACACGAGCCCCACTTTGGGTAAAACACGAGCCCCGGGTGAGCCCCACTTCTCTCTGCCCCTCCTGGGATTCTCTCTCTTTCTCTCTCTCTCTCTCTGCCCCTCACTTACTTGTGCCCTCTCTAAATAAGTAAATAATAAAAAAAAAACAAGATAAAAAAAAGAACAATCTACTAATCATGAACGCGGTGTTAGCATCCCTTGAGATAGAACTTACTGTCGCTCTGTCTTAACGCGCATGTGGAAAAGAAGACGCAGTGATTTGCTTAAGTCCGTGTTTCTCAAACTTCACCTGGGGATCGTGTTAAGATGCAGACTCGAATATGAGAGGTGGGTGGATGAGTCCTGAAATTCTCCACGGGATGCCAGTGCTGCTGGTCCACGGCCTCCACTTCGGGTAGCCAGGGGCTAATGTTTTCCACCTTGTAAATCAAGACCAAGATTCACATTCTGATGGTCAGAGACAGAGCCCAGTGCTCTTTCTATCCCACTACTGTTATCTCCAGAGATTTTTTTTCCTCCTGCTGCAGTTTGATAGAAGGTAACGCGGCAGTTAATTACAGGCTGCCAGTTCCAGCGTGCAGTGCTGTGCAGCAGGAAACAGAAAGCACCCTTTTTCACAGTCAGCTCTGGGTAGTTGTCTCACCTCCGGCAGATTTAACCGCAGGCACGTCGTGCTTCGGGATTGAACTTGTAAAAAATAGTGCGTTGAGACTGATAAGCCCATTGTAGGCATCGCTGGGGCCCCTTGGAGGAGAAAGGAGAGGAGAAGAAAGAAGTGAGCGGGCTTAGGAAAAAGAATGCATGTAAACTGGACGAGGATGGAGGTTGGAGGGGGGAAATGCCTGGACTCCTTCTGCGGTCGGCTAGGGAATGATTACTATAATAAGGGAATCACAAGCATGCTGCTAATGCTTCCTGGTCGGGAGCAAGCCACAGCTGCCCAGGTGGACTGCCGAGCGGCGCCTGTGCTGAAGAAGCCTGATGATGATTATTTATTTGCATCACGGAATCCTCATTTTGCAGGCCTGGCTGTCTCAGCCTGCACGCTGACTGGCTGTCCAGACATGCGGCCATCCCTGATGATGATGGATTTCGGAGTTAGCCCCACTCTCTTCCTTTGCTGAAGGCCCCATGCTCTTTAACAAGCATGCTGTGGAAACGTGTGTGACCGTCCTGCTCCTGGGATAGGGGGCCAGGGACTAGTGAGAGGCTCATAGCAGCGGGGCTTGGAATATTTGAGATGTGCACAGGACTCCTTCATGCTTCCCTGGTTTTGGTTTAAAAGGATATCCTGGGTTGTACTGGCAGAGGCTCCTTTCCTTTCCTTTTTTTTAAGTTTATTTATTTATTTTGAGAGAGAGAGAGAGAGAGCACAAGCAGGGGAGGGGCAGAGAGAGAGAGAGAGAGAGAGAGAGAGAGAAAGAGAGAGGGGGAGAGAAAGAGAATCCCAAGCAGGCTCAGCACTGTCAGCGCAGAGCCCCATGCGAGGCTCAAACTCACGAACGATGAGATCATGCCCCGAGCCAAAACCAAGTATCAGACGCTTAACTGACTGAGCCGCCCAGGAGCCCCTCCTTTCCTTTTTAATTTACTCTTTACAATGAGATATAACTTACATATAATAAAACAATACATCTCAAGTTTGACAAATTTATATGTAAATGTGTATGTAACCTGCCATAGGATGTTGAAACTCTTTATCAACCCTATAGACAGAATATGGCCAGTGCTCATCGCACAGTGGACATGCTAATGGGAATCACCGTCATGGTAGTGAATCAAATTCCACTGGCTTTTGTCCCATCACTGATAGAGACCCTCTCTCCAAGTGGCCCTTCCGGAGATGTTCTTTATGTGCTCAGGAAGGAGTCTTTCTTTCTGCATCAGCTATTTGTGCGGTGTTGCTGCATAGCTTATCAACTCAAAAACCTCCATGGCATTCAACTGCATTTATGGTCCACGCAACTGGGGGGTATGATGAGCACTGGCTGATCTAGGCTGGGATTCTAATTCTTCTTGGCTAGAGATTGGCCAAGCGAGGCTGGGTCCAGCTGGGATAACGGCTGCATTCCACGTTAGACCATGCTGTCCCGGACCCGCTTTTCTCATGGCGATGGCAAAAGAATGAGAAAGGAGAATTGGAGCGGCACGCTATCTCTTCTGCCTTGTTCTCTTGGACACAGCGGCCAATGGCTGAACCCAGGATCAAGGAGTACACTCCGCCTCTCGATGGCAAAGGGTGCGGATACGAGGAATGACATAGCATCGTGGTCGTTGACGCCATGCGTCACACTTGCCGAGAGATGCTGCTTTCCCTCTTTCATCGGGCTCCAGAGTCTCCCACCAGGTACCACCACTGCTCCACGCCATGGGCGGGCCCACAGGGGAGGCGCCAGACTCATGTCAGGCCCCAAGCTGTCGGGGGGAGGAGAGGAGAATGCAGTGCTCCCTTCTTTGTTATAACCTGGGTCATAGATGCTTATCACCCTGAATCTCTTGGAAACCTTAATAAAATGGTTTTTTACTTATGGCCCTTCTCTCTCTAGGAACGGTGTCACCCTTAGTGTTGGGATGGGAGGAATTTAAGTGAGAGCCCCTAGGTGTACTCAGAACGATTGCTCTCCTCCAAGAATGTGGTCAAACTGGAGTCTGTCTTCTTCCCCAAGACAACCTCGGGGAATACTAATGAGGTCGTATCAAGTTTCTTTGCTTCGTTAACAGATCTCCAGCCATTTCAGCACGGTTTGGGCCTAAAATATAGAAATCTGTTCTCATGATGACTGTCCAGTTAATGACTTTTTGTCATAACAGCTTTTAGAATGTATTTATTTATTATTTATTTTTATTTATGTTTATTTTTACTTATTCCAGCTTTATTTTATTTTTATTATATATATACAGTATACTGTCAAGTTAGCTAATATACAGTGTATACTATGTGCTCTGGGCTTCGGGAGTAGATTCCCGTGATTCATCACTTACATATAACACCCAGTGCTCATCCCAACAAGTGCCCTCCTCAGTGCCCATCACTCATTTTCCCCGCCCCCCACCCCCTTTCACCCTCAGTTTGTTCTCTGTATTTAAAAGTCTCTTATGGTTTGCCTCCTTCTCTGTTTGTAACTATTTTTTTTTCTTTTCCTTCCCCCATGATCTTCTGTTAAGTTTCTCAACTTCCACATATGAGTGAAAACATATGGTATCTATCTTTCTCTGACTTATTTAACTTAGCATAATATCCTCTGGTTCCAACCACATTGCTGCAAATGGCAGGATTTCATTCTTTTTCACTGCTGAGTAGTATTCCATTGTACATATAAACCACATCTTCTTAATCCATTTGTCAATGGGTGGACATTTGGGCTCTCTCCATAATTTGGCTATTGTTGAAAGTGCTGCCATAAACATTGGGGTACATGTGCCCCTCTGTATCAGCACCCCTGTATCCCTTGGATAAATTCCTAGCAGTGCTATTGCTGGGTCACAGGGTAGATCTATTTTTAATTTTTTGAGGACCTTCCACACTGTTTTCCAGAGCGGCTGCACCAGTTTGCCTTCCCACCAACAGCTCAAGAGGGTTCCCGTTTCTCCACATCCTCGCCAGCATCTGTTGTTTCCTGAGTTGTTAATGTTAGCCACTCTGACCAGAAATTTTTTATTTTTTTAAGTTTATTTACTTTGAGAAAGAGTAAGCACAAGCAGGGGAGGGGCATAGAGAGACGAAGAGAGAGAATCAGAAGCAGACTCCGTGCACTGTCAGCATGGAGCCCTATGTGGGGCTCGATCCCACAAACCGTGAGATCATGACCTGAGCCGAAATCAAGAGTCTGCAGCCTAACCGACTGAGCCACCCAGGCACCCCAACAGCCTTTTCTTTTGCCATTATTCGTCTATTTTATTTTGTTCTGATATAATTTTCTCACCTCAAAACACAATAAATACACTTTAATCAAAAAGAATGAAATCTTGCCATGTGCAACTACGTGGATGGACCTGGAGGGTATTATGCTAAGTGAAATTAATCAGTCAGAGAAAGACAAAAATCATATGACTTCACTCATATGAGGGCTTTAGGAGACACAACAGATGAACATAAGGGAAGGGAAACAAAAATAATGTAAAAACAGGGAGGGGGGCAAAACAGAAGAGACTCATAAATATGGAGAACAAACTGAGGGTTATGGGAGGGGTGGTGGGAGTGGGGGGGGCTAAAGGGGTCAGGGGCATGAAGGAATCTACTCCTGAAATCATTGGCGCACTATATGCTAACTAATTTAGGTGTAAATTTTCAAAAATAAAAAATAAAAAATAAAAAAAAAAGAAGTGATATTTTGACCCAATACTTCCAGGGAATTCAGCAAATTAATTGAAACATCAGTTTTTAGTCAGAGTATATCATATGGCACACATTTGTATCGTATACCACGTTTGGATGAGGCCAAAATGTTTGGCCTTGCATCCGTAGACTTATCGGCTTTTCTCTGTTGTCCGTGTGCATTGCTTCCATGTTTCTAAAACACTCTTCTGCTTAGTCTTTATTTTGTCCTAGAGTGTTTTTGTCTGTGCTGTAACATTACTTTTAAGGCACTTTAAATGCAGGATGACCATGAGCCCAAGCAGGTTGAAAAAGTGAACAGAATGGTAGAGAAAGAATGCATCTTCCAAAGAATGACTCCCTTTCACCGTTCCTCCGGCATTGACCGCTGCTATCGAATCTTCTTCCTTTGACAAGAGCAGGAAAGTTTCAGGATCTGACATGTATGTACCTACTGTGCTTATTTTCTTTCAAGTTTATTGGTAGAAACCTATGTTATTGTTTAATTGATGTATGTTATCTCTCCGTGGATATTCTTTCCGTATATTAGGTTGAGATGGAACACGTAATCTTCCTTATTAAAATAAGTGGGATTTCTGGCATTGGGCTTGCAGACAAAATGGGAACCCTGGAAAAACTACATGAAGCAAACAGCAGAAGACACTGAAAAAAAAATTTTTTTTTGACACTGAAATTTTTTTTAAAAAGTGCTTTGTTGGAGTGCCTGGCTCAGTCGGTTAAGCAGCTGACTTCAGCTCCGTTTGTGATCTCACGGTCTGTGAGTTCGAGCCCCGTGTCAGGGTCTGTGCTGATGGCTTGGAGCCTGGAGCCTGCTTCAGACTCTGTATTTCCCTCTCTTCCTGCCCCTCCCCCTCAAAAGTAAATGAACATTAAAAAAATTTTTTAAGGTGCTTTGTCTAGGAATCTTGGTATTTGAGACCTCTATATTCCGGCCTGGATACCATAGAAGCTCACAAGCCAGAAACACCAAGCACAGAGAGGTCAAATCAAATCGATAAAACAAGGGAGGCCTTTTCTCTCTACCTGAAAAATAGGGAGAGTGGAAGCCTTTCCAGAATAAAACCTTTGTGACACATGAGCCTTATACCATCCGAACACCGCAAAAAGCATGTGTCGTCCCCGGTGCCACTGTGCGTGACAGCCAACACCAGGACTGTGGGAGAACACCCCTCTCAACCATCCCAGTCTGGCAGTAATATGGCAGCAACCCTGTCTCCTGATAGGTAGTGATCAACAGAGCTTGTGTGTGAGCAGAGCCCTGACTACCGTCCTGGCTTAGTAGCAATGAGGCAGGACCCGCCTCATTGCCACTAAGAAAAATGGATAAGTTTCCGACATTTAACTTGAAGTGGTAAAATGGTGATACTAATAGACTGTGGTAAGTTACATATTTATATTGTAATTCCTTGAGCAACCACTTAAGAAAACTCTACAAAGAGATATACTCAAGCCTACAGATAAAGCAAAGTGTAATACTAAAAACATTTAAATCACCTGAAAGAAGGCAGGGAAAGGGAAACAAGCAAAAGCCAAATAAAACAGATAAGGAGGGCACTTATTATGCTGAGCATTGGGTGTTTTATGTAAGTGATGAATCTTTGACTTCGATTCCTGAAACTAACATTGCACTGTATGTTAACTAACTAGAATTCAAATAAAAATTAAAAAAAGAAAACAAATAATAAAATGTCAGACATAATTCCTAACATCTCAATAATTGTATTAAACATGAATAGTATACGTATACCAAGTAAATGATAGTAATTGACAGAGTGGGGAAAACAGTGACCCAGCTCTGGGCTCTCTACGGGAAATTTATCGCAAGTATGCTGATATAGATAGGTTAAAAATAAGTGGAATGGAAAAAAATATACCACGGAAACACTAATCAAAGGAAAGCTAGCTATACTAATATGTTGGTATCCATATTATCCCGATATCAGATCAAGTAGACTTAAGAGCAAAAAAAATTACCAGGGACAAAGATAGATACTCCATGATGACAAAAAGATCAATCCACCAAGACATAACAATTCTAACTGTGTATTGCCAAATCACGATGCTACAAAATTCATGAAACAAAAATTAACACAACTGAAAGGAGAAATAGAAAAGCCACAATTATACTGCGGGATCTCAATAACTCTGTCTCAATAATTGATAGAGCCACTACGCAGAAAATCAGCAAAGATTTAGAAGAACTGAAAAATACTATTAGCCACAGGATTTAACTGGTATTTAGAGAACACTGCATCCAACAAGTGGAATTCGAATTTTTTGCAAGTATACACGAACAGCCACAAAGATACACCATATCCCGAGTAAAACAAAACATAACAATAAATCAAAAAGAATTAAAATCATTTTTTAAATGGCTAAGAAATGGAATATCACTCAGCCGTAGCAAAGAATGAAATCTTGCCATTCACAACCCGGATGCTGAGCGAAAAAAGTCAGAAGAAGACAAATACCATACGATTTCGTTTCTATGTGGCATCTGAGACACAAGAACAAACAGAAACAGACTCATACATGCACAGGACAAACTGGTGGTTCCCAGAGAGTAGGGGAGTGGGGGAATGGGCAAACTAGGTGGTGAGGATTAAATGGTAGAAGCTTTCAGTTATAACATAAGTAAGTCATGGGAATGAAAAGTATAGCATAAAGGCTATAATCAATCATATGTAATAATATTGAATGTTGACAGATGGTGGCTACACCTATCATGGTGAGCACTGGGTAGTGTATAGAATTGTCAAATCACTATGTTGTACTCCTGAAATGAATACAATGTTGTATGTCAACCATACTTCAATTAAAAAAAAAAAGCATGGAAATCATATAGAGTATCCTCTCTGATCACAACTGAATCAAACTAAAAATCAACAGAAAGACAACTGGTGAACCTCCAAAAAGTCGGGAATTAAACAACACAATACTATGGGCGCCTGGGTGTCTCTGTCGGTTAAGAATCCGACTTCGGCTCAGGTCATGATCTCAAACCTCGTGAATTCGAGCCCCGTGTCAGGCTAGGTGCTGACAGCTCAGAGCCTGGAGCCTGTTTCAGATTCTGTGTCTCCCTCTCTCTCTGACCCTCCCCTGCTCATGCCCTGTCTCTCTCTCTCTCTCTCTCTCAAAGATAAACATTAAAAAAAAAAAACAACACAATTCTAAACAATTCATGAACAAAAGAAGTGGTTTCGAGGAAAATCAAAATCTACACAGAACTGAATGAGAATGAAAATGCAACATATCAAAACCTATGGAATGCAGCTAAAGCAGTGCATAGGAGGAAATTTATAGCATTAAATGTGTATATTTGCTAAGCACAAAGGTCTCAAATCAATAACCTAAACTTTCATCTCAAGAAAGCAGAAAAAGAACAATAAACCCAAACCAAGCAAATGGAAGCAAATAATGAAAGCAGAAGTAAATGAAATTGAAAACAGGAAAACAATAGAGAAAATTAATAAAAAGAAAGCAGATTCTTCAAAACTATCAATAAAATTGACAAACCTCTAGAAAGATGAACAGAAAAAGAGAAGTCACAAGTGGGACTAAAAGGAAATATCACTGTGGACACCGAAGGCATTAAATAATAGTTAGGTAATATTACAGACAACGTTGCACACATAAATTTAACTAAGTACAATAAAAGAAAATTACAAACCAATATCCCTCATTTACACATACACAAGAATTCTCAGCAAATTAGCAAACCAAATTCAGCAATATATAAAAAGAATCCTATACCAAAAGTAAGGGGACTTATTCCAGGAATGCAAGTGTTGTTCAGTATTTGAAAATCAATCAGTGCCATCCACCGTATATTAACAGGCTAAACAGGAAATACCACACAATTATATTAATTGATGCAGAAAAAGCAATTGGACTCCAGCTTCCATTTCTGAGAAACACTTAGGAAAACTAGGACTTGAAAGGAACTTGAACATCCTTACCCTGATGAAGGACACTAAGAAAAAATGGATGGCTGGGGTGCCTGGGTGGCTCAGTCGGTTAAGCATCCCACTTCAGTCCAGGTCATGATCTCATGGCTCATGAGTTTGAGCCCCGCATTGGGCTCTGTGCTGACAGCTTAGAGCCTGGGAGGCGCTTTGGATTCTGTGTGTGTCTCTCTCTGCGCCTCCCCCATTTATGCTCTGTCTCTCTCTCCTTCAAAAATAAACATCAAAAAACGTTTTGTAAATGTATGGCTAACATCATCCATAATGCGAAAGACTGAATCCCTTTCCCCTAAGATCAGGGACAAGGCAAGGATGTCTACTCTTACCAGTCATACTTAGCTGTAAGCCTTAGCTTGTGCAATAAAGTAAGAAAAGGAAGTAAAAGACATAGCAATTAGAAGATAAGAAATAAACTCCTGCTATTTGTAGATGACATAAGCCCCAATAAATGTATAGGAAAACTCCAGACTAATAAGTGATTTTAGCAAGGTGAACATACAAAAGTTAGTCACATTTTTATATGCACATGTTGCGCATGTTTATATGCAAACAACAAAGTATCAGAAAACAAAACGAAAAATACAGTACCATTCAGAATTGTTTCACAAAAAGGAACACCCAGTTATAAATCTAACAAAACACATATAGATGCTATGCTAAAAACTTCAGAACTTTCATGAACAAAATTAACAAAGATATGAATAAATGGAGAGAGAATACTATGTTTATGGATTGGGAGACTTGACATAGTAAAGATATTAGTTCTTCTGAAATTGATCTGTATATAGATTCAACAGAATTTCTGTAAATATCCCGACAATATCTATGGAAAGACCATGAACTAAAATAGCTAAAACAATGTTGAGAAAGAAAAATAAAAACAGGAATTACACTATGGAATGTTAAGACTTACTATATACTTACAGTAATTAAGACAGTGTGGTATTAGTAGAGGGAAAAAGAGGGAGAAAGAGAGATATGGCTTGATCAGTGGAAAATAATAGAGAACCCCCAAATAAGCTCATGTAAATATGTCCAACTAACTTTTTGTGGGAAGGCACTAAAGCAGTTGGGTGGAAAAAGAATGATCTTCAACAAATGGTGCTGGAACCGTTGGCCATCAATAGGCAAAAAAATGAACGTCACCTCCTATGCAAAAATAACTCAAAATGGATTATATATCTCAATGTCAATGCAAAACTATAAAATTTATAGAAGAGAACAAAAGAAAACACCTTTGTTACCTAAGGAATGCTTAGATGGGACCCCACAATAAACCATCCATAAAGAAAAGGCACACATTCAGAGAAAATATTTAGAAATCACATATCTGAGATAGGACTCATGTCTAGAATGTATGAATAATTCTTTAAACTCAACAGTGAGAAAACATACAAACCACTTCAGGAGATCAGGTCATGTGTATAGGAGAACTCCTCATTATTTTTGCAATTTTTGTGAGCCTATAATAATTACAAAATAGAAAGTTAATATTCTTTGCTGTCATACTGTAAATTACAATCTCTCCTATCTTGATAGATTTTCTTTATTTTCATAGTAAGGAAGTTATAAAAAATGTTTTTATGTATTTATTTTGAGAGAGAGAGAGAGAGAGAGAGAGAGGCAGAGAAGGGAGGGAGAGAGAGAATCCCAAGCAGGCTCTGTACTGTCAGCCCAGAGCCCAATGCGGGGCTCAGTCTCACAAACTGTGAGATCATGACCTGAGCCGAAATCAAGAGTGGATGCTTAATCGACTGAGCCATCCAGGTGTCCCTTAAGGAAGTTTTTGAATGAAAGTATGCTTGCACGAAAATTTGTTCATGGAATAGTATCATACTAAACAACAGGGCTTTCGGGAAGTAAAGTCATTAAAGGAGGACAAGAGTATAGTCGTGCATCTCTTTTGGGTGAACTGACCCGTATGGTTCAGAATGTGTCACATTTTGGGTAGACCCTTGTGACATACCTGCATCCAGTTCTGTTACAAATCATTCTGTTACAACTCTACAGAGAAGTTCTTGTACCCTGTTTCAGTTCACTTTCGCCGCATGACAAATCAACTTAGTTTTCTATCGCCATGTAACAAACTGACCCAAGATTAGGGACTTGAAAAATCCTCATTTATTAGCTTAGCAGTTCTGTGGGTCAGAAGCCCAGCACAGCGTGGCTGCGTTCCTCGATCAGAGTGTCACAAGGCTGACGTCAAGGTGACAGTTAGTCTGACTTCTAATCTCAAAACTCTGGGGGAAAACTTGGCTTCTGAGATCGTTCTTGCTGTTGGTAGAATTCAACTGCTTGAAGGTGAGGTAGAATTGAGGCACCATTTCCCTGTAGGCTATCAGCAGGGGACCATTCTTGGCTGCTAGAGACCACCTGTAGTCTTTGCTGTGTGAGCTTTTCCACCTTCAAGCCAGCAGCACGTCATCATCGTTCTTGTGCTTTGAATCTCTGACTTCTGCTTCCAGCCGGAGAAAACTCTCTACTCTTACAGGGCTTATAAGATTAGGTCAGATCCACCATCTTCTTTCCTTTTTATTTATTGTGGCGAAAAACACATAACATAAAATTTATTGTCGCAACCATTTTTAAGCGCACAGGAGAGTGGCGTTAACAAAGGCACGTTGCTGTGCAATAGCTCTTTAAAACTCGTTCATCTTGCAACACCAAAACTCTATATCCATTGACCAGCAGTTCCTCATTTTCCCCCTCCTGCTGGTTCCTGGAAACCACCATCCTCTTTCTGTGTCTAAGAGTTTGACTACTTTAGATACCTCATGTAAGTCGAATCACGCAGTGTTTTTCTTTTGTGACAGGCTTATCTCACTTAGTACAATGTCCGCAAGGTTCATCCGTGTTGTAGCGTATGACAGGATTTCCTTCTTTTTCAAGATTTTATATTTTTTTAAATTATTTTTTAACATTTATTCAGTTTTGATAGAGAGAGACAGAGTGCGAGCAGGGGAGGGACAGAGAGAGAGGGAGACACAGAATCCGAAGCAGGCTCCAGGCTCTGAGGTGTCAGCACAGAGCCCGACGTGGGGCTCAAACTCACAAACCGCAAGATCGTGACCTGAGCCGAAGTCGGGCACTTAACCGACCGAGCCACCCAAGCGCCCTTAAAGATTTTGTTTTTAAGTAATCTCTACAACCAATGTGGAGCTTGAACTTACAACTCTGAGATCAAGAGTCACATGCTCTACCAACTAAGCCAGCCAGGCACTCCAGGATTTCCTTCTTTTTTTTTTTTTAAGTTTATTTATTTATTTTTAGAGAGAGAGAGAGAGAGAGGCAGAAAGTGAGTAGGGGAGGGGCAGAGAGAGAGAAGGAAAGAGAGGATCCCAAGCAGGCTCTTCGATGCCAACGCAGAACCCAATGCAAGGCTTGAATTCACGAACCGTGAGATCATGACCCAAGCGGATACCAACAGTCAGATGCTTAACATGACTGAGCCACCCAGGTGCCCCTTTCCTTCTTTTTTAAGGCTGAGAAACATTCCAGTTGTGTTTGCATGTGCACAGGCGTGTGTACGTGTGTGTGATCAGTTTCTTTATCCATTTATCAATATGGTTGTTTCCATATCTTGGCTACAGTGAATAATGCTGCAGCAAGCATGTACGCGCAAATATCTCCTCAAGATCCTGTTTTCCATTATTTTGGGTATATAACCAGAAGTGGGACTGCTGGATCATATGGTAAGTCTATTTTAAATTTTTTGAGAAACTTCCATGCTGTTTTCCATAGCAGCGTAAACGTTTTAAATTTCCACCAACAGTGCACAAGGATTCTGATTCCTTCGCATCCTCACCAACACTTGCTATTTTCTGTTTCGTGTTTGTTTTTTCCTAGTGGCCATCCTAATGGGCGTGAGGTATTATCTCATTGTGGTTTTGACATGCACTTCCCTGATCGTTGGTAGTGTTGTGCATCTTTTCATATACTTGTTGGCCATTTGTGTGTCTTCTTTGGGGAAATGTAAAATGTGAGGTTCCATGGCTATTCTCCAGGCTGCTGGGTTTTAGGAGGCAGTAGTGGCATTCTTTATTCTGGTTTCCTGATCCTTGGATCACAGTTACGATGCTCTGTTTTTTAAGTGTATTTATTTATTTTGAGAGGGAGAAAGAGAGAACACGGAGGAGGGGCAGAAACAGGGGAAGAGAGAATCCCAAGCAGGCTCCGTGCTGTTGGTGCAGAGCCCGACGTGGGGCTCTATCTCACGAACCGTGAGATCGTGACCTGAGCTGAAATCGAGGGTCAGATGCTTAACTGACTGAGCCACCCAGGTGCCTCTATAATGCCCTGGTTTTGAACTCAGGATTCCTGTGGTAACCTAAAAGGCTGCACTACTCTGATAGGCCAGTACTGTCACAGTGATTCCACAAATCATTCATGGGGGTGCAGCTTATGAAGCACTCCTTCAGGCATTCCAGTGATATTATAAGCCTGCAATCCCCTATATTAAATTCCTGCTTTTGCATAACACAGGGGTTTCTGTTTCTTGCAATGGATCCCAACTGTTACTTCTTCTAAAACACCTATCAATGAAGCATGCCAGGCATTTTCCTCCTCTTCACCCTGCCATCTTGGTTGTATCTTTAGTCGAGCAGCCATGGAGGATATTGGGAGGACCACATGGAGAGGCAAACAGGAATCTCCCATGTGGCTAATTCCTTCTAAGCCTCCAGAAGGAGGGCTTTAAAACAAAGATCTGGGCCGTCAAACGTTTTACAGGTTCGAGTTTGTGGCCACATTGGGAAATTAGCACTCTCACCTTCTTACGTTGTTAATTTCTTTTCCAAAGTTTTTTTTGTTTGTTTGTTTTAACTGACCTCTGGTTAAGCAATGTTTCTCTAGAATTTAACTCAAGAGGAGGGATGGATATGGGCCAATGCTTTGGTTTGGCGATGCTAAGTGACTCCTGAATTGGGGTGTGAAAACCCAGGTGTTTACTTTCTACCTTTACCTGTGAATCTTTTTTCTGTCTAGCCCCAGATTTCAGTAAACAAGTGAAACTCAAAATCTGCATCTGAGGAGGAGATCCCATCAAGGCGACTGTTGTATTTCCATATATCACAGAAATATGCGTGCCTACGAGAACAGGAGGTGTAGGTAGGGCCAAGAAGCCTTGTTATGAGCGACAGGGTTCTTGGCCGTGGGAACACACCGTCAGGGAGAGACTTTAGGGAGAAATCCTTTCGATATTCGATGGCTAAATGCCTTTGGGTGGATTTTCAATCAGACCTCTTCCTTCAAACAAATTTCACTTTGTGATTAATGGCTCCATAGAAAGGATTCAGCGAATTAATAAAAGGACTAAAATATCTTAGTAGGCTAGAATTGTTCAAACTTGCTCTTGCCTATTTTTTTTTTCTAAAATCAGTAGAGAAAGGAAAATGATATGGGCTATATTTGGGTTGTAGAAATAGTGATCAAGGGCTTGAGAATGGGAGGAGCTAGACACACATACACATCGTTGGTGAGAGTGTAAATTGGCACAAGATTTCTGGAGGGCAGTCTGGCAATCTCTATCAAATTCTAAATGGGCCCCTCTTTTTATTAATTTTTAAAAATATTTTTATTTATTTTTTGAGAGAAAGAGAGACCGAGTGCAAGTCAGGGAGGGACAGAGAGAGAGGGAGACACAGAATCTGAAGCAGGTTCCAGGCTCTGAGCTGTCAGCCCAGAGCCCGGCGTGGGGCTCGAACCCACGAACTGGGAGATCATGACCTGAGTCGAAGTCGGATGCCTAACCGACTGAGCCCCTGAGGCGCCTCTAAAATGGGCTGTTCTTGATCCAAAAGTTTAAGCTGTAGAAATGTATCCTAAGGAGAGAATGAGGCAACTGCCAAAAGATGTATGTACAAGGATGTTCATTGAGGGGTTTTTTATAAAATATAAAAAATGGAAATAGCCAAGAGGTCTGTTGGTGGAAGATTACTTTTCAATGGGCTATTATGCTGAGTCAGGGGGATTCGTATGTTTTAACATAAAAAGATATCTTTAATAAGCTGGGTATTGATAGAAGCTAGCTGGGGAGTGTTTTTTGTATAGCTGGTATATTTTTAATGATTTGTGTATTTTGGTACCTTTTATACTTGACTCACGACAGATGCTTAATAATATTTAGTGAATTAATTCATGTGAATCTATTTTTATAAACTCTTATATGCATTATACATTCTGGAAGGATATATGCCTCCCTGTTAATGGTGGCTATTTTTATCGTTGGGTGGCATTGAAGCCTGAGGCCATAGTGGAGATTATTAGAAGCAACTTTTACTTTCTAATTTCTCTTCTTTTGCATTATTTAAATTTTCAATAAACATGTGTTATTTTAAAATTGTATTTCCATTTTGAAACAGTATGGAGTTTTCAAATTTTGTAACCGGCAAATTTCTAGAATACACTAGAATTTGTGCAAGCCAAATAGAAAAAGGGAAACAACCCGATAGAATGGGCAAATCATACAAACAGGTTATTAACAGAATAGAAAAACTGGAGGACCCACAAATACATATCAAGGGGTCAACGTGAAATAATGGGGTACCACTTCTCAGCCAGTAGACTGGCACAACTTCAAGTCGGACAATATCACAGATTTTCAAGAATGTAGGGAAACAGGGCCTCTCAGATGCTGCTGGCGGAACCATGAATCAGCTCAAGCATTTTGGACCGCGCCTGGGACGATGGAAGCTGCACGCTGCAGGAACCAACAATTGCACTAAGTGCATACCTTAGAAAGAATGTCTGCAGAAAGAGAGGTGCACATGTGTGAACCAAGGTTGTTTTGAATGGCTGTGCTCTCAGAGTGTCGGAGTGATTTGTGAAGAGAGTACCTCCGCCCAGGAGCCAGCAAGGAAGGAGGGGAGCAGGATAAAGGAGAGACAGGGCCAGGCAAGGGGGATTTCGAATCAGGTCCTCACAGCCTCAGCTGCCCCAGGAGGGGAGCTCTGGGCTTTTGTTGCCTCGTGCCGGTCATTGGCTAAGGGCCCCCTTGGAGGATAGAAATGATAGGTGCAAAAAAATATACTGGAATCTTAGATAATAAACTCATGATATTCACTGAGGGATGGGACAAGGAGCGGATCTTATCTATAATGTTTTACTGTTGTTGTTTTTTTAAAGCTGAAGACAATATAGCAAATATGAATACTAGCCAATCCCACGTGGTGCAAACATGAATGAAACCAGGGTCCTTGTCAAGGAGCCGGGGGGAATCTTCAAACTTGACTTGTGGTGGGAACCAGGGGGCTTCCCGGCCGTGTCACCCGCCTGGCCCTCAATTCCCCGGTGCTAGCCCAGAACTGGCACCTGGCAGGTGCTCAAAAAATAGCTAAGGATCCGTGCAGCTTTGGGACCCCTTAAAAGATTGTCACACAAATGACCGGGAGGCCTCGCGCCACTTTGCTACAGACCGCATCTTAACTTGGGCACTTTGGGGATCTTCTGTCTTGGTGGCCACACCCGGCAAAGATTTCAGAGTTTGAGAGGAGCAGACGTGTTCATACACACCTGGGAGACACCCTCTGTACATTTCCAGAGAGGCCTGGGGTGGGGAGCCAGCTAAGGATGGTCATTTGTTAGTGGCTGAGACAGCTCCCAAGCAGGAGTGGGTCAACAGTGAGCTCTTTTGGGGGTGGGAGAAACATCCAAAAATTTGTGCTACTGGTGGTGCAACTGGAAATATCCTAAAATCCACTGGATTGTTTACATAAAGGGAGCGAATTGCTGCTACGTCAGTTATCCCTCGATCGAGCTACTTTTTAAACATTGAGTTGTTCCTTAAGACCTTCATAGGGAGCAGACCTGGGATCGACCAGGGACCTGTGGCTTCTGAAGAGAACCCCCTATGCTTTGGTCCCATGGCGTGGCTTTCTATAGCATACACTCAAAATAGTTGTTGATACAGGCGGCATGTCACAAGTGGGTTACCGACATGCTGGGACATTCCGGAGCCTCACAGCCCTTGGGAAGGCTGCCCTGGGGGGCTGGGTGCAGAAAATCCTCTATCAATTGCCTCTGGCCAAGGGCGTGTTCTACCATCTGCCCCAGCATGTTAGACAAAGAGTATTAATTGTCTTTGGGTGCTATGATATGGAACAAAAGAACCCAGAAAGTATTTCCCTAAAGAAATGCCATGTTTCTCAACCTTTTCTATGTTTCTTAATAAGAACCTGGGCCTTGTGGAGGGGAGAAGGGTGGTGGGTCACCTGCTGTTAGTGGATTTGGGGCTTTATGTAAGAAAAGGGTGTGGAGCTGGCTGGCTAGGAAAGGACGCCCTAGGTAAACGTGAGGGCAGCCAGCACCGACTATGGGAATCCACTTGGATGTTTCCTCTACCCCTGCAGAGAATTATGTTTATTCACCTGGAAAGCAGAAACTGTTGCTAACTGGAGCAGAAAAGTAATTTCCATTTGGATGTGGCAAAAGAAGTCCAGGGCATCAGAAGAGGAAGCCTCCTATAGCAGAGACAGGATCACCTTTGCCTGCGTTTCCAAAGGCAGAAACCTGGTCCGGGAGGAACTCTAAGACCCGAGGAGGCCACCTGGGAGGTACTGGAGGCGTGTGGAAATCAGAGTATCTTAGACCTGTCTTCGGTCAGATTTTAACCGCCCCTTACTAGGCTGCTCGGAGCTTGTCTTACTTCCACGACCTAACTATCTTTGGAAAAGGTTAGGACATCCATCCTTCCCAGAATCCAGAGACTGTGCAGGTGAGGGGCGTTTCTCAGGCACGTGCACTTTGCCACCAAAAGTCCTTTCTGGTGTCTTCATTCGAGTTGCCCATGGCCGGCCCTAAGACAACGGATTGATTGTCATTTCTCCGGGAGGGATAGACAACGGATTGATTGTAAGTCATTTTTTCGGGAGGGCCAGGGAGTGAGGCAGGGAAGAGAAGGAAGGAGGCGACTGAAGGGTACGTCACCAAGCGGGTTACCACTCGGGGCAGTGGGAGCTGCTCCCGCTGGGGGATGTCTGGACACGGCACGGAGTGGCTCAGGTCTTCCGGTGTTCTGGACACCTGCTGCCACCTCTCTGGAAAGCCACAGAACCGGCAGCCATCAAGGGCACCGCGTAAGTTGGCTGTTCCGATAGCATCATTCGTGGTCCACCCAGAGAAAGGCCGTGGCTGGAGGAGCTTTGCGCTGCCCTGGGAGAACTGGCTCATCTGCACCCATGCACTGTCTGAGGCCACCCGCGTCTGACAACAGAAGCCAGAGCCTCGGACCAGAGCCTCTGGCCACAGCCATCACGTCTGATTCCTAGGCCGCTCTGTCTCTAATCTGGAGGAGACTCAGTGGCCAAGATGTTTCTCAATTGTCTGGACGTCCTCACGAAATGACAGTAGAGGCTTTGGTCCTTCCTGCCTTCTCACCCCTGAGACACATGCTCTGGCAAGGCAGTGTAGCGCAGCAATTAAGAGCATGTATGTGCAGGGGCCCCTGACTCTTGATTTCGGCTCAGGTCGCGATCTCATGGTCCGTGAGTTCAAGCCCCATGTTGGGCTCCGTGCTGTCAGTGCAGAGCCTGCTTGGGATTCTCTCTCTCTCCCTCTCTCCCTCTGGCCCTCCCTCTCTTATACTCTCTCTCTCTCAAAATAAATAAGGAAACTTTAAAAAAAAGAGTGTGTGTGTGTGCGCGCGCGTGTGTGTGTGTGCACACGTGCGTGTGCATGCGTGTGTGCGTGTGTGTGTGTGCACGTGCACTTCCTCTGGGGTTAAGCTGCCTGGCTTCAAATGCTAGGTTTGTTACCCATGCAAGTCACTTAACCTCTCTGTGCCCCGTGTCACTCTCATGATACCACCTCAGAGGAGCGGTGCAAGCGTAAAGTTGTAGAAACATCTAGAACCTTCTAAGGGCACCTGGCGAATGCTTGGCAAATGTCGACATTTTCATTCTGCTTGTGAGATAAGGAAAACCCTGGAAGTGGGGAGATGCACCCAAGGTCACAGGCAAGTTGGATTTGTAGCAGAAAAGAACTGTGCCCGGCGGCAGCCCCTGCCCAACCCCTAGCCCAGCAGCCCCCCTTCCGCACACATTTGGAGTCACCCGTCATTGTGATTCTCGTGGTTAACCCCCAATCTCTGTAACCGCTCCAGCTCTAGAGCCTGGATTTCTGCATCAACTTCCCTGAGGCCAAAATTCCGATCATATGACCCAAGCCGGACTCTTTCCTTGTTCCCCAGTCCCAGCTCCACACCCCTGTGCCCCAATTCCCGTGTCTCGGCTTTCTCACATGGGCCCCGTCCCCCTTCCTTTGTGCATTCAGCACAGTGCTTGGCAGCGGGTTGGTAACCGGGCAGGGGGCGTTGGCTGCACTAGTCTCTGCTTCGTGGCTGAGTCTAAGGATTGAGACCAGGACCCCTACCTGGAACCAAAGCCAGTGACAGGAGACTGCCCCACACTGCTGGGCCCCTGGTGGCATATCCCGTTTTCTTGGAGCTTCCACGTGCAAGCCACCGCGGCTTCCTGGGCCCCATACTTTGTTGCAGCCTCATTGTTCCAGTTCCCGGGTGTTTGCCTGGCTGGAGACCAGAAGTAGCTGTGACTTCTGGTGCCAGACTCAGCCTCCGGGATAAACCTCCTCTAGCTGCACCTGCAGCCTGGCCAGCACCCCGAGAATTACCCTGGGCCAGTGGGTGTGTCTGCAGCCTATTCTCTTCGGGGCCAGAGCTCCTGGTCCAGCAGGCACCTCAGACCACACCGGCCGCACCCTTTCCATTTCTTCTCCAGAAATGAACAGCAAAACGCCTCTGATTTGGCGTCCAATTCCAAATTCAGAAAACTCTTGCCCACCCAGCCAGACACTGGCTGATTCTGAAACCACTGCGTTTATAGATTAAGTTCAAACCAGAGTCATTCTCGAGGCCCTACAACATATGTCTGTTTAAACTCACCATTAATTTGTTTCATCACCAATTCTAGGCGCCAGAGGTACGAAAATTAATAAGTCACATCCGTTATCTCCTGATGGAGAAGGCAGATGTGTAAGCAAATAGCTATTATACGAGGTTATAAACGCTAAAATACAAGTATCATTAAAATGCTGTGGGAATGTCAGTAAAGGAGGAATTAATCCTATGGGGAAGGGTCAAAGAAAGCTTCAAAATGGAGACCATGCCTGAGCCAAGCTTGAAGCCCGGGTGGGAGCATGTCAGCTGGAGAAAGGAGAAAGGGCGTTCGACTCTGTTTTTGCTTTCCTCCGTTTGCACCCAAGGTCAACAGGGCTCCCTCCGTTAACCACATCTCTGTGTTTGCGAACCGCACCTGCACCAGTCCGCCCAACTTGTCTCTTTTGCTATTTCTCTCTCCTTCTTCTCTTCAATCTCCCGGTTCCCCATCGTCCCCTGGAGGCACCCTCTGGAAGGTTGTATAAGCGGTATCCTTAAATAGTCTTTTGTTTTTGTGATATACACAGCGTCATGTTAGGCATGTGTGCTCTTAATTTACATAAAAGGTATTGTGCTGTGTCATTTCCTTTCTAACACTGTTCACTCAGCACTCTTTTCAAAGATCAATGCATTTGCTGTATGGGCATTTAGTTTTTCCTTCTAAGTGCAGCATAGCGTTCTATGGTGTGTGCATACCTCATTTTTCCCATCATCTCCCTTAATGATGGACACCGGGGTGGCTTAATAGCTCTCTTCTTCCATAAAGAACATCCCCACATATGTCCTCTTACAGACCTGTGCGGGAATTTTTCTCGGCGGGATTGCTCAGTGATGGGCCATCCACATACTTCGTTTTACGACGGGTTGCCAAATTGCTTTCAAGGTGCATGTCCTCAGCCAAGATTCATCGAGCACGAACCTCCTGCCAGGTGCTATTCTATCCACAGAGGATTTAGCCGTGAACGGAGTCCTTGCCTTCAGCGAGCTTACGGTCAAATGAGGGAGACAGCAATGAACTCTTAAGTGCACAATGAAGAACCACGCAGTGAAAAGTGCCGTGAAGACACTGAAACGGTAGGTAGGGGACAGAGAGCGACAGGGAACGCTATTTTAGGTAAGGTCATCAGAGGCATCTGAGGGGTGCCATTCCATGGGAGGTCTGAAAGAGGTGAGGGAGTGAGCCATGTATTCGGTCTGGAGAAGAACATTCCGGGCAACAGCAAAGCTCCCAGGCAGGAGCGTGTCGGGTGTGCATGAGCAGGAGGGCAGTGTTTGGGGTTGTTCAACCATGGGTTCAAATTTGACGATAATGCTAGTAAAATGCTTAGCACTGTGCTCAATTTGGACAGGCCATCACTATTATCAGATCGCCATGATTAGATGGGAAAGATGCCTTTCAGTGCAGAAGGAAGGAAGATGGGGGGATTGGAAAGTGGCGGGAGGGGTAGGCGCCTGGATTGCGATAGCGGTAGTGGGATGTCGGTGTAAACAGTCCCAGAAAACTTCTTCATTGTTTTTGTCCTCACGAGGGTTTTGTGAACAGCTCTGGGGACCTGATGGCTGTCATCCATCTTCGTCACCATTAGAAAGCGCACCCACAGTATGGTCCCTGCAGAAGGGGGAGCTTCCTCAAGGACTGAGGAGGCACTCAGAAAATAAGCGGGACCAACGTGCATCCTTTGCTTCCCGGGAGCTTAAAGAGAACAGCATTTTGGCGAGGTGTTCGAGCTAAATGCCCAAACGATCAGCTAATTACTTGGGTCTGAGCACAGCTGAACAAATCCACCTTTCCAAGTCACCGCCAGAAGTTCGAGCAACTTCATTCTGGCTGGATTTCAGCACTGCACACCAAGAACCAGATGACCGGGGCCAGGAGGGGCATTTCTCACTTACCTGCTTCCTTCTGTTAAAGAAAAAAAAAAATGCTACAGTGCAATCAGTTCTCCTGCCTACTGATCTGGTGAGGGATGGAGACAATATGAAGCACATTCGGCCTCACTAGAAATCACAGCCGTGCAATTATAAACAGAAATGAGAGACCGCTCTTTATCCGCCAGGTTGGCAAGCGTTAAAAAGATAGAAGGATCAACGATATCTAGAGTTGGGGAGAGCAGGGGGAATTGGGGACCGCTGGACACTCTCGGTGGGAGTTTTCATTGGCAAAGCCATTTCGGAGGCAATTTGGCAGCTTCCAGCGACATTTAAAACGGTCATAGTCTTTGGCCCGGCAAAGTCCTCTTCTAAGCCAGCCTGAGAAACTACCTTGTAGATATGTCTGCACATGTGTACCCAGATATATACATATCTAGCTATAGCTAGCTAGCTAGCTAGAGCGAAGAATGCAATCAATCTAAATGCCCATCCATAGGAGTGTTGTTAAATAAATAAATCATGGCATGCCTGTACAATGGAGTCTTTGATGCATGTATTGCCGGGGAAAGATGTTCAAGATATACGATCGTGAAATAAAAGCCAGCTCTGGCTGATATGCAGGATAGAATCTCATTAATATAAAAAAAGAAATCTATATATGTTCATTTGCGTGTGTAACGACTTTCCTACAGGGGGGTCCGAAGGGACACACTCCGACTGTTAACCCCCAACTGCTCCCTGGGGAGGGCAATGGGAAAGAGGGAAGGGTGCCTTGAAAGGTTTCTCTCTGTGTACTTCTAAGTTAGCGTTCACGTATGGCACGTGCCTTTAAAGGCAATTTTCTCAGAAAAACAGAAAATCGGGGGGCTGATCTGCATTTGTATTTCATATGCCTCATCTTCCTCCTCTTCAGGACCCATCCTGATCATCACTTTCAAACCCCTGAGCCTTTTCTCTTCCTTGGCGCATGACAAAGCCTGAATCCTAAGCATGCTCTTACTGTGGCTGATAGCTCTGTCAGCTGTTAATTATTCATGCTAATGGAAGGGGCTGGAGGCACAGATAATGCAAAATCAAGAGGAGTAAATCTTTCAGAGCCTCTGTCGACTCCTCTCCCGGATCCCCTGGGAACACCTTGCATACTGTAGGTATTTACTCAGCAATAAATATTGATTGATATGGATTGATATTTGTCTCTGCAATTTCACATCGCCCACATCCTCAGACGGGTAGATACACACCCCTGGGCAGTGCCTTCCCCACATCGGTACTGGCCCGGCCTTGCTTGCCCACGAGGACTAGCAAGCCCCCGTCACGAGCCACCAGTGGGCCATTCTGTTCTCAGATAAAACAGAGACGACAGGAGTCCTTACTGTTACTTGTTTTTTTACACTAACTGATCAGTATGGCCACTGGTGGCCCCGCCTCTCTAGTGGGTTTTCATCCAGCTTATGCTCAGCACGAACAAGCCACCCACAACCAAGATTTCACAGCCATGAAAGTGGCTACAATAAAAGTAGATACCCATAACCCCAAATACCGATGAGGACGAGGAGCAACTGAAACCCATTTGCCGGTGGGAACGTAAAATGGTCCAACCACTTCGGAAAACCGGCCGTTTCTTACAATTATCCGTCTTAACCCTGTGACCCAGCAATTCCAGTCCCAGGCTCGCACCCAAGAGAAATGAAAGTAGAGGTCCACCGTAAGACTTGTACACAAACGCTCATAGCAGCTTTCTTTCCGAGAGCCACAAACAAGAAGTGCCTCCAATGTGCGTCAGCAGGCGAACAGGATTAAGAAGTCCTAGGACCAGCAAGAGTGCCATGCGGTCTTGTTTAGGGTCGTGGGGAGAATTGATTGGAAAGGGGCATGAGAAATCTTTCTGGGATTATGGAAATGTTCTGCATCTTGACAAAACTCATCAAACTGAACACGTAACACGTGTATAGTTTGCTCGGGCCACAGCCTGGGGTGGGGGTGGGGGGCGGGTGCTTAAACAGCAGTAATTTATTTGTTTTCTCGCAGTTCTGGAGCCTGGAAGTCCAAGATCAAGCTGTGGTCGGCACTGGTTTCTTCTGAGGCCTCTCTCCTTGGCCTGCGATGGCTGCCTTCCCACCGTGTCCTCACCTAGCCGTCCTTCTGTCTGCTGTTGTGTGTGTCCTAATCTCCTCTTCTTATAAGGACACCATCATATTGGATTAGGGTCCACCCGAACAACCTCATTTTAACGTGATCGCCTTTTGAAGGTACGATCTTCAAATACAGTCCCATTCTGAGATCCTGGGGGTTAGATCTTTGACATATGAATGGAGAGGGGGTATATAATTCAGCCCATAATAATAATAGTGCATTTTATCATAGGGAAGATGGTCCTCGATAAAAGAGGAATAAAGCACAGGGAAGTAAAACCCCCCACATTCCTGGAAGCCGAGGAGGCTGAGAACTGGTGAACAGTGAGGATGTCTGCCATGCAGCGTTAAAGGCACAATAAGTGAGCTACGATACCGTAAGAGCCAACATTTATTGCATGGAGACCCTTTACCTGTATCAACTGATTTAATCTTTGCAAACACACTATGAGGTATAGGCACCATTATTATCCCCATTTTATAAATGAGGAACTAAGGCCCAGCGAGCCTAAGTAATTTACTCAAGGTCACATAGCTGCAAAGTGGCCAAGCCAGGATTTGAACCCAAGCAGGTTGTGCCCAGAGCTGGCACGACCGTCACACGGCTCTGTGTCCACTGGCTGCTGAAAAGATCACTAATAGATGGGTACTTGGGAAAGCAGATGTGTCCTGAAGTCATGAGGTTCTCCTAGAGGAGGACAGAAGTACTCCAGGTTACAGACTGAAGGAGGTCCCTGGGAGAAATTAGCCGATCACTGCGTTACCTAAGTGCTTGACACATGGTAACTTTTTAATATAATTTTTTTTAAGTTTATTTATTTGTTTTTGAGAGAGAGAGCAGGGGAGGGGCAGAGAGAGAGGGAGACAGAATCCCAAGCACGCTCTGCACCGTCAGCACAGAGCCCGACATGGGGCCCAAACCCGCAGAACAGTGAGATCATGACCTGAGCTGAAATCAGGAGCTGGATGCTTAACTGACTGAGCCACCCAGGTGCCGCAATATTATTTTTGAGTACGCTTGACAGGTTTCTCTGCCTGCTACGTGCAGGTCTATTTCTCAGGGAATGTGGCCCCATCGATAACCAGAAAGTCCCTAAGTGTGTGTGTGTGTGTGTGTGTGTGTGTGTGTGTGTGTGTTAATGTTTCATTGAAGTATAACGTACATACAGAAAGGTGTGCAAATTCCCCCTCCCACCCCCTTCCAGACATCACCCCTGCCACCAAGGGTAACCATGGCCTTACTTTTAAAGAACATGGATTGGTTTTGTCACCTTGTATCAGTTTCCCAGAGCTGCCATTACAAAATACCACAAACGGGGTGGCTTCAAACAATCGTGTCACAGTTCCGGAGGCTGGAAGTCCAAAATCAAGGGGTCGACAGAACCATGATCCCTCTGAAACCTGGACACCACTCGTACTGGATTAAGTGTCTTCCCTACTCTGATATGGCCTGCAACCACCCTATTTCCAAATAAGGTCACAAGTTGAGCTGTTGGGGGTTAGGACTCCAACGTGTATGTTTCTTCGAGGGGACACAATTCAACAACTCATAACAGCATCCAGAAGGAAAATGAAGTTGTACGGTATGAAGTCTTGTGGCTGGCTTCTTTCGCTTGGTGCAGCTGGCGAGATTTGTTCATGGGTATCACGTGTTCTTGTCGTTAGTTCGCTCTCGTTGCTGTATCGTATTCCATTTGGTGCATATAGCATCATTTAGCTATCCATTCTACTGTTGATGCGCATTTGGGTAGTTTCCTATTTGATGCTGGTATGAATAGTGTTGCTCTGGATATTCAAGTGCGTGTAGTCTGGCTTAACTGATGTGTGCCTTCCTGTTGGTGTCTGTGTGGGGCTAGAATGGCTGGGTCACAAGGCAGGCATACAGTCACCTCTTGTAGATACCGGCACACGGCATCCCAGAGGGATTTGACCAACCTGCCCCTCACCAGCAGTGTCTGAGAGTCCTGATTTCTCCCCCGTCGGCACTTGGTATTGTCTTTCTTTTTCGTTTTAGCTCTTCTGATGAGTGTGCGTTGATGTCGCGCCATGTTGTTAATTTGCTTCCTTTTGTTTTTCATTCCAGCTTCACATCTCTCTTTGATCATCTTGTTTACTTCCTGGTCTCTTCATTGCCCGTTACCACAACTAGCATCTCAAAATCCCTTCCTTACAGTCAGATGTCTTGATCTACAGGGAAACCAGTGTCTTTCCCCATTTATCATCCTCTTCCAGAACAATTTCTCTCGCAGCACCTTTGAACAGCCTCCGAACTCATGTTGCGAGAGAATCCATGCCTGTTTGTTGATTATTTGGGTGTTTTTTAATGCCTTCAGAGCACAACTGGAACATGAAGTTGGAGGGCAAGACGCTTGCCATAACAAATTTATAGAGTCTGTAGTGCATACAAATCTACTTGTAACAAAGTAATCCCCCAACTTTGCTCTACGGCTGTCTTTCTTATTGTATGATTGTTAAATGCATTTCATGGTGCACTTATGTTAGAGTGTCAGATGGCTAATGGAGATAAAGCAATTCCTGAACAAAGAGGCTGGATATGAGGAGGCAGCCATCCCCTGCTTAAATTGCTACCACTGGCCCCCTTTCCTTCCTTCTGCCCCCGCTGTCTAAAATGTAGCAAGTTTGCATCGACTGTGATTTTACAAGGAAGCAAAATGGTATCCTGGAAAATACAGGGCCGAGGGGAGGGTCAGTCACCTTAACTCCAAGCCCTGTCCTGCCACTTGCTGGCGATATGAGAGAGGGGCAGGGAGCTGGGCAGCTGGGCATCCTTGAGGAAGCAAGTGACTCAGCAAGAGTGGAATGAGTCAGGGCCAGAGACCAGAAGCCAGTGAGGGACTGCAGTTTTTGTTTATTCTGGGCTTGTGCCCTTTTCGCCCCATCGTGTTCTGTGAAGTCTCTTGGAAGAGGCAAGTCTGCCTGGGTACATTCGGGACTTGGGTTGGAGATATAAAGAGGAGCCACCCTCTCTGGGGCCGTGAGTTACTGTGGCCTAAGGGTCCTGGCTTCTCGGACCAGCTGCTTCTCTATCTGCAAGTGTCACCAGCTGGAAGTGATAGAGAAGGAAGGGCCATCACCTACCAATTCTCAGTTTTGAACCTGTATTGTTTCCAAAACTGGCCTCGAATAAGTCAGACTCTTGATACTTGACATTTTTTTAATGTTTATGTATTTTTGAAAGAGAGAGAGAGAGACAGAGAGAGACAGAGCACGAGCAGGAACAGAGATGAGGGAGAGGGAGACACAGAATCGGAAGCAGGCTCCAGGCTCCCAGCTGTCAGCGCAGAGCCCGACGCGGGGCTCGAACCCACCGACCGTGAGATCGTGACCTGAGCCGAAGTCAGATGCTTAACCGACTGAGCCACCCAGGCGCCCTGAGATTTGATACTTCTTGACTGTCCCAGAGCGTTTGGTATGATAGAGATCGCACGGAATAGATCCTAACCTGGCCCCTTATGGACTTTTTATTAAGCATTTACCAAGAACCTTACATCTGTGAAGGGAATCTCAGAGCCATCCACACCCACCCACAGGGCTGACAAATGAGGACTGCCAAGCCTTAAGGTGAGTGAAATGAAGACTTCCTCAATGGGCCCAACAGACCAATGCCAGACCATGATCGTAACAGAGAGTTACACTCCTTCTGCCATTTACCTTGGCTTTAGCTTCCTGTCTGGAAACAGCTGGTCTCTGTGATTTGTTTAGATGGGATTTCCCCAAGCATTGTGTTCTTGTATTTATCTTCCCACGGCGGGAGAATAATGGAGTCTGAGGAGAAGCTGCGTAGCAGTGACCCGTCCATGGGGGAGGGCATTGGAAGGACGGTTTGCGGGCTTGACTTGAAGGTGCGGGGCCAAGAGGGAATTGCGGAGAGGTTGACCGAGGAAGAGAGGAACCAGAGAACATTTAGGCTTATCTGTGGCTTGTTTCAACTCTAAGAAATTTGGTGGCTATGCAAGGAGCATCCCTTGAAGGGAGGGAATGACTCAGGGCCATTGTCATATTGCGGCTGATAGAATAAGGTGGAGAATGAACAACTGGGTTAACTTTTCAGCCTACAAACCGAGCAGTGCCCACCTGGCGTGAGACGGTGCCAATTTTCTCACTGACGTTTTCCCGTGATTAACTCAGTGATTAGTAAGTGGACTAAGTGGTAAGAATCTACGTTTGCATTTTCCCACATGGGAACGAGTAGAGTCATTTTCAGTTAGACATTGCTATCAAGAAGCATTTCTTTTATTCTTTCTTTCCTTCCTTCCTTCCTTCCTTCCTTCCTTCCTTCCTTCCTTTCTTTCTTTCCTTCCTTCCTTCCTTCCTTCCTTCCTTCCTTCCTTCCTTCTTTCTTTCTTTCTTTCTTTCTTTCTTTCTTTCTTTCTTTCTTTCTTTCTTTCTTTCTTTCAACCCTAAACTGGCAAGAGTTTGTTCGTCCCTGTTCTACTCATCCACCATGGACAATGGTGGCCACTCTGGGCCTCTAGTATCGTTACTGGAACAACCAAGAACAACCACTTATATTTTCTGAGTCGGTCACCGATCTAAGAGCTTGCGGTAGATGGCATGGTGGTTGCCAACTCTGCACCCCTCCACGTAGCCACGCCTTTTGCCATGTGACTTGGTGGTGCCTCCCCTCTCCACTGATAACGGAATCGGCCCTGTGACTTGCTGTGGCCAAGGAGATCCTGGCAGACGTGATGCTCACAAAGGCTTGAAATGGACCGTGTTCTCGGGCTTGCATTCTCGTGTGGTGGCTGCAGCCCCTTTATCCTGGCCTCGGAATTAAAACATGTGGAGCAGATTTGATTGCTCTCCTGTAGCAATACATTCAAGCCCAGCTGAACCCGAAGCTTAAAGCGGACCCACTCAGCAGAGCCTAGCCTGGGTCCCCTGGTCCACAGACACTGCGGACGCATAAATGTGAGACGGGCTGGTCGTTTTGTTGGTCATTGAGTTGAGGATGTGTAGTAATAGCTGAAAGTCTCAGAACTGCTGTTTTAACGTTTGTTTTATTTATTTTGAGAGAGAGAGAGCGCAAGCGGGGGTGGGGGGGGGGCAGAGAGAGGAGGGAGGAGGGAGGGAGGGAGAGAGAAGCCCAAGCAGGCTCTGCACCACCAGCACAGAGCCCGACGGGGGGCTCGATCTCACGAGCGGCAAGATCGTGACCTGAGCTGAAGTCGAGAGTCAGACCCTCAGCTGACTAAACCACCCAGGTGCCCCAAAAGTCACAGAACTCCTTAAGCACTTTTTCCACTTAACTCAATAATGCCATACTCAGGCCCTCCTGTTATTCCCATTTGAAAGATGTGGAAACTGATTCTTAGGTTAATGAACTTACTCAGGTTCACATTGCTGAGAAATGTCAGAATGGCAGCTCGAACACAGGTGTGTGGGGTTCCAAGGCTTGTGCTGTCAGCAACTATGTTTTCTTTATCAAGTACAAACCTACAGGGTCCAGGGCAGAGAGAGAACAGATCCCTTCTTCACTTCCTATGCCACTTAAATGTCAGCCAGCTGACTTGCTGTTTCCGTATCACTGGACAACTGGAGACCCTGAGATACAAAATCTCCCCTCTTCTCCCCAGCAGATGGGTCAGGTGCTTAAGGAAACTAGAGCTTACAGTGCTGGTGGCTTTTCAAAGTTTGGGGAAATTCTTTGATGATGTATTGGCTTATAGAATATTAGCCATTTACTTATGAAGAGATGTAGGTAGGGGTGAGGAGTTTATATCCCCTGGCAGTTGAAGGTCAATCGGAAGAGATGAGGAGCCTCTGGATCCTTAATCCAAATCAGTGGAAAACTATGATTTGTTTTACAGTATATCCATTTCACTATGATTTTCTAGGAATTTGGGGAGTATGTAAAGCCACTTGGCTTTACTTTTATTGGCTTAGAATGTGGGCTTTGGAGACAGATGACTGAATCCAGTAACTACATGAATAAGTTACTTAACCTTTTAGTGTCTCAAGTTTTCACCTACACAATGGAGATAATAATACTTCTGCCTTCTGATAAAATGAGGTAATGCACATAAAGTACTTACTTAACACACTATTTGGCTTTAAGATAGTTTTGGCTACGAGTGACAGAGATCCTGAGTCAAAATGGCTGAAACAATTAGGAAATGTACAATCTCACATGGTCTGGTGAAGGAGGAGAGTTCCCGGTGTGATCCAGGATATCCAGGCCTCTGGCCCTGATATATCAGCCATGCTGTGTGTGTGGTTTTTCTCAGGTTGGGCCCTGTAGACGCAGGATAGCTCCTGGCCCCAACTGGAGCAGTGAGATTGCTTGTCTGTGGCCAGTGGAAGAGAAAGAACAAACCACTCTCAAACATGAAAAAAGAAAACTTCTTTCCTTTAAATCTCATCGAGCCAACCTTCGGCTACTGTCCTCCCCCTGAATCCGTAGCAATTGCCGGAAGAGTGTTCTTTGGCAAATGGATTTAGCTTGGGTGTGCGAACCAACCCGGAGAAAAGAGGAATGGATTATGGTGATTGATCCACATGAGTCAGGATTCATCTATGTTGCTGGAGGTAGGGGCCGCCTTCTCTTAAGTTACATGGTATGGGTGGGGAAGGAGTGGTTACTTGAACAAGAGCAAGATCTTACTAGAAAAGAGGAAGAGGGGAATCGATTTGAAGACATTCAGCAGTGGGGACCACAGCAAAGTAGGCGCTTGATAATTGCCAGTTTTGCCGTTCTGCAACCAAAAGTTACTTTTTTTTTTTTTGTCAGTCAGATTTGGTGTTTTACAATAGGGCAACTGATATCTGGCTTTTATCCACACGCTGAAAGATAAATTTGGGAACTCTGGAGTGACAAATTATTTACATTGAAAGCTTGTCTCGCCTCTTCTTTTTTGGAAATTCATCTACCTGGAAAACATGGTTGGTCTAAACTCCATTCTTCATGTCAATGTCACCTTGAAAAGGCGAAGTTGATCATGCACAGCAACTTTTCCCTCCTTGGGCCAAGCAATATTTTCCTTCAAAAATATTATACTTCAACAGTTTTTGCACAAAACCTTGGCACTCTGTGGTGGACATCTATTGTTTCTGCCCACCCACCTACCTTTCCCTTTTTTCCATGTCCTATCGGAAACCTATTCTATGTGATTTGGGTAAAGCTGACCTCATCTATACACACACACACACACACACACACACACACACACACACAGGAGCCAGGTTGAGCAATTGGAAAACATCATCTCTTCCTTGGCTTGAATGAACAAGTTACCAAAGGAGCCACAGCTAAGTCTTTATATATAAGCCAGTGCCTGGGAAATATAGTTCATGCATTCTCTTTATTTACATCCAGAGTTGACATGGTTTCCATCAGTCACAGGTTCTGATTATCTTGATTAGTTAGCTCTGTGAACTACTCAGAATTTCTCTAATAAAAACTGCTGTGGAAACAAAAAACTGCTCTGGGATGAATTGCGGCTCCCCAAAATACGTATGTTGAAGCTCTAACCCCTCAGTGTGATTGTATTTGGAGATAGGACTTTTAGGAGGTAATTAAGGTTAAATGAGGTCGTAAGGGTGGGATCCTAATTGAATAAGACTGATGGCATTCTTTTTTTAAATTTTTTTTCAACGTTTATTTATTTTTGGTACAGAGAGAGACAGAGCATGAACGGGGGAGGGGCAGAGAGAGAGGGAGACACAGGATCGGAAACAGCCTCCAGGCTCTGAGCCATCAGCCCAGAGCCTGACGCGGGGCTCGAACTCACGGACCGCGAGATCGTGACCTGGCTAAAGTCGGACGCTTAACCGACTGTGCCACCCAGGCGCCCCAAGACTGATGGCATTCTAAGTGGGAGAGGAAGAGATATCTCTCCATAGACACACACTGAGGAAAGACCATTTGACCACACAGTGAGGAGGCAGCCATCGGCAAGCCAAGAAGAGAGTCCTGACCAGAACCAACCATCCAGGCACCGTGATCTCAGACTTCCGGCCTCCAGATCTGTGAGGAAGAAATTTTTGATGTTTGAGCCACCCGGCCTGGTACTTCATTATAGCAGCCTGAGCAAACGGAGACAAATATCATTTTCCTTCTTCGGTATCAATGTCTATTCTTTGCCAAGCAAGTAAGTCCTCATTTTGGAGTGGCAAAGCCGCTGGTGAAATTGTCACTCCCTGTATCTTCAGATACAGGCAATATGCCTACGCACACCAACTACTGGGCTTAGTGGGAACATATCAGGATGTCGTAGTGTGGGGGCAACTTTTTGTGGCTTTCCCCGAGGTCTTACAAGAAAGCCTGTTCTATCTGGAAGCCAAAAAAGGAGGAGCCTATATCTCTGGCTAAAAAGCATGATCCAGAGCCTTGGTAGAAGTGAAAAAAGTGCTATTTTATGCTCCACACTAAAGTTAGAGCTCACTAAGGCAAGGAGGAGGGAAGCACAGTGGGGGATAAAATTGGTCCCAGGAAGAGATCTGCAGAAAATGGGAAAGTCTTGGCTCCTTCCAAATATCTCCAGATGAGTACTCTTTGCCTGACAAAGGTAATAATTATCCTCGGTGTAATGAGTCATTCACTCAAATTGAATGGAAGCTTTGAACTTGGAAGCAAGGGGCAGATTAACTGGGCTTCATAACCAGGCTGCTGTTTTTATTGCTGAAATGCTGAGGCCCAAATGGAAGCTGTTAGATTAAGAATGAGGGGTTACCTGCTCGCACACTGAGACTAATTATGAAACAAGAGGTGCCACAGGGCTGGGGTTCGGGTTCAAGCACCATAACTCATCAAGGCTTTCGGCTTTGATTAGGGTCACCACTGGGTTTGTGGGGGCACCCCCTCAAGGCACGTTTTGGAGGGGGAATGGGGGCGAGCGATAGGTACAGGTTAATGTTTTAAATGTGCTACAAAGTTCGGGGGCTCGTGCCAGGTGTAGTGATTTATTGGTGAAGATTTGGGACGATGAGTATAGAAGAGACGCTTAGGCATTTATTCACTGTCCCGTCAGTGCCTGTGAAGATTCTTCCGGGTGTCCCGGCGTCATCTCTTCCTGTTTCTGATCCAGGAACCATTCTTTGCGTTCTTGGTTGCCGAATGTGTCACTCCTGGGTAATTTCGTATCTCTCGCTACAAGAAAAAGGTAGCACTACTGTTATTACTCCCGACAGCGGAGCTCTCCGGACCCTGTTTGTATGGAATCATGCAGATCTTCTTGCCTTTTCAGTTCCCTCATACCACTTACTCCATCTATGCAAAGCTGGTTGTGGTGCCCGGGATGCTGCGTCACCCACAGTGCCGCCAGGAACGCTGGCTTCCAGTGACTCTCCCAAAGGTCACCGCTGTGTTTCATTGATGACCGTCACAAATGCAAGTCTTACTGAGCATGCAGGAAAATGCAAATGATAATCCCTTGTCCGGTCATGTTAAACTTACTGTTTAGAATTATACGGCTTACACAAGAGACTCTTAAATACAGAGAAAAAACTGAGGGTGGGTGGGGGTGGGGGAGGGGGAAAGTGGGTGATGGGCATGGAGGAGGGCACTTGTTGGGATGAGCACTGGGTGTTGTAGGTAAGCCAATGTGACAATAAATTATATTCATAAAAAAAGAGAACTGTATGGTTTAAACACCGAACAGCACATCTTCCATCTGTATTTTCCCTTGATCTCTTTAGGCCGTCATCATTGCAATTCTAGAATACAATCTCTTTTGACGTTGGCCTCACCCCTGCTTTTCACACCTCATGGCCAGTGGGGAGGATAGGTGAGAGGCCCACAGGCAGATGGAGAAGAAGTCTCATTCGTGCAAGAGATGTCCGTCCCTTATCCTGCGTGGCTCGAGGACAGCCCAGGAGAGCATGGCGTTTCATCGACTGAAGGTAAGAGTGGACCTAGATCAGAAAGATCTGTTGACATCGCAGAGCACCAGTCTAGGGAGCCCTTGGAGGAGATGGGCACGCGTACTCCTGGAGGACTAGGGATGGAGCCTGAAGCAGAGGTGGGTGATCACCCTGGGCGCCAGCAGCAGGAGGCACACAGCGCGACGGTGCCGTAGCCAGGACAAGGATACATTGTAGCTGACACATGGCTGGCACCCATGGCTCAAACTTAAGGGTAAGCCGTGGACTGTTGGTAGCCCAGAGCCCCGAACTCACCCTGTATTCTGTGTAAATGGGAGACACCAAAATCAACGGTGCCAGCGCCACACTTACGGCCCAGTCTTTGCGATTCTGCAAGAGGGATACTGCGCCTGCAGAGAGGATCTGCTCCCCAGACTGCCCTTCTGGAACGGGCCCTAAGACAATGCCATATGACAGAGCCTCAGGGTTCCTCAGAGCATCTGATCAGTCCCTCCCCGGGGGTTGGGAGGGGTGTAGATGGTTGCAGAGTGCCCCTAAGAGGATAAAGAGAGATGCAAGCTCATGCAGGCCTTGGTCTGGGCTCAGGCGGCCTCATCCAGACAGATGCTGCTGCCAGCCCTGGAGGGTGGCTCTTAGTCACTGTTAGAGGACATAGAAAATGTTCGAGTAGCTGCTTCCAGTGACCAGGACCCATGCAGACCCAGGGTGGTAAGATGAGAGGCGGTGCCCAGATAGTATTCTGGACCAGTTTAGGCATTGGAGGGGAGGAGTTAGAAAATTTCAGGGAGGGGCACCTGGGTGGCTCAGTCGGTTAAGCGTCCGACTTCAGCTCAGGTCATGATCTCGCGGTCCGTAAGTTCGAGCCCTGCATCAGGCTCTGTGCTGACAGCTCAGAACCCGGAGCCTGTTTCAGATTCTGTGTTGCCTTCTCTCTGACCCTCCCCCGTTCATGCTGTGTCTCTCTCTGTCTCAAAAATAAATAAACGTTAAAAAAAATTGATAAAGAAAACAAAAGAAAAAAAAATTTCAGGGAAAGGACTTCAAAGCTGAGGTCCCTTGAAGCACTAAGATCAGAGTAGAGGTCCTGCTTGCCCACATCTAAGGCCCACACTGGCTTTGATGACTAACCAGTTGTCTTGTTGAGAAATCCGATGGCTGGTCATTAATCAAGAGTTTTAATGACGCTGCTTTGCCAGAGTACCCGCCCCGGGTTTGCGAAGCAGGAGCGTATGATTGTTTAGTTCCCAGGCAATCCCAGGCCCCTATAACTGTTCTGACAGGTGTTGAGCTGCCAAATGGGCATGTCCTCCAGAATTGAATTGTTTCGTATGCCCTCCTTAGGGAAGTCCATGGAAGACAATGGTCAAATGAGTTCTCGCAGGGCTCACAACTCTGAGCCACGGTCTCACTTCCCGGAGCATGGACTTCTGCCGCCCATCTCCAAAAGGATATCTAACATGAGCTGTGGTCCTCGTATGTTGTTCCTGCCTCTCCTCTTCCCAAAAAGAAGGAGCTTTTCTTGTGATTTTCTTGTTTGCCTTTAGAACTGATTATGGGGTACATTGTGGGTGGTTACATTTACCATTTAGATGTGGGGTTCTTGACCTGGGGGTCTATCAATGTAAAGGGACTGTGAACTTGAGTGAGAAAAAGTCATGTTTATTTTCAGTACTCTTTAACTAAAGTTTAGCATTTCCTTCCGATATCATTGCGGGCAACAGGCCACAATAGTATTAGTACTTGTCACCAATGGATCGTAGATTTTTTTTTTATCATATGATGATTGTGGTAGATTCTCAAAATGTCATTCATGGATGTCACTTTTGAAATTGTGCTAGTTATTGGACCCACCCGTGGAACTATAATGTTTTGCTCAATACACTTCAGTATGATTCTGAGGAGTTTGTAGGTTCCTGAGGTGTCCATGGTGTGAAAAAAGTTGAAGAGAAAGGTTTAGATGGAGGTGAGCAGCCTATGAAGAGCTACATCCAGATCTGTCTTGGGGAACAGAAACCCAAGACTTGGATTTGAACTGAGTATCCAGAAAAGACCTTGGTTTCTCTTTCTGAGGAGAACTGAGTGGATGTCTGTTGTAGGGGAGATTGATGCATTCAATGGTGTAAGGACATTTTTGGCAAAGTGTATGTATTCTCGGCTGCCAAGGGGTGGAGTGTAGTGGGAATATGTTAGTCCTACTTACCAAGACTCTTTTCCTCTTTCTACTGGAAATGGGATCCCCATTTCCTTTGGGGAACTAAAACTTAGTTGTGTCTAAACCCACCCTACTCTTCCCCTCCAACCCCTGCCCTGGGGGTGTGCATGTGAGCTAGGCTTGCCTAGTCACAGTGTTCCATCCTGTTGGCCACAGGGATTGGTTTAGAGCAGGACACGTGTCCCAAAACAGACCAATCAGAGTCTTCCCTGAGATAACTTCTGCTGAAAACATCTGGGTCACTTTTTGAGATTATGAGTTGCAAGGATGGAAAAACTAGAGCTGCTTGAAGCAATCTTTCCCAGCTCAGGCACAAAGGTGTTGTCAGTGGGAGGGAATGAGGCCAACAAATAAAAAGCAAGGACAAAGAGAGTGGTCAGAGAGAGACAAGTAAGTTCAGTTCAGTTCGGTTCCTTGAACTAATAAATCTCCCTTGGTTTGTTTCTTCCTGGTTGAAAATGGATCTCTGTCATTTATAAGCAGAAGATTCCTGACTCATGTGTTGAAGAGGGGAGGGAGGGAGAGAGAGAGAAAGAGAGACAGAGAGAGAGAATGTGTGTGTATGTGTTATCCCAGCAAGTGTTGAGAATGATTGAGGATTGCACTCCTATGTAATGGGTAGTAAGGTGTCTATTGTTTTTGTTTTTCTTTTCTTTTTCTTTCTTTCTTTCTTTCTTTCTTTCTTTCTTTCTTTCTTTCTTTCTTTCTTTCTTTCTTTCTTTCTTTCTTAATTTTTAAAAATGTTTATTTTTGAGGGAGAGAGAGAGAGCACGAGTCAGGGAGGGGCAGAGAGAGAGGGAGACACAGAATCCGAGGCAGGCTCCAGGCTCCGAGCCGTCAGCACAGAGCCCCATACGGGGTTTGAACCCACGAGCCGTGAAAGCATGACCTGAGCTGAAGTTGGACGCTTAACCGACTGAGCCACCCAGGCGCCCTTCTTTTTGTTTTTATTGATTAAGAAATGACACAGTGATTATATAATCCTCCCGTGGTCACGTGGATAGAAAGTGACAAAGCCGGGAAAATAGGATTTGATCTATTTTATCCCCAAGCCCACATTCTATATGAACTCAAGTAGGACAATGAGGTAAGAAATCCATCCTTTAGCACTTGGATTCCTCAAACTTTCCTGGTGTTTTGCTTGGTGCATGAGAGGTGAGTGGACAGTGGATGCCTTCACCATCTCAATCCCCTTCTTCCCTTCTGACTTTCTCCCGCTAACCTAGTGCTGACAGCCTGATCTTACAGCGTCGTGCTGTCTTACGTCTAAGGGCTTTGGAAGCCTAGGCTCTGTGATGTTTATGGCCACCCTTTGAAAAATTAAAATGTTTTTCTCTATTTATTTGCTCTATCATTTCTTCTTTGGGTCAATAAATGCTGCCAGTTGAAATGGAGGGTTCCTTTGAGAACCTGGGGCTTTCTTTATTTTATTGTTCATTCCTTCTGTCTTCCCTTCCTTCCTTCCTTCCTTCCTCCATTTCAAGCTGTGTCCTTATTTATTTTTTTCATTATGTTTCATCAGATATCTCTGTGTCTTTGCCGTGGGAGCAAGCTATTGAGATGCCACATACGTTTCCAACCCCGCCTTCGTTGCGATGTTAAGGAAACCCGTGGTGGGGGTGACAGATGTGATACCACGGTGAATCTGGAGAGGAGGGGTTGCACTGGCCTGAGACTGCCTGAGGACAGATTGTGGTCCGGAGATGGTGAGTCTGGTCCTGCCTCCGTCCCGGGAAGCATCGCAAGTATCAGATAAGTCTTTTCCGTTATGAGGAGCCCTAATTAATGCATGTGCTGATTTGTTCTTCCCTGCTGAGGCCTGCAGATTAATGCTTACCGGGTGCTACATGTGTTACCTCTTATGTATCTTTAATAAAAATAACACTGGCTACCATTGACAGTGGCCTTACGGTGTTTGGGGGCCTATGCCAAGCCCTTTGCATTCGTTCTCTCGTCCCCCTTCCCACCACCCGATGACACAACTCTTGGGCATCATTCCTCTTGCCGCATGGAGGAAGGAGCTGAGGCTCAAAGAATTTCAGTAAATTTCTCAAGGTCACACTGCTAGAAAGAGGCAGGGCGGGTTTCACACCAAGGCTTGTTTGATTTCATAGCACTTAACCACTTGCCACTGTGCTGTTATGTTTTAATGTTAAGGGGAAGTGAGAAATGTAATAATAGAACTTTGGCAAGGTGGCAATAAAAATGAGGTAGGGCTGTTCATCCCTCTTACAACTGCCCTTCTCCCGATCCCCTTGTCTTTACGTGCCGGAGGTGCTCGGAATACTGATGGGGCGGGGGGAGCACGGAGGGCGTGAGTGAGGAGCCAGCAGGCTCCTGGGTCCAAGGTGGACCTAGTCAAGCAGCAAGTGCTATTTCCGCTCCAGGGTCCGCCAAGTAACTATCGGAGAGCCTTTAGGGCCGTGGTATGGAGGGGACAGGGAAAGAGGATGAATAGATGCCTACCAGCTCTGTGACCTTGGGCAACTTACTTAACCTCTCTGGGCTTGCTTCTGGTTTGTACCGCAGGGAGGTTAGGCCATGTGTGGGGCTCGGTCAGGCAGTCTATAACACCCTGGTGTGAAGCAGGGCAAACAGAGAAGGCCGTCCTGGATGACACGGGTTTAGGAAGTTTCGGAGCCTGCCAGCCCCACCCTTGGTTGCTCACCCTTCCAACGTTGTGTCTGTTCCTCTCCGGCTTGCTTGCTTGCTTTTTTAAAATTTTTTAATATTTATTTATTTTTGAGAGAGAGACAGAGCATGAGCAGAGGAGGGGCAGAGAGGGACACATAGAATCCGAAGCAGGCTCCGGGCTCTGAGCTGTCAGCACAGACCCTGACAGGCTGCACAGAGCCCGACATGGGGCTCCACCTCATGAACCGTGAGATCGTGACCTGAGCCAAAGTCGGACGCTTGCCCGACTGAGCCACCCAGGGGCGCCTCCCCCCCCCCCCACCCCGGGCTTTCTGATGCTGCCTGGTGTCACCACGTGGTTCCTCTTAACCCTTGGTAATCAGCTCCCCACTGCATCTCGCACTTAGCTCCGGCACGATGGTGAGAAGCTCGGGCTCAGGAGTCGGATTGCCTGACCTCCTCACTCCTCCCCATTCGGTGCCTTAGTTTCCTCAGCTGTAAAACGGCAGCAATAATGCTGCTTTTCTGGTGGGCTTGTCTGAGGACTGAAGGTCACCTTCGTGTCAAGTGCTCAGTCTGCTTCCTTCGGTGCCAGGCCCACGGATCTGCTCCTTCGATGCTGGCAATGACAAGCAGTAATTAACCAGATCGCTGAGTACCTCGTAAGAGCAAGCCCCACAGGTGAGTGCTGTGGGGTAACAGAGCAGCACGGCCATGGCCCCTCATCCCAGAGTTCTGGGTGTGCTCACCAGCTGTGGAGGCAGAGACCGCGTCTGGGATGCGAGATGCCTGTTGAAAGTAAGATTGTACAGAGCAAGAGCCAGAACTGTGATGCGGGCCCGGTGAAACTTCAGCCGACCCAGCAGGGAGCTCTATCTAGAACAAGGATTGTTCCTAAGATGGTCCCATGCTGGACCCAAGTGGCCAGGCCTTCATAGTCCTCCCCTGCCCGCTCACCACACGTGGGCCACCCCAGAAAGGGGCGTGACCTTGGATGAGGTAGCTCTCAGCAGTTCAGACAGACACTGAAAGGCTGACCCCTGGGGTTGGACAATGAGTCTTCCCTTGGAGGGGGGTCTGGATAGTACTATGGAGCGTCCACCACTCGAGGAGTTGATAAATGACCGAGGGCATGGATAGAGGACCAACACGGACAACAGACCGTCCAGGGAGAAGTTCCCAGAGATTGGCCAAACCAAAGAAAGCCTTGCTGTAGGGAGAACTCAGGTTCTTGTAGAGCACTAGTGGAGAAGTAGGGCATCTGTGCCCATGCTGCATTGGAGGGGGCACAGTGAAGGCCTATATGGGGAAGTTAAGCCCTAGGCCAGAAACCTGTGAAGGTTCATCGGGAGCCTGGGAGAAGAAAAGGCCAAGGCAAATGGGCCTGCTCATAGCCTGCCTAACATAAGGGCCATGGATGGGTGTCAGCTGTGGGGTACGCTGCGGAGCTTGGGTAAAGACCCGATTAAATAGTTGTTACGAGGGAGAATCCAAAAACATTCTGTGGTCCCCGTAATATAGCTGTAAGTAGAAGAGAGGCCAAGTTCTAAAATCAGAAAGAAGATCTCTCACTTTCTACCCAGGGTGTCTCATTATCTGCCTACCACGCCATTGTCTCTTGTCTGTTGCCTTTTACATCGTGATCTTAATCACCGTGATGATCTCAGCACATTAACGTGGGCTGTTCTCGGTGAATGAGCTCGGTGGAAAGAGGGGACGGTGGTTTCCCATCTTGACCCTCTCAGAGCTGTGGAGATATAGGCCAGAGGCATGTTGGGAAGGGCTTTGAATACCCAGACCAGACAAGCAAGGTGGATTTACTGTGGCAGGAATCGAGGAGTTGCTGAAGACTTGGAGATCCGGAGAGTGCTAAAGAGATTAGACCAGTACTTTAGCAGGATGCATTTGCTAGCAGTGTTCTAGATATTCCAGATCAATGGAAGACAGGAGGTGGACACATAATGCCCTCAGGTTTATTGTCTTAGTCCAGGTGAACGCAGGGGGCCTGATCTGAGGGGTGGGGTAGGAGTAGGGAACAGGATTGGGTCAGAGAGACACTGCAAGGCCCCCACGTTTCTGAACTTGGTGACAAGAACGGTGGTTCCCTTTAATAGCAATAGGGGGTCTGCAGGAGGATCTGGTTGAGGGGCAAGGGAGCTAGAGAGAGAGAGGGTGAACGTTTCTCTTGGTTATGAGATACTAATGGGAGGTCAACAGGATTTTTAAAAAATTAATGTATTTATTTGAGAGAGAGAGAGAGTACACACAGGTGCACACGTGTGCATGCGCACGTGAGTTGGGGGGAGGGACAGAGAGAGACAGAGAGAGAGAATCTTAAGCAGACTCCACATCCAGCTCAGAGCCTGATGCAGGGCTCGATCTGACCCTGACTGGGAGATCATGACCCGAGCTGAAATCAAGAGTCGGATACTCAACCAGCCGAGCCACCCGGGCGCCGCCGCGACAGGACTTTTCATGCACAGCCCATGTCCAGCTGCCCAGAAGCTGATCCCAAGGCAAGGATTTGTGTGTGAGCAGTTCAGCCAGGAGGGAGGCCCTTCCGGAGGAGACCTGCAGGGGAAGGGGGGAGGCGGCAAAGGGAAGGAAAAGAGGAGCCACGCAGGGCATGTCCTTGCCTGGCCTCACCCGTACGACAGCTCTGGAGGGTGACCGCTTCTGAGTCCGCATGGCTAGGGGACCTAGATTTTCACACCCCTGTCCCCATCGGCCAGTGACTGAGAGCCACAGTGGGGGGGTGGGGGGGGTAGTCACCTCCCAGGCACTGCCAGTTCCCCGCACCGGTGTGCAAAGGGGCTCCCTTCTGGTGGCCCGAGGACTGACCTCCCAAAGCGAAGCTTAGGTGCTGATGGAGCGTGTGAGGTGAAAGCAGGAGCAGAGTGCACGCGCCAAGCGTCAAAAGGGATCCCGGGGCACCTGGGTGGGGCCGCCACCCTGTCTGCTGTCACGGGGAGCGCCGTCTTGAGAAGGAACGGTGGCTTGCCAGCGACTCTTCTGGCCGGGCTGATCGTCCTCCTCCCCGCCATCTGCTGCTTCCAGGAACAGTGTGGAATCCTCGGCCGGGCGTCTGTTGCAGACTGCACCTCACGTTCACCTTTTTCCACAGAAGACGGGAGGCCAGAGAGCGCATTTCCTTGACGCTCTGGCTTGGGGGCAGGCAGCCGTCCAGCCCCGCGGAGGGCTCTGAGTTCCAGCTTGGTATCCATCCCAATGCCACGGCTTCTGAGCCCGCCGCCAGACAGCTCTCTCTAAGGCGGTCACTTGTCAGCAGCGGGGCCACCGGCCTCGACCCAGTGGCGGAAGCTCCTGGCCCATCAGGACTTGCCCAAAGACTCCAGAAGCCGGAGGACACAGGTGCCACCGTCACGTGTGAATTGCGTGGGCCGGAGGAACACTGAGCTTGAATCGCAAAGTGAATTAAGCCAGGCCCCTGGGGATGGGAGAGGGGAGGGATGCGGCCTCCTTCCTCACAAGGAAAGAAATCACAATGAAAGCGAGGGAGTACAGAGCAAGACCAAAGAGCCTCCTTGTCACACCCTCCTGGGTTCAGGCCTGGCGTGGTGTGCCCGGCGCAGGCCAGGGCCCCTGAGAGGTGAACCCTGAAACAAAGGGGCTGGTGAGGATTCCTCTTTCCCCCATGGCTGCCTTCTGTTCTCAGGGGGCCGTGTGGGGGCCATGCCAGTTGTTCAACAGTCCACGGCTCGTCCCTGCTTCTATCCGTCCCTTCTGCCACCCCCGTGGCCCCCTCTGCTGTGCTGTCAGCAACCCCTGGGCGCGTCACCCTGAGGGAGCGAGGGAGGCAGGCCTGGCTTTGCCCTCAGCTTCCCAGCAGCCAACAAGAAAACATTAGACGGGTGGGAGTCCGCGGTCTTCGCCCAGAAGCCTCGCCTCCACGTCTCTGTCCCCCTTCCTGCCCAAGAGCCGTGCACCAGGTGCCCCGCAGCCGCCCCTCGGTGGGGCTAGCCCCGCGCTGTCGCAAAGGTGGCGCCTTCTCCCCGTGTGGACCGCGCTGCCGTCTCGGAACCCCCACTTACCCAGGTTTTCTCAGGTTTGGCATTCTTCCAATCCCACAGGAATTCAGCTGATAAATGAATTCATACTCAAAGGTTATTGACTTAATTTGTCACCCCCATCCAGGAGCTATTTGCACTGAAAAGAGATCCACCAGGGAGAAGGCCATGTTTCACTGCAAAGAATGCCTTTCCAAGGGGCGGTTGCCCTGGGGGGGGGGGGGGTCGGTTCAGGCGCTGTGGCCTTCGGGCAGCCCCTGTCACCTCTGAGGTGACACAGGAACTTTTGGCTGCAGGCATTTCCCAATTTTACTGTGTCCTGGGCCCTGGAGATTGGATTTAGTGGGTCTGCGCGGGGCCCAGGAGTCTGCATTTTAATCTGCTCTCTACTTTCCGACGGAAGTGGTCCGTGGACCGATTTTTGAAAAATGCTCGGGTATGAGTCTGCTCCCGCCGCCACAGACTCTCCGTGGCTGAAACAGCAAGAATTTATTATGTTCTGTTTGTTCAGCTCTAGAGGCTGGGAATCCAAGATCAAAGCATGGGCAGGTTTGGTGTTTCCTGAGGCCTCTGTCCTCTGCTTGGAGATGACTGTGTCTCTCCCTGTCCTCACGTGCCATGTGTCTGTGTGTCCCCATGTCTCGTTCTTATAAGGACACCAGTGACATTGGATTAAGCCCACCCTAAGGGCCTCATTTTATCTTAATCACCTCTCGAAAAATTTTTTAAAGTTTATTTATTTACTTTGAGAGAGAGAGAGAGAGAGCACAGAGAGAGGGAGAGAGAATCCCAAGCAGGCTCCGTACCATCAGCACAGAGCCCGAAGTGGGGCTTGAACCCCCAAACTGCAAGATCATGACCTGAACTGAAATCAAGAGTCAGATGCTTAATGGACTGAGCCACCCAGGCACCCCCTTAATCACCTCGTGAAGGGCCCCTTCTCCAGAGGTCCTGGTGGTTAGGGCATCAATATACAGATTTGGGGGAGGGATACAATCGGCCCGTCGTGGGCACGTAGAAACAACAAAAACGAAGGCAGTTTTGAAGTGGTTACCAAGTTCCCTCATCTTTTCAGTAACTGCAAGAGAGAATATACCCAGGTTTAAAGAGATTATGCGGAAAGCACTGGCCATTGGCCGCGGTGCCGGAGGCTGCCGGGCCTCGGACAGCGACCCCCGTCAGCACTGCTGGCCCTTGTTTGGGCAGGCACCTTGGCTCACCCTCTCTCTACGTTGCCTTTCCTGTTGTTATTCCTCCTAGGTTTGGAAACAGCCTTTCTTCTTTCAGCATCACGGGAGAGAAGTCTTTGGCGTTGGCACCAGCGTGGCCGCCCGAGGCAGCCCTTGCTTCTGCCTCCGAGGGTGTTTCTTTCTCCAGAAAGAAGCTAGGACCCTTCACCCTCCCCATTCATCAGCACCACGGGTAATCTAATTACAGCCTTGTCTTAAAAGAGTGACTCATTTACAATTGAGACTTCTTCCTTATGAAAATGTAACATCTTGAACTATGTTTTTATGGCCCCCTTTTTTCAAAAATAAAAAAGGAAATTAATTAATTTCCTTGCACACGGGAAAAACTCATGAGGTCTTGCCGGTCGTGCGAGGAAAAGATTCTCTCTCTCTCTCTCTCTCTCTCTCTCTCTCTCTCTCTCTCTGTGTCTCTCTCTCTCGGCCTCCCGCTGTGTGACAGTGAAATGCTAAAATGATTTTGGCAGGAGAATATTCTCAAAGGCTGTTTTTATTTCAGCAGCAGAAGAGTATCTCAGAACGCAGGCTGCACCTCTGCCCTGTGGGGCTGTTTCTAATTGCACGAGGTGAGCTGTAGAAATCCTTCCCCCAGCCGGGTGGGGAGAAAGCGGCAAGAAACCTAAGAAAGATAATCGTGTCTGCCACACTCAGTGCTCACCACTTAAAGGAATTAACTTGTTGGAACAAAATATTTCTATGGGTGCAGAAAACTATGCATTAGAATAATGAGGCTGACCCCTTCCTTCCGCTTTGCAATCACTGGGGTTTGTTGCTTGTCTCTAATCACAACATGCTATGTTCCTCCTTGCTCACACCTCTGTCTGCGAGACTGGCTGCGAATACTTTAGATTATCACCTTCTCATTTTCAGTGTGAAATAATTGCCCAAGGATGGAAACTGACAAACAAGAATGTGGATTTCGGAAAGCAGCCCACTCCTTTCTTAGGATACCATTACGTGTCATCACCCTCTCCCATCGTCACGCCCACCCCTTTAGAAGCCAAGTTGTGCTTTTGGAGACCTGGATTGATCTGAAATACGGAAGACAGTGAGGGTACTGATATGTTTAATTAAAAACCTATTGGACGCTGTGGCGTACGGGTATGGAGTTCTGGAGGTAAGCCTTGTGGGTTTCACTCTCGGTGCTGCCGCTTACTGGCTGTGTGGCCTTGGGCAAATTGTCTAACCTCTCTGTGCCTCAGTATTTTCACCTATAAAAATGAGAAAATAATAACAACGCCTTACGGGATGGCGAGGGCGGAAAGAGTTAGCACGTGTAAAGTGCTCAGGACCATGATCAACATACAGCAAACACTCAACAAATGCCAGCTATTCTCTTTACGCCTTGGGAAAAGAAAGAGTGGATGCCTTCTTTCTCTCCTTCGGAAATGTTTAGTAAGCACTGTGCCTGGGGATCAGGAAAAGTAATCTAGGTCTCTGTCCTCAAGGAGCTCCTAGTTTTGTGCATGTGCCAAATGTGTAAACAACTTACTATAATACTGTATAAGACAAATTTGAATAAATGCCGAGTAAGGATAATAGAACCATCGTATGGGGGCATAAGAGGAGAAGCGCTTAATTGGACTAGAGGATCATGGATGGCATCATGAAGGAAGTGACATTTGAGCTGGACCTTGCTAGGCTAAAAGGTCTCTGTAAGTAGAGAACAAAAGAAAGACGCCCCAGGGGGAGTACAAGACCCCTTCAGAGAAAGGCAAGGGTGCCTGTGAAATTGAGACAATGGAATGGAGGGGACCTGGGGCCGGAGAGGGAGTCGGAGCCTTCATCTATCCTGCAGCAATCTGGCATCCTGATTTTTTTTTTCCAGGTGAAAGAACTGGAAATAATATTGCGGCATGAAGTTTTCCCCGTATTTTTTCCTGTGGAAGAGTTTGGGAAAAAACCGTAATGACGAGCAAAGTCCTACAGTTACCAACTCTTATTGAGCCGCAAGACCCCCCCCCTCCCCAGTTCTGTCCATACAGGTCACTGATTACACCCAGAGAAATCTTTGTAGTCGCCACAAAAGTGCAGCTACCTCTGGGGTACGGTGCAGCCGTTATTTAACTGTCACGTAACGTGACGACCGAGTGTCCTATTAGAGCTAAAATTTAATTGTGAAGACGGGTACCATATTTAACCGCAATCCTGGGGGGCATGTGGGTTGACAGGCTGTAATTACCCAAACTGGAACCTGGCCAGGGCACACCTACTCTTTGCCAAAAGAGCTATGGGGGGGGGGGGGTTTCAAGGACCGCAGGCCCACTGAAGCTGCGGGTTCTGCAGGGTAGGGAATCGGCACTTACGGCCCCACAGCGCCCCCTAACAGAGCTCAGGGCAAGCTCAGGAGCTCCGGGCAGCAGGCCCCTTCTGACCCTCCACACTTTGCCGCCTACCCCCAAGCCCTTCCCTGCCTCCGCCTGGCTCCAGTCCATCCTGGGTTATCAGAAAGTTTCCACTTAGGGTTGCGTGGCTGTGGGTCCTGCAGTCAGGTTTGCGCTGGGTCTTATCTGTGCCTGTCTGTCTGTCTGTTTGGCCCTCTCTGGGTGTCTCTCCCCAGGTCCTGCTGTTTCTCTCTTATCATGATGGAAGGGCTTGTGCTGATAAAACAATCACCCACCAGAGCACAGTGGTTCTGATGGCCAGCTGCTGTTTCTACACAGAGATCAATTAGAGACATCCTTTCGCTGGGGCAGTGGGCTGGTCAGGCCAGTTTACTAAAAAATCCCATTAGGAGTCTGACTGTGAAATGCATTATATTTTGGCTTTCCAATGCAGTTACTACCAGAAAAAATACAAAGTGGGCCAAGAAGAGGTGGAAATGTGGCTTGCTGATGTCACTGTAGGGTTAAAAGGGAGAAAGTTCTGGGCTGCGAGCAGCCGTGTGAATAAATGCGGTCTTAATTTAAGGTTATGGATTTTTTAAAAAGCCTTGCTTTTTGTCTTCAGAAGTCTTGGCATTCATATCAGTTAAAAAATAATTTAGACAGAAAATAAATGTTGGAGCAAACTCAAATTATTATGTGCATTTTAAATAAACCTGTGTTTTCAGCTGCAGACCTAGCATATGAATAATAACATTAATAGTGATCACCGTCATTTGTCAACTGATGATCTTTTCCCTCAGACCTTCCAGGCCCTTGGTTCCTGGCTCTGCTCTTCAACTGAGCCCAAGGCCTGTCCTTCCTGAGGGGGGCTCATGATAACAGCCCCCCACTCCCTCTGCAGAGTGGAAAGGTATGAAAGCCCGGGGTTCTGGTCCCAGCTCTGCCCTAATTAGCTGTGTGAACGTGGGCAAGTTGCTTCATACCTCTGGCCAGTTGTCAAAGGATGGAACGATCTCTAAGGATGAACGGTGCAGCCCATAATGTGCAAAATCAAAAAGCAATACAGGAGTGTCACCTGGGAAAAATTTTTCCCCTTTCTTAAAGATGAAAGTTCTGAAAAAAAGGAACAGATTCAAACAGCTACTTCAACAGAGGAATTATTGAACAGGGCACGGGAGGAAGTTAGATTAAGACTAATTTTTTAAAAACGTGCGGGGCGGTTTTCTACTTAGTTTCCAAGAGCACACACACATACATACACACGTAGGTACCCTTTGGTCAAAGGCAAAGCCACGTAAAATGCTCACTTTTCTCCCTCTCTGGAAACAACAACAACATCAGGATATTATGTTCTGTCTAATTCTTGTAGTTGTGTAAAACTGTCCAGATACTATCAGCAGAACGGTAATATGCAAGGTTGAACCATATGAAATTTGTCATTTCTAGAGGCCAAAAAGAGTTGAATATAAGAAATTTCTTATGATTCAAACTAATATTATATATGTGTATCAATATACATATTTATATGTAGGGTGTATATATACTACACATCAAAAGGTATATATATATTATTATGTTTATATACAGTTATATATATTATTACATATCAAAAGGTATATATGTGTATAATACATAAACCATTATAAATTATATAAGGGGCGCCTGGGTGGCTCAGTCGGTTTGGCATCTGACTCGTAATTTTGGCTCAGGTCATGATCTCATGGTTCGTAGGATCAAGCCCTGCGTGGGGCTCTGCGCTGACAATGGAGTCTGCTCGGGACTCTCTCTCTCTCCCTTTCTCTCTGCCCCTCCCCCCTCAAAAATAAATAAGTAAACATTAAAAAATAAAATAAATTATGTAATGATAATGTAGTCTGGAGAACTGTGATTCTTCTATATTCTTATTTTTCTAGCAAATACTTTCCCAGCCAAAGACTGGTACATTCTTCATATCCCTATCCCTAACACAGAAGGGGATGACCTAAGACTTATTAACAAAACACGCTTTGGCATCCCACGCTACATTTCTAAACATGGGCTCAGACCCCGATTTGGTCCTATAAGAATATAATCAGAAGTTGACATGTGGAAAGGTCACTTAGAGGCACTAGCAGGGATGTTGGCTCCCGGCAAAGGCGAAGGGGGCCCTGGGCACCTGGGGAGAGTGATCCCAGTGGAGCTGGGTCCAGAAGGACCTCTACACAGCTTCACTCAGACGTCTGAGGTCATAATACATATCCCTGGGGAGAGATGTGCTTTAGCAGAGTTTATTGACAATTAATTTTTATTGGTGATTTAAAAAATTCAAAATACAAGTATTATTATACCCAATAATGATTTCAGGGAAAGCCAATGTGATAGAATGTTCCAGGATATTTTCAAAAGAAAAAGATGAGGCTACTAGGAGTAGGGAAGCCTCCTGGAATAAAGCGAGTGAATTCCAAAATGAATAATGAAATAATGATTCCGGAGAGAAACGATCACATTTTTCAGTGATGAAAAATTTCACTTCCTTATTTTAGGTACTCATGTCTTTATTTGTTGTTTCTTCCACTTCCATAAAACAGCCGGAATAACCAGACCAAGTGCTCCCTAAAAGGTATTTTTTCAATGGAGATAACTGTAAATTTTCATTGTGAAAAAAAAATCAAGAAATTATGGAAAAGTATAAAGGAACAAAATAAAAATCACCTGTAATCTCATCATTCACAAAGTATGATTGCAGAGCACACGATGTTTTTCTGCAGGCGCACATTTTTAAAGTGCTAAAACACCAAATCATTCCACACCTTCTGTTTCCAACTTTCTTTTTTTCAGTTAGTGACATCTATGTGTCACAGACGTCCTTCCATATCAATAGATATAAAGCTGCTCGTCTTTTCAAAGTGATTACATGGTATTCCACTGTATGCTTAACCAATCATCTATTGATATGCACTTAGATCACTTCCGGTTTTGCTACTATAAACCTCACCAAGGTAACGAATCTTATCATTATACATCTTTGTTTACTTGTTTGATTATTCCTTAGGATTCTTTCCTAGAGGTGGAATCTGTGAGTCAAAGGACAAGGCTTTTGTTACGCCTTGCCAAGTCGCCCTCCAGAAAGGCTGTACCTATGTACAGTCCCATTAGTGGCAAATGTAAATGCCCATTTCCCCTCGTTTTGCCTGGGGAGGATCAATATGTTTAATCTTTGCCGAGCTGATAAATGAAAAATTATACTCTACAGGTTCAGTCTCGCTGGTAATTAAAGAGAAACCAAATAAAAAAGCACCTTTTCGGTCTTCATGTAGAATGGACTTGTATTTCTTCTTTGGTGGATTGCCTACTCATGCCTTTTGCCCATTTTCCAATTTGGATATTCCTCATTTTCTTATTGATTGAAAGAGCACTTTATATATTAAGGATACTCTTCTTTCAGTTGCTGTCTATGTAAAAAATATTTTTCTCAGTTTTTCACTTGTCCTTTAATTGGTTCCATTTTTTTTTTCTTTTCAATGCCAAACGTTTGCCTTGTATGTGTCAAAACAGTTCACTTTTTCCCTAAGGGTTTCAGTCTTCAGCGTCACTCTAGCAAGGCAGCATATTCCTCTGTATTTTATTTTTCCAGTCATACTGAATTGCACTGCTTACAACTGTCTTTTCCCTCCAAAGCACATTTCTTGTTTCTTTCCGGAGGTTCTGGAGTGAAAACGGAAGGGACCTTCGAAACCAGACCAGAGGAAATATGACTATTAATAGTAACACTTGCCATTTCTATTTTCAGTGTGCTATAGGAGCACTAATTAGTAACCCCCTTAGCCTAGCCCCAAGGGTCACTCTGGCTGCCATTCACTCACCCTACAGGATACCGTGGCATAGGGCAGGGAATGCTGTGGCATTCGTCTGGTGGGCAGCACTCTACCTGGCCAAGACTTCAATCCAGGCTCCTGATTCCCCATCTGTGCTTAAATTAAGGTAAGGCAATTTCCTCCACACAGGCTGGCAGCTTTCCAGAACGCACTCGGCCTGCCAGGACGAGTTCTCTAGCTGAGAAGCCACTGCTGTTCCTTCCCCCTTCCCAGAAACGGGAAATCCTATAATCTATAGGATGGTTTGCAACCTGGGTTTCTAACTTTGTCGTGGACCACCGAGGGGATTGTACCACTATTGAATTCACTCCTGATTTTTGACCATCCGGATGCTTACTGCAAGAGTTAGGGAAGGCGAAGTAACATGGAGGAAATGCGTGAGTGGAAGGTACCTTCTAAGTCAGTGAATGGTGTGATCCCAAGGCCGCCTTATGTGGAACTCACTCACACCATGAAGGGGGATCGGGCTCCCTCCAGTGCCAGGCACTGGGCTAGGGGCTGAGGGGACAATGAGGCTTGGCAGCTGCCACGGAATCTGGTGTGGACTGGTACGTCGAAGCTATGGACAGTATGGGCCTCTAGGGCCTGACGGAGGAGAGGTTCCTGAGGAGTGGCCTCTCTGCTGAGATCCAATAGACCCACAGGAGTTTATCAGGAAAGGGGGAATCTGGGCGCCTGAGGGAGATGAAGGCAACGTGGAAGCTTCTGGAGAGCGGAGTAGGAGGAAAGCCAGGACAGTTGGATTCGGAGGAGGTAAGGGATGATAGCAGTGTTTCTTACATTATCTTCGGAGAAGGGTTAGGGATTCACCCCGCGCCCACGTATCCCAGACCAACACTTTTGTGATAAAACGCAATAAAATGGATTAACAAATGTTAGCGCCTTCAAAATACAAACCCCATTTTTTTTTTTTTTTTATTACTAGATTCAACAGGCAAAAGCTCCTCTGCCGAATTGCCATAAAAGTTCACCTGATTCTTCGTTTCTGTACTCAACCTCGTGGCCGACCAGCAACAGTTTGCCTACTGGTCCCGGTCCGCAAAGCCCGCTTTTGGAGCGGCGCTGAGCCAGAGCTTTCTAGGAAGGGGGTGGGGTCGGCGGCGGCCACGGAGAGGTGTTGAGTCAAGGGCGGTGTGGGAAGTGTCCTTTGAATGTAGCAACAAATAGGTAGTTGCAAAGAGCAGTTTCGATGGAGTGGTTGAGACAGAAGCCAGACCAAGCGGGGTGAGGAGTTCACCAGCATTCCCAGCAACTAGAAAACACGCAAGGGGAAGACGAGGGACAACAGGAGGCGCCTAGGCCGGGTCCCTGGGCCGCCGCCCAGACAAGATGGGTAGCAGCCGCAGGCGGGTGACGTGTCAGCTGGGGTTCTAACCCCGGGCCTAATGCCAATGCCAATGCAGCACCCCCCTCCCGCGTCCCCCATCCCCGGGGTTTCCCCCGCAGAGGGGGGGAGGAGCAGCCTGCCGAGGAGCCAGGTGGGGGCGCTGCTGCATGGCCTGTCTAAAACTGGCAGGCCCCAGAGCCCACGACGGAGTGCCTGGCCTCCCTCGTCAACAAGGAGGCGCTCTGCGCCTGTGCCGTGCACTTGCTGGCCCGCCAGGGGTGCGTGCGCACGGCTTCCGGGCACGCGGGGCGGTGCCGGCAGTGGGCAGGGCCGTCTTCCACGCTGCGTTCACGGGCGTGGCCGTCGCGTGCACCGACGTGGCGCTGCGGGAGGTAGAGGCGGCGGCCTACCTGGCCCTGCTCAAGTTTCTCTCCTCCCCTGAGGTCACGAGCACGCGGCACACCCGGGGCCGGCGCTCCAGGCCGACCACCTGCAGTTCCAGAAGAGCCTCAGGGCTGCCCACACGTCCGTGCCGCTGAGGCAGGTGAGACTCTTCAGTGAACCCCAGCCGGCTGGCCGGTTTCTGGAGAGCATGGGCAAAAACACTGCCGAGGTGGCCGTGCTGGCGCTGGACACAGTAGGCATTTTGGGGGGTACGTTTGTTCAGCGCCGTTGTCCGCTGGTCCGAGGCTGAGGGTCAGCGGCAGCAGCTGCAGGTTTCTCCCGAGAGCGAGTGCAAGGTTCTGGGCAAGGCGCTGGCCCTCGTCTGCTTCCCAGGGATGACCATGGAGGAGTTTGCTGCAGAACCTGCGCCCAGGGCATGCTCGTGGACTGCGAGGTGGTCAAACCTCTTCCTGCACTTGGCCGTGCATCCCAAGCTGCCTGTGGACTTCATGGACCAGCAGGGCGGAAGGAGTGCAGCAGCATCAACAGCTTCCAGCAGAGGGAGAGCCACTGGGGCTACAGCAGCACCAGCGGCCACATCAGGTTCAACATCAACAAGAGCATTTTCGTGGTTGGCTTTGGGCTTGTATGGCTCCATCCATCTGGACCACTGATGACTACGTGAACGTCCAGATCATCCGCACGGTCAGCAACACGGTCAGGGCCAGAACGACAGGGGCTTCAGCTGTGATGGCTCCACCAGCACCTTCTGGGTCGTGTTCCAGGAACTGGTGGAGGGGCTGCCCAGTGTCAACTACGTAGCCCGTGCCATGCCGAAGGGCCCGGACTCCCATTAGGCACCAAAGGCCTTCCCAAGGTGACCCATGAGTTCCCTACCACGGAGGGCCAAGGTGTGTCTTACCTTCTGCTATGTGGCCAGGAACAACAATGGCAGGTCCACGGAGGACAGCCACATCTCCAAGGTCATCTACACCTAGGCCCCTCAGGCCCTCAGCTCGTCCGTGGAGGTTGGCCAGGACCCTGAAGTCACCTGATACAGGTAGGCCACCCCACATTTCATGCAGAGCCCCGGTGCCCCCCTGCCATGGGGGTTGTCCACTCACTCCCTACCACATTCCTGGGCGTCAGGAGAGAGTCTTTACTCTCCATGATGGTGAGTGTGGCTGCCTGTTCAGAGGAGCCGGGATGTGGCCAGGGGCAGGGGTGGGGGCCACCTGAGCCAATCCCTTAGGACTTGGGATGCAGGACTGGCCCGGAGCCTCCCTGAGCCGAGGGTGCACTGTCCCTGAATCTCAGGGCCACCTGACCGACTGCCTGACCATAGGCTTTGAATGAGTTTTCGTCTCGTGTTTGTTTTCGTTTAACTGCCCATGGCACTGCATCTTGGATTTCTAGTTCTCTAGTAGGAGTATGTGGGAGAGGCTTCTAGTGCATTTGGTTGGGGTCTTGTGCTCTTTTGTTCCGGTCAGTTCACTGGGGATGTTTAGGCCATCCTGAGCCTGGCCCCCAGAGCACTGGCCGGAGCCCTGGAGACTAGGACTCTTTGGGCCTGGAGCCCCCTCAGAGTCCTGAAGGCTGGCTTCCTGCCAGGCTCAGGCCCACCCAGTGGGCCTTGTGAAGGGCCATACTTGTCTAGCCTCTCTGAATGGGCCCTTCCAGGCCCCTGCAGCTGAGTGCATGGACCTCAGACCTGATCTTCCTGGGAGGGGCAATGGTGTGAGTCAGCCACGGTGGCCATGTCCCCAGCTGGCCCACCTGTACATACTGGAGCCCTGCCCCAGCTGGCCTCTGAGTGAGCACTTTGCTCAGAGGTGCTGGAGGGCGTGGCCCCTCCCCCAGCTTCCAGGTACCTCCCCACTCCCAAAGCCTGTGTGTTTCTGCCCCAATGATTCCTTCTGGAACCTACATTCTCCCCCAAGCCATGAAATAGTTTTTAAAAATAAAGAAAAGAAGTATACCTACAAACAAACAAGCAAGAAAGCAGAGACAACCCCATGAACTGCTTAGGCTTTATGTTGATAAGCATCATCCTTGTTTACACAAAACGGTTGCCAAAAAATCTATGTTTTGACATGGAATCCAGAGACAGTAATGGGAAAAAGGGTGTGGTGTAGTAGCAAATGTATTGGTCTAAGACTCCAGAGGCCTAGAGTGTCACGTGGGGCCAGGCAGTCATAACCTGTGTGATCTTGGGCATCATTCGCCCCCTCTGCCCGTCAGTTTCCTTCTCTGCCAGATGAGGGGGTTGTACAAAATCTCCGTTACTTCCAACGTTTGCATTGTATGACTTCACCGTGAAATAAATCACTGCAAATATCAATATTCCTCAAAATGGTGCGACTTTTGGTGGAGTCGCTGCATCCTGTTGATCTGGCTGGGCCTGTTCAAGAGCTCGTCCGTTGCCTGCCGCCAGGTGCCAGTGGAAACGTCTCTTGGTTACAACTGGTGAGATAAACACGTGCCCCCCCCCACATTTAGGACCCAGAACGTGTGCTAAGGACCCCTGCACGTTCATGGTGTTAACGTAGAACCCACTTCCTGGTCCAGCCGGAAGGGAGAGGAAAGAATCTGAAGGCGTGTTCGAGCTAGTCTGGGTTTTGTGAAAGCCCCAAATAAAGGTGCCGGCTGGGGGAGTTGGGATGTGGAGCACAGTTATGGCTGTGGTCTAAGCTGGGCAGGGGTCTGGGAGACTCTGCAGCGGGGTCACTTTTCCTTTTCTGCCCCAACCCCTCTGAAGCGAAAGGACCGTTGGCCGGATTGTTGGTCCTCACCCTTGTTCTTTCTGTAGCTGAGAACCTGCCCTGTCGTTCTGTTTTAGTCTCTGCTATCACAGCGTCCAAATGCAGCAAATCGTGAAGTGTCGCTACAGGTCTTTCTCCCATCCATCGTGTATTATCTTTGAACATTACTCCTGGCTTTATAGACCTTCCTGTGACTGTGTTCCGCATTGTCTTCTGGGCAGAATTAGCAGAGGCGCCGTGTGGCCACGGGCACAGAAGCACAGGAGCGCGCACGCTATTCGGTCGGAGCAGAGGGAAGCGGTTCGGTGGGCTCAGTTAAACGCCGAATTGCCACGCGCTCCCCGTAGAGTGGCTCCCTGCTGATGGGCAGCGTTGAAAGCAGGGGCTGCTTTTCACGGGTCCCCTCGTAGCTTCACGTCGTTCCCTGCCCATTAAGTAAAACTGGGACAAGCCATTTGGGTGGTTGCGGCCACATCTGGCTGGAGTGCCCAGCTGTTGCTCTTTCCTCTCCTCGGTGTTCAGTCCCCGTGATGTGGACTCATTACAGCTGTGATCGTTGCTGATGACATTAATGCACTGTGCCGCTTCTCCGTCGCACGTGCCATCTGCTCCCATCAGCCCTGTGGGGTAAGTGGTAGGTAATTGTTTCCCATCGGTAGTCCATTTTCTCAGATAAAGGATGCGAGCTTCAAAAATAAACATCCACTCTGAGTCATGGTGCCGAGGCCAGCATGGATCTGGGGGCAGCCATCCCATCTACATCGAGTAGTGGGTGAGCCTGCTTTTCCGGTAATTCAAGTCAAAGGGCAATTTGATTCATTAACAGTGGCTCTCGGAGAGGAGGAGGTTCAGGGAGAGTGTAGAGGCAAAAAAAAAAAAAAGAAAAAAAATCCCCGAGAGTTCTTCTAAACCAGCTGGGTCAGAGCAGAGAGAAGGGGAGGGATGGCACGAGAAACTGGTGATTCATCAGCTAAGGCTCGCTAGTGGATGGGAATGAAAGGTAAGAGCCCGGGTAATTTCAGCGCGGGCTTTGGCTCCACGGTCTCAGCTCTCGGCTTCGGCTTCCTCACGGAGGACCGCGGGTTCCAGACCAGAGTCGGGAACGCAGAGCGCCAGGAGCGCCGGGCAGGGCTCAGAAGGTGGGCAGGCAGAGAGGGCAGGACGGGGCGATGCCATAGAGGAATCATCAAGCCAGCTCATGGAAATTATGATGGGAGCGAACGTGACTTAGCTGCAGCCTCCCGGACTCCCAAGACGACTGGTCGGGCTTGCTTTTTTTTTTTTTCCCCCTTAAGGAAATTGCATCCTACAGTTCACTTTTAACCTGCTAAGAACTGCCACCCAGCATCCTCGAGGTGACTTGTGCCTCCCCTCGGACCTCATCCCTACCTATGTCAGCTATTTATTCAGCAAATATTTGTCGAGCTCCCCCAGGATGCTGGACACCTTTCTGACGGGGGGCGTTGCTCCTGGCCTCCGGAGCTGGGCAGGCCCGGATTTGCCATTTGCTGCTTTCATCCTGTGCAAACCTGCAACCCCTCCAAACTCGGGTTTGCACACCTCTGCGAGAGGGCAGTCGTGCCATTTTCCTGTGATTGTCATGACAGGCAAAGGAGAGGGTGTGTGGCTCAGGCCAGAGGCAGCGCAGGCCTTCGGTAAACGTGGGGGCTGGAATGATGACCCTCCCTCTTTTGACGCACACCGGTCTGTCCCGTCACACACGTCCCCTCATCTGTGAGGTCCTCTCGTGCCTGCTCCACCAGCCTGCCTGCTGCCCACGTCTGCTGGCTCAGGCACCGATTTCATAGCTCCTGTGCCCAGCTGCCGGTCCCCACTTTCTTTCGGGACGGCCTCATTCCTGGGTGGACGGGGTGGGGGCAGGGCTCTCCTCCCAGCGCCCCTGGGGCAGCTGAGCGGGTGGAGGGGACGCGCTTCTGGCTCCTTCCTGCCAGCCCAGCGCTCCTAAGCGAGGAGAAGGAGATTCCTTTACACCAGGCTTGCTCCAGTCGCTGCCAGTCCCGCTAATTGATTCATGTTATTTTATTTTCTGTACTGGTGGTTAGGGCCTCCAGCAATTTTATGCAAATTTATGAACCTTATGCAAATGAGGGCATCCCTAGACTAATTGCACACAAAATGCGAGCTTTGTGGGTACCTCCCCCATTCAAGTGTGCCCTGACTCCTTCTCATCCCTTAAATTACTCCCAAACTCCCCTATGCCCACAAGCCCCCAAGATCAGCAGCCTCCCCCTCTGCCAGCCTCCCCACCTGCAGGCTTCTCAGTGGCCATTTTGGAATGTTTGAGGGACGACATCAGCTCTGCTTGCGAGGGCAGGAGGCTGCCAGCGTCCCAGCAAACCCTAGCTTTGGGGGACACTCCTCTCCGCTTGTTTTCATTTTGTGTCATTTTGATCTCATCCAGCTTCCTCTTCCAGTCCTCCCGGGACAGGTAAGACCAGCCTACTGCAGCCTAGAACCTGCCAGAGGCTCATAGAACTGGCTTGATGTGGCCCCTTTGGGTAAGGGCAGGGTTGTGTGCGGCCCTCCCGTTTCCAGGGGACCCTGTCCCCCACCTTGGGCTCATTCTTGGTGCAGGAACGCTGACAACTAATCCCCAGGAAGGTGCCATCTTAGGTGGAGTTCCCTAGAAGCAGGGCCTGAGACAGGAGTTTAGGCGCAAGTGACTTGTTGTGGGAGGGCTCTGGGGAGAAGCCCACGAGGGAAGCAGGGTAGGATAGGGGAAAAGCTGAGCGGGTGTGGGTTCAGCTAAGGTCTTCAGCAGGGAGCTCCGGCACCTTGAGGCAAGGGAGTGGCTTTCTGTATCACACGCCACACCCCCTTAGACGGGCATTGGTTGGCAGTCACCACAAGGGACAAGGGTGGTAATCTGCCAGGCGTTTGGGGGCAAGGAGGCTCCCATCTGAGCCCTCAGTGGCTGGGGGATGGGTGACCGGCCCAAGTCGGGGACCAGCAGCGTTTCCTACTGGTACTGAATAAAATGCCCGGCCACAACCACCGACACCAAGGCCTTTACATTTCCTTTGTTTGTTTAACCTAATTTAATTTTAACATCCCTGTAAAGCAAGCATTTAAATCACACCGATTTTATAAATCTGCTAGTGCTCAGGGCAGTGTGCCACCTGCTTCCAACATCATATGACCAGTAAACCTCCTAGACGGAGGAGGGATTTGAACTTGGACTGACTTCCCTGGGAGCCTGTCCCGCCTGGCAGTGGGCCAGGACTTTTGTCTCCAGCCACTTACATGTCCAAGGTCAGGCTGTGCCACTTCCGGATTCTGATTCACCTACCTGTCCTCAAGAGCCCACTTTCCCTTATTCTCCCTTTTGTATGGCTTCTTACAAATTCCCTCAGAGAATGTGTGTTGGGGGGGGGGGGGGTGCAGGGAGGTGGGCACCAGAGTCTTAGGGGACAGGAAGCAGAGCCAAAGCTTCTTAACGCTTCCTTCCTGCTCCTTCCTCTCCCCTTCTGTCCCATTTCCCCAACTTCAGTCCCTTTTTGGCCTCCTCCCCCCCACCTTCCCCTCCTCCTCCTCTCTCCCCTTTCTCTCCCTCCCCTCCCTTTCACACCTCCCCTTCCTGGCCCATCCCCCTTTCCTTCTTCCCCTTCTGACACCTTTCCCTCCCCTCTGCTATCTTCGCCTCCCTCCATTTCTGCCCTTGGCACCTGCCTTCCCCCTTATCTCCTCGCCCTCCACCTGAGCCCCCAGAGAAGCCGAGGTCTGTACCTCTTGGCTCCAGCCCGATTAGATTAGCGGGCTCCGGGCTGTTGCAGAGCAGACAGCCCCTCCTCCCTGGCCCGCTGGGGTGGGGACAGCAGGAAGGGAGGCCGGAAGGACTCAGGCTGCAGAGGCCCCTCAGACCTGCAGGTGGTACCTGGATCCTTCCCCGCGTCTCAGCGTGGCAGTCGCACTAGAGGAAGGTGCAGAGGGGGAGCTGGGGGGAAGAGGAGGCTGGCCAGAGGGGCCCAGTTTATCTTGACTCAGGGGACAGCCCACCCCCCACCCCCGACAGCCCTGGCCAGAGAATGGCTAAGCAAGGAATGCGCTACAGATCCAAGGATCTGTGTGGCTTCCAGAAGGTAAAAGTAGACTGTGATGCCAGGTGCCTGCGCATCGGTGCCGTACCGGCCGCCGTTTGGCCCTTTGTGCAGATTGCAAGGCCATAGTTGACCGGCCTTCCTCCTGAGAGGTGTTCTCCATGCAGACCGACTGGCCAAGGAGTGTAACTGTCATTAGAGCCGGCATCACAGTAGCTCTTACCACATGTCTGGTGTTGTGCGAAATCGCCCCCTTTTACACATAAGGAAACAGAGGCACGTTGAAGTTAAGTTACACGGCTGGCAAATTGTGGAGCCAGGATTCAAACTCAGGGAAGTCTGGCTCCAGTGTGGGCCGTTAACCACCATACTGACAACCTGTCCTTGCTAAGTGTTTTGCTGCTCAGGATGTCCCCGTAGGCTCAGAGAATGGGAGAGTGACCGATCTGGGACCGTTTTCTTGAGACGGCAGCCAGGGAGGGGGTACCATTTCCCTGGGGCAGGTGGCCACAAAGCTGGGAGTTTCTCTTTACCCTCTCCCTGCATCTGTGGGCTGTGTGTCTGTGCATTCCTGTGTCTCTGGTCTTGCCTGGTGGTTCTGGCCAAAACTCAAACCATGGGAACCCTGTTTCCCCAGGAGTGGGAAAAAAAAATCTGCGCTTCTTCTCTCCTGGGGGTCGGCCCGGGAGCTGCCCCGTGCCACTGCATGGACCTTACACACTGCCCTCCCCAGCTCTTCCATTCCTGTGGGGGGCACTTGCCACTCTCTGCACTAGTGCCCGGGGTGGGGGGCTCACATCTGGAATGAGCCTCGAGGGGTGCAGCTTTGCTGTAAAAGGAAGGAAGCCCATCACCACATGTCCTAAGTAGTCACCTACGAATGGGGCCGAGAACTGACACCTTCCCAAATCCCTTAGAATTTGGCATCTGTTCCAATGGCAGCCATTTGTTGAGGCCTTCTGCGGTTCCAGGCTCTTTACAAATGTTATTGCACCTCTACACACCAAGTACCTTACCCCCACTTTAGAGGTGGGAAAACTGAGACGTGGAGAGGGTAAGTGACCTCCTGGCCCAAAGTCCTGCAGCAGGTTGCCCGATCCCCACACCCGTGCTTTCCCCACATGGCGTCCTCCTGCTGGGGTCGGAGGGGAACTGTGCAGTCTGCCTGCCAATGCCTCCCGCTCTGCTTTGCCCACGGCCCTACCGCCCCCCCCCTTCTGCTGTTCTCGCTCCTTCCTTTCTTCTTCCCGTTTCCCGCTTGTGCTTCCACCTGCCGCCTGCCCCCCCGCCAGCTCAAGCCCGAAGGGGGAACACTTGGGGTGTCGGAGGGAACGGCCCCCTTCCTTTCCCTGCACTGTCACTCCTGGTCCTGACTCCTGACTCAGTTAAAATCGAAAGCTAGAGGTGTCCCAGGGCCGAGGACACAACAGACCACGGGTGTGAGTGGGTGTGCGTTGGTGTGTGCGTGTGAGAGAGTGTGCCCGTGCCGGGGAGGTACCTGGGGGAGCGTGTCTGGGTGTGGGTGTGTGCCCGCACACCCGGCAGTGGTCTGCAACAGGGAGCAGAGCCGCCTTCAGCAGATCGGGAAAGGAGTTGGCCTGCGGGCTCCGTTGGCACTCGGCTCTCACGGGGATGCAGGGGGCTGGCAGCTGGAGCCAGACGGCCGGGCACCCGAGGGCTGTGCGTACCCCTGCTTCTCGGGGCCCATCCCGCAGCTGCCCGCAGACCTGAGAAGCAAGGCTCTGGGTGGTCTTCCCGGTGGAGGTGTACTGCGTTGGCTTGGAGTGTCAGAAGGGGCCCGGCCGAAAAAGAAGGCTGGCGCTGGGAATGTCGTGGCAGTTCTGGGTAGCGGGAGGGAGAGCGAAGCCGTTTTGAGCAGGGCACGGTGGGGAAGGGCCGGCTTCCCCACCCCTCTCCAGGGCAGCCGCCTCTGCCTCTGGGACCTCAGAAAAGAAGGAGGGGAGGGCTGCGGGGGGTGCTGGGAGGACACGAAGGGGCAATCTGGGTTTGCAGTGAAGGCTTTGCCTAGGACCTCCCAGCCAGTTGCCTCAGCACGAAATTAAGGGAGGAAGGCAGGCTGGCTGTCATGTCCTGGGAAGACCCAGATTGCGTAAGCGCTCGTTCCCAAAGGCCCTGGGAACCCACTCTGTGTGGTCCAACGCCCCACCCCCACAGCCCAGTCCCTGCCAGACAGCCTGGACCTCACCACGTGCTCATCGTAAGGGCTGCCATGGAGCGTGCAGGCAAGGGTGAGGTTCTCTCTCAGGCCGGAGTGCTGGCAGACCAGGGCCAGGGCCACACCAGGCTCTTTGACAGCACAGGCCCGTGCTGAGAACAAACAGCTTCTCACGGGCGAGTAGCAGAACGAGTGTCTCAGACGGGAAGTCTTGGGTATTGCGGGCACGTGCTTGCAGAAAGGCATGGACCGAGGCTAATTCCAGCATCGGCACCTCTCCATCCTTGCTCTACTCTGGCACAAGCCCTGGAGTTTTTAGGGGAAGTATAATGATGAGGCGACCGAGCGGCCTCCGCGTGTCCTGTCGCCGGGAAGACCAAAGTCAGGGCCGCCAAAAGTCTGATCATTCCCTGGGAGTTGTTGGAGCCTTTCTGGAGCTCCCCACGTCTGGGGCCTGGCAGAACTTCTGTAAGGCAGGAGTCCTTGATGAGCCTTTGCCCCACCCCCTTCTGACCTGTGTAGGCATGCTTTGCTAGAAGGAGAACTTTTGCTGCCCTGTTCAGTTTTCTTTTGGGTAGAGCCTCCCCAGTCCCCACATACAGGAATGAAGAGGGATGGGATCTTAAGGGGAAGTGCTCCCCACATCCTCCGCTCTCATCTAACACAGTTGTCCCTCCAGGAAGGCCCGAGTCGGCCTGGCCGGGGCCCACCTCCAGCTTCTGAGCAGATTTATAATGAAATTCAAACGAGATTGAGGTTATCCAGGGTGAACGAGGCTGCTTCTTGTCCCTCCTTTCTCTGTAGAGGGCTGCAGACTGTCGATCTTAACCTTCAAGAATTGTCTTTGAGAGTGGAGTTAGGTAGGAGGGAGTGGATAAAGGCCAGGGTGGGAGTCAGACTCACCCTTGATGTCCATTTAAGCCCTAGGGGTGGGTGCCATTCCTTAGCTAGGAGAGAATAGGGACAAGGGGCTTCAGAGCCTGAACACCTGTGTGCCCTTGAGATCCTCGGGAGGCTTCTAGAGCAGGATGGCCGTTGCCGCGCATACGAGCATACCCCGGCGTGAACCCCAGGCCCGTTCCAGCCGTTGTTTGGGGGAATTGAACTCAGCACAGTGGGAACGATATGCTTCATTTCGTCTTCTGGCTGAGAATCCGTGTTCGTTTTCGGCTACCTCCTTTCTTCTGCCTCTCGAAGCATTAGCCCATCTCTGGGCTCTCCTAAGCAACAGAACGCATTCCAGCAAGCAGGGGGCGGCCGCTAGGAATCGCGCTGGCCAGGACTAAAAGCCTCGTGCCTTCTGCCCTGTGGCTGCCCATACTTCCTGCACACCGGGGCAGGCCAGGCCAGGCAGCCAGACTCAGGCTGACCCGCTCGCAGCACTGCGGAACTCTGGCCCCCAGTCTGCGGGATTCCAGCAAGGTGCCATTTCCATATTCTCTGGCAATAACTAATTAGCGATTATAAAGCTCTTTGAAATATGAAGTGCTGCATGATAATATCTGTAATGAGCCTGATTCTTTCCCTCTTGCATGGGGTGGGGGGGGGGAGTAGGTTTTACACCCATTAAGGGGAGTTGGGCTACAAGCAGCCTTCCTTCCCTGAGGGGCATCAGAGTCTGGGTCTGATCAAGCGGTCCTGGGGAGGGGGCATCAGAAAGCGGCCCACCGGCAAGGCATCGCTTTGACGCCCGCCCTTCTCCAGTATTCTACCCCCTCCCCATCAGCCGCTTACCAGCTTCTGACTTACCCTCCCCTGGGCAGAGGAGGGGGCGCTGAGGATGATGGATGGAAAGGGGAGAAGAGAAAGGTGGAGTTAGGGTGAGGAGAACGAGCTGGGCTCGTGGTCTCCTTAATGTGATTTAGAATTTCATATTAATATATCACCTCAGAAAAAAATTAATGAGAAACGTGAAGAAAATAGGATAATGAATATGATAATATATGGGGAGTGCTTTGGGCTTCTTGGAACAAAGGTGCAAGGAATTATTGCTGTGATTTTCTCACGGTGCATATATATTTTTATTAAACTCTAAAAAAAATGCCAGTAGATTCACTTCTTTGCAAGGTATTAACGCCCCGCAGAGGAGTCATTCTTCAATTAGTTTCCTGAGCCTCGGCCCACCTCTTGGCTGTTTTCTCGTCACTCTTCGGGAGACTTCCAGCTTAAGGGACAGGGGAAGTAGATCAGAACGCTCAGTGGCTTTGCCCAGGAGGGCTGGGTGGTGGGGGCGGGGGGAGTTGAACGCAAAGGGGAGCTAGGAGTCCAGGTCCTGGCCGGATGACCACTTGGGGGTAGCCCGGAGGGAAAGGACAGCGTCCTTGTGTTCACTTTCCTGGCCTCTCTCCCCCACCAAGGGTCTACTTGGGCCAGACTGGTTTTCGATGATTTACATGTAATTAAATAGAAGTTCCCAGTTGGAAGGGAGCTTTGTGGGGCTACCTTGCCAGGGGACTGCAGAGGCTAGAACTAAGCAGAGTGTCACATGTCTTACTGTTTCTCACTTCCGTGTACCAGTGGTCCTCACGGCATGGTCCCTGGACAGCAGCACAGTGTCACTGGGATTGGGTGAGACACACACATCCCCAGGCCCCATCTCAGACCCACTGAATCAGAAAGTGTGGGTGTGGGGCCAAGCAATGTGCTTTGACAAGCCCTCTAACGCCCTCACGTTGGAGAGCGCTTATGCCAGAATGAGTATTCCACAGGAAGCTACAGATTGTCCTTTTCCAGGAGAAAAAGGGGGTGGCCGGTGGCGGTGGTGGCGGCCCTTGGCAGAAGCACACGAACTAAGGTACGAAAGCTAAATAGGTGATGGGGAGGTCTGAGATACCGGGTGCCACACAGGCTGGATGTCCCAGAAAGCAGACTCTGGGATGGAGTTTAGCATGTGGGAATGGCCTTGGGACCAGTGCCTGTGGGAGGGAGGGGAGGAAGCAGGACTGGGCAGAAGTGGAGCTGTCATGAAAGCACAGGGACAGCCTTGGATGGCCCATCCGAGTGGCGGCCGAGTGGAGGCGCGGTGACCAGACCTATACCCCACCTGCTAGGAGGGGCGTGGTCTTGGCCTTGGCCGCCCTTAGCTGCCGAGGCTGTCTTGAAGGGGCCCGGGAGCTGAGAGCATCAGGGATAGTGATAGTCTAGGGATAGCGCTGTCCGTAGCCAGGCCATGAGTCCCTGCCTGCAAAGGGATCTGTAGGCGCCATCACCCTGGACGATGTCATTTGAGTTGCCATGGGTAAACAGGAGGCCAGAGCGAATCCTCACGGTCTCTGCCACCCCGTGCCAGGGCACAGACCCCTCCCTGCTGCCTGCACACTTCAGGTACTTTGTACCCAGCCAGTATCCAACAGAGAAGCTGCTGAAGGAACGGGAGGGCTTGGGTCTCCGAGGGCCGTGGGCCTCACTCCTACCTCTGCCACTCACCAGCTGGGTGACCCCGGTCACATTTCTCTCTGCCCCTCTAAGCCCGTTTTCTCAGTAGGAATTGCTATTCATATTAGATGTGCTCATTCATAAAGGACCTAGGAAATTGTAAAAGCTTCCATTCATTCAATAAATATTTATTGAGCGCCAACAATACGTTAGGCTAGGAATGCCCTCCCTGCCCTGATGGCCTTGAGAGTCTAATGGGGAGAGGTCAGAAGTCCAATAAACACACAGACATTTAACTACAAATTATGGTGTTATAAAGGGACAGAACAGGATGTCAAAGAAGATACAAAGGGCCATAATTTAGATGGGAATGTTCTCTTTCCAGATGAGGAGTGAAGGATATGGAATCTTCTGGGGTGGTGGGGGATGGGGGTGGCGTTTGGAGCAAAAGGCCTGAGGCAGGAAAGGGCTTGGCTCCTTAAGGATCCAGGGCAAGGATGCTGGTGAGGAATGATGGTGGCTGGGACGCCTCAGTGTCATGAGGCGGACAGGTTTCAGATAGGCCCTGCAGCAGAGCCGGTAGGACTTGGTGGTCGGGTGGAAGTGAGGGGTGAGGGAGAGGAAGGTGGCGGCTTTGGCTCCTCAGTTTCCGACTTGAACACCTGAGAGGGAGGTGCGGTTCTGGAAAGCGGCTGTGGGATGCTGGAGGAGGAACAGAGACGAGCAATGCTCAGGAAAGCTTAATTCTTCCACCTGTTGGCTAAATGTCTGTGGAACTGAATCAGGGAGGTTCTGATGCATGTTGGGGGCCATAGCAAAGAATATCAGCAGCAACGAATTGGAACTGGAGGGACCTGACTAATGCACAGTGAGAAGAGAAAGGACAAGGAGAAGGAGGAAGAGAAGAAGGAAGGAAGGCAGACAGTGAAGCAAATCGAGCTAATATTCATTGAGTACTTGGCATGGGTCGTGTGCTATTCGAAGCATCCGACATGTATTATTTATGCCTGACAGCCAATTCTGTGAGGCACATAAAGTTGTTACCCTTGTTTTACGTACAAGCAAAAGGAGGACCAGAGAGGTTATGTAACCTGTGTGAGGTCACACAGCCAGGAGGTGGTGCAGCCAGGCTTTGGGACCAGGCAGTGCCGTTCTGGAGCCCGAGCTCCAACACACTATGCCTTGATGGCAGCTGATGCGAAACAGGCATCTTCCAGGAGCGCAGTTTCACATACCCCTCTCCGAAGCCCCGTTTCACTAGCGGAGCACCTGAAAGCTCGGAAGTTCAACAACTTGCCCAAGGTCACACAACTGGAAAACGGCCGAACCAGAGTTTAAACACGAGTCTGTCTGACTTCAAAGGCCCTGCTGTAACCACCACACTGTACCTTTCCCCAGAGGCATTCAGACCGTCTTCAAGATTAAGGAGGTAAAGTAAGTTTGCTGTGTTTCATCCCAATGGCCAGATCTTATGCCTGTGATAGTAAGAGAGACATGCCAAATATCTCCCCCCTCGTATTCCTTGACACGCTCTCAGATTCTCCTTGGAACTCAAGTGTTCATTCCTTGTCCATCTCTCCATTCCTCGGTGCATCCAGCCAGCCAGCATTTCTTGAGACTCAGCCCTGTGCACAGTTCTGTTCTAGCTCCTGTGGTTCAGCGTGAATTTAACACCGTGTCCGTGACCTTGGCAGTTTTGCAATCTGCTGGGAGAATATTAAGGGCCATTTGTATAGCTCTTTTTGGTAGCCCGAGCCCCTTCACGTGTTTTTACCATTGACCCTTCCCATGCTTAGCATGGTCCTTTCATAGATGAAGACAATTCTGCCAACAACCACATGAGCTTGGAAGAGGATCCCGAGCCCCAGAAAGGAACACGGTTTGGCTAACACATTAATTGTGGCATTGCAGAATTCAGCAGAGGACCCAGTTAAGCTGTGCTCAAACTTCTGACCCACAGAAAGGGTGGGTACATACAGAGTGGCAAGCCACGAAGTTTGCCGTCGTTTGTTATGACACGGGAAACTCGTTCCGATGGCCACAGCACATCCCGTGTCCCACCCTCCCCCACAGCGTGATCTTGATATTCCCCCCATCAAGAGATGGAGTCTGATTCTCCTGACCTTGAGTCCAGATGGGCTTGTGACGCCTTTGACCATAGAGGACAGCGAAAGTGACACAGATTTTCAAGGCTGGGTCACGAAAGGCCACACAGCTTCCACCTCGTCCGTAGATCACTTGCACTTGGAGCCCTGAGCTGCCACGGCGGGAGGCTCTGTCTCGCTGGCTGTCCAAATCTTTAGGCTAGCCCAGCCCTGACTCTACACGTGCGACAGAATAAACCTTCAGATGATCCCAGCCTCCCACCATCGAGTCGCCCTCCCGCCGCCCCAGATTTCTGTTTCTTTCCAATTGAGTTTCTAGACATCGTGGACAAGAGACAAGCCATCCCCACCGCGCTCCAAGCAAATTCCTGGCACGCGGAACCCGTGAACGTAATAAAAACGGTTTCTGTTTTACATTACTAAATTTGGGGGAGTCTGTTACATAACAATAGTAATCAGAAAAGATGGCCAGTCTCCAAACCCGTGGGATGAGGAAGTGAACTCTGCTTACTCCAACGAGAAATATTGCAAATTCACACAGCAAAGGGCATGAATGTATAGTTTTAATCCAGCAAGGGCCAGAAGGATTGGGAGAAGTACCACGATCTACCATAAAGCTTTATATCCAGTTACGTTAAGGATTCAGCTGACGCCCAGAGAAGGCCCTTGCGTTACCCATAATCACACAGGCATCAGGACTAGCCCTGGCAGGCACCCTGGATTGTTCCTGCCTGTGTACTTGCTGTACCCCGGGCTGGAACTGGTTGAACAAACTTGGCCTGCGAATGACCTTCCCAGTGAAAGAGGAACCCAGCGAATGTAGACCCTGAACGATTTCCTCAGCTTTTAAAAGCCCCGGGCTGGTACCTGTTGTAAACGGTCGCGTGGTATCGATATTTATTGGACTTTGCATCCTATGAGTCTGTTTTGTGGCCGCACACCCATGATGGGTCACCACTTTTTTTTAAAGATTATAAATGTAACATGCAAAAATCATATTTGTTACATTTATACATATTTATATCATGCATTTGCAGTATATAGAGGCACTCAGAGTATATATTATTTATAAGCATCGCCGCGCGGTTCAGGTTTGTTAGAAAGGCTCAGAGTGAGAGTGTGTTTGTAAAGTGCTCCAGGGTCCTCTGGGATGAGGGCAGCTATGTAAGTGTGAGTCATTATCATTAAACTAAACTGCCTTCCTCCGATTACTGACAGCACCGAAGAGGTTCTCCCGCCTGCCCTGCCCCTGCGCGCGGCCTGGAAATGCTGGGATAATATAAAGATAATATTACCGTAATAAGTGCTTTGCAGCATTTACGCCTTTATTAGCAGCAGCCATATTGTAAGGAAGGGAGAGGCCCGCAGAAGTGCCAAGGGGTTGGTGCCCAGGGTGGAACACTCAGAGAGGCCGGCAGAATTCTGGGTCCAAGCTAAGTGTGGGGGCAATGCAGCATGGGGTAAAATTCGCCCTCCCCACCCCCTCCTGCAGGGCCTATTTCCAATTTCAGTTGGTTTCTGAAAACATGATCGAGTCCAGCTGGGTCTGGAGTGGGGAGAAGTGTCAGTGTCATTGATACGGAGGGACGGGTGGGGGGCTGGCGCAGCTTCTGGAGCCCTGGCCTCAGGGAAACCCCACCGCATTTTAAGTGGCCTCCAAACCCAGGGGAGGCCCCAAATTGCCTGCGGAGGTCTTTGCTGTCATTGGGGTGTCACAGAGATGGCCACAAAGCCATGAGCTTCCCAGAATGAAATTAATCACCCTGGGTGAATGTCTTCATTGGTTGCCCCAATGAAGCTACAATAGAACATAAAAATAAGGGGCAGGGTTCCTGGGGTGAGCTTCTGACTCTCGATTTTGGCTCAGGTCACGATCTCATGATTCATGAGGTCGTGCCCTGCATCGGGCTCTGGGCTCAGAGTGCAGAGCCTGCTTGGGATTCTCTCTCTCTCTTTCTCTCTCAATAAATAAATAAACATTTTTTAAAAACTCTGTAAAAATAGGAAGGAGCTTCTGAATAGTTCTTATGTTTTACAAAGAGTCCCCTTCCTCCTAGTGTGGCATGTCTGTTACACTTCTTCCAGGTTCCATGTATCTTTCTGCCTTAATGTGTCATTTGTAGAACTTGTATCTCAAGGCATTGAAAAAGCTACTTGTTACGTCCACACTCTCATTTGACCCTTCTCTAACATCTCTGTGAAGCGTGTCTTATCTATCATCCCCATTTTATGGAAATGGAAACCGAGGTCCAAAAGCACAGAGAGAGGACAAAGGTGGTGTGTCGGGAAGAATCGGGACTGAAAGAATTCAGGCCTTTTGCCCCAAGGCCAGTGGCCTGTTCCTACAGCCTGTCCTGCTGAGGAAGGATTTGTACAACAGAAAGGGCCCCACCCTCCAGCCTTGCTTTGGAGGAGACAAAATCAGAAGGGAGATGGCCTTGGACATCTACTCCTGCATAACAAACCACCCCGAACCTAATGGTCGGTGTAACCGAGCTGCAGTGGTGGGGTGACGGGGCTCAGCGAGGCAGCTGTTACTTGGGACCGCCCATGTTGTTGCGGTCAGCTGGGTGGAGGCGGGGACATCTCAAAGCCTTCTACGCCCTGGTGCTTGGGCTAGGAAGACTCCAACAGCTGGGCTCCCGGCCTCTCTGCGTGGGCCGTCCACATAGTCTGTCCGGCAGACTGTATCTGTCCGGCACGGCCGCCCCAGGACGGTAGCCTCCGCACAGCTGGATTTCCTACATGGCAGCTCAGGGCTCCCAAGGTGGCTGTCCTGGGAGTGAGAGCCAGATGGGAGGTGGATCCGCTTTTATCATCTGGCCTCGGAAATCACTCGGCATCACTTCTTGTTACTCTTGCGATTGGGTGTTCGGAGTGAGTCACGAAAGCCCGTCCATATTCGAGGGGAGGGGGAACTGGGCTCACCTTTTCCATGGGGGGCTGGGGGCACTGTCACAGAATTTGGTGACATGTCTTAAAGGCGCCGGAGCCCTGTTCACACCACTCGTCCTTGAGAGGCAAGCAGGAGCCAAGCAGGACTCAGGCTGGGCCAACCGCCTCTCCCAAACTTCCCTCCTACCTGCCTCGTTTAATTGGCCACACTGCCCTCCGCTCCAGCGGGGTCTGGTGAGGTGACTCGGGCACTTGCTGACAGTGCTGTGCTCCCGTGCTAATGGCGCCAGAAGGCCACGGGCAGGCCAGGCTCCCGGGGGTGACCCATGGCCTGGGTGGGGAGCCACAGCGCCCTTCCCCATCAAAAGCCCCAGTAATAGGGCCTCAGCGGGACCTGCCGGCAAGGGTGTCAGCCCGAGTCACAGCCCCCGGGCCAAAGCTGCTGAGAAGGTGTGTTTGCCTTTTGGCTGAGACGTTTTAAAACCCCAGCGACTTGGTTTCATTTTGAACCTGACAGATAAAAGACCGACTTTGACTGAGAATATTAACTTTCTGGCTCCCGCCCAAGAAAGCTGAACAGATGAGGAAATAATATAAAATAAAAGGCGTCTGCAAACACTGATTGTCGGCTGCTTTCCATAAAATACGCCCACTGTTATGTGTAACACTCTCCGAGTCTTTCATTTCTCGGCTCCCTCCCTCTTTTTCGCTCCTGGTGATGAAGGAGCTGCCTTCTCTTATTTAGAAGAAAAAGACAGACAGGAAGAGAGGAAAGGGTGCATGTGCTAAAAACCGCCCCCAGCTCCCCTCCAGGAGGGCCAAGCAGGTGCACCCACAGGCTGGAGCGTCTTGGAGCTCCTCACGGAGGATGCTGGGGGAGGCTTCCAGCCCAACCCCGGGAGAACCTGGCTTTGGGGTCCCCGGGGAGAAGGGTGGCCCTCTGGGCAGCCCCTCCCCTGGCCCCTGCTTGCAGCTCCTTTCAGGCACCAGGGGAGCGACTTCTCGCTGTGACGCCTCCTCCAGGCACTGCAGAAGGGCTTTGGAGAGGTCTCCTGCAGCCACTCATAACTGGCTCAGAGAGGCCATGGGGAAGAGAGGAGAGAGGCCAGGACAGGGGCTCCGGGAAGTGCCCAGCTTGGGCCTCTCCACTCCCCACTCCATGGCTCCTGCTGTTCCTGTGGCTGCCCCTAAGTGGGGGACCACACTTGTCATGCCTCGGCTTGCACCCTAAGAAAACACGATGACGTGTCTGTTAGTTTGCTCTGGCCACCATAACAGGGACCGCAGAACGGGCGAGGCTTGAACAGCAGAAACGTACCATCTGACGGGTCTGGAGGCTGGAAGTTTGCGATCAAGATGCCCGCAGGGTTGGTTCCCTCTGAGGGTGGGAGGGCGGCAAGAGAAGGATCTGTCCCGGGCCTCTCCTCCCTGTGTCCTCACATGGTCTTCCCTCTGCGGGTCTGTGTCCAGACTCCCTCTTCTTATAAGGACGCTGGTCGTCCAGGGTCAGAGCCCATCCTCATGACCTCACCTTGACTTCATCACCTCCTTAGGGACTCTGTCTCCAAATACAGCCATATCCTGGGGATGCGGGGGTTAGGGCTTCACTGTAGGGATTTGGAGGGGATACAGTTGAGCCCCTCATAGCTCTGTAGCCTAAGGATTGGAATAAGAGGAGGTGCACACCCCTAGCTGGGTTTCAGGGCAGCAAACTCGGGTGCTGCGGTTACTTGAGTCCTCACTCAACCCCTAACACGCACACGCACACGCACACGCACACACCCTGTACCTTCAAATTATGTCCGGAAGTTTCCCCGCAGCCTCCCAGCTGGCCTCCTTACTTTTCTCCTTCTCCCCTGTTCAGTCATTTTTCAAGCCAGCAGGGAGAATAAGCCCTTAAAAGGTTAAGTCCCGTGGGGCGCCTGGGTGGCTCAGTCGGTTAAGCGTCCGACTTCAGCTCAGGTCATGATCTCACAGTTTGTGGGTTTGAGCCCCGCCTCAGGTTCTGTGCTGACAGCCTGGAGCCTGCTTTGGATTCTGTGTCTCCCTCTCTCTCTCTGCCACTCCGTCACACACACTTTCTGTCTTTCTCTCTCTCTCTCTCTTTCTAAAATGTAAATAAACATTAAAAAGTTTTCTAAAAATGGTTAAGTCACGTGGTGTTACTCCTTGGCTTAAAACTCTCTTGCAGCACACCTCAGAGGAAAAACCCGGCTCGTCCCAGGGACCAGCCAGGCCCTCTGTGTGTGGCCCCTGTGACCTCTGTCCATACCTCCAGCCACAGCACTCCTCCTTCCTCAGACAGGCCGGGGGCCTTCCGGTCCCCACCTTGTTGCCCCTTTCTGAAAAGGCTGTGGGCACTGGGAGGGGCCCTAGAGGTCTCCTTTGAGGAGCTGAGAGGAGAGTTAGAGTTCCTTCAGTACGCGGCTCCCCGTGCCCACCTCTGCCCTGACCACGAGATGCCAGAAGGAGCCAGCGCCTCCTCCTTGCGGCTTCACCAAAAATCAGTTGGCCATACTACCAGGAGTTTTATTTCCAGATGCTTTATTCTGTTTCACTGATCTGTGTCTGTCCCTTTGCCAATACAATACCGTCTTGATTCCTGAAGCCATGGAGCGGGTCTGAGAATCGAGTTCTATGATCTCTCTACTCTTCATTCTGGCCCTTCCAGTTCCTTTGTCTTTTTATATAAATTTTTTGAGTCGGCTTGTGTATATAGAGAAAAATCCTGCTGGGGTTTTGATTGGTGCTGTATTAAATCTATAAATCATTTGAGTGAGGAATTGCCATATTTATTATGGTGAACTTTAACAATGCATGACCACGGTCCATCATTCCATTTCTCCAATTCTTTGAGGTGCTCTTTGATTTCCTTCATCACTGTTTTATGTTTCTCAGCAAACGGGCCTTTGTACGTGTTTTGTAATATTTATGCCTAAATAGTTCATTCTTTTGGCGCGATTATAAATTGCTTTGCTTTTTAAAAGTTGGCGCACAGCTGTATGTTGCTAGAGCATCAACTTACAGTTTAGTTTCATATGTTGACCTTATTTCTGCAACCTTGCTAAACTTACAGCTTCAGGAGATTTTGTCTTATTTGGTAGACTCCTTGGGATTTTCTCTGTAGACAATCACATTGCCTCCAAATAGAGACGATTGTATTTTTTTTCCCCTTTCCAACATGTATGCCTTCATTTCTCCTTCTTGCCTGTTTCACCGTCTGATCCACTGGTGTTGAGTCAGAGCGCTAATTGTGGACATCCTTGCCTTGTTCCTGATCGTCGGCAGAAAGCATTCCAGGTTACATCATTAAGTATGATGTTAACAGCAGGGTTTTTGTAGATGCCCCTTGATCAGGTTGAGGGAGAGCCTTTCTATTTGTAGTTTGCTGAGAGTTTTTATCATGAGTGGATATTGAATTTTATCAAGGGCTTTTTCTGCATCAGTTGATAGGATCTTATGGTTTCTTTTTCTTTTTTAGATTGTCAATACCATGAATTATATTTATCCACGTTTGAATATTGCATTTCTGAGATAAACCCCACTCGGTTGTGTTACGGTTTTATGCGTTGATGGCTTCAATTTGCTAATATTTCATTGAGGGTTTGTATGTCCGTGTTAATGAGAGATATTAGGGTATAGTTTTCTAGTCTTGTCCTCTCTTTGTCCGGCTTTAGAATCAGAGTAATGCTCATCACATAATATGAGTCGGAAAGCATCCCACACTCTAGAATTGATGTTATTTCTTCTTTCAGTGTTTGGTGGAATTTACCACCCGGGCGTAGAGATTTCTTTCTCTATTTTATCTTGGGTGAGTTTTGCTAATTTAGGATTTGCAAGGAATTGGTCCCTTCCCCCTCAGATGCATGGAGTTGTTCATTTGATTCTCTTATTATCCTTTTAATGTTTTCAGGGTATATAGTGATATTCCCTCTTTCCTTCTTGATGTTAGAGGTTTGTATTTTCTCTCTCTTTGTGTCAGTCTTGCTAGAGATTTGCCAATTGTATTGATCTTTTCGAAGAACTAGTTCTTGGCTTGATTTTATCTCTTGCTTATTTGTTTTCCATTTCATCGATCTCTGCTCTTTTTTTAAGTTTATTTGTTTATTTTGAGAGAAAGAGAGAGCGCGCATGTGCACGTGAGCAGGGGAGGGGCAGAGAGAGAGGGAGAGAGAGAGAACCCCAAGCAGGCTGTGCGCTGTCAGTGCAGAGCCTGAAGTGGGGTTCGAACTCACAAATGGTGAGATCATGACCTGAGCCAAAATCTACAGTAGGACGCTTAACCGACTGAGCTACCCAGGCGTCCTGGTTTCTACTCCTTATAATGTCCTTCCTTGTGCTTGATTTTGATTGATGTTATTCTTTTCCTAATTTCTTTTTCTTTTTTTTTAATTTTTTAATGTTTATTTTTGAGAGAGAGAGACAGAGACAGAGTGTGAGTGGGGGAGGGGTAGAGCAAGAGGGAGACACAGAATCCGAAGCAGGCTCCAGGCTCCGAGCTGTCAGCACAGAGCCCGATGCGAGGCTCGAACTCACGAGCTGTGAGATCATGACCTGAGCCGAAGTCAGATGCCCAACCGATTGAGCCACCCAGGCACCCCTCTTTTCCTAATTTCTTGAGATGAAAGCTATTGGTTATTGTTTGAGAGCTTTTCTTTTCTCATGTAAGCATTTAATGCTATAAATTTCCCTCTAAGCACGGCTGTAGCTACATCACACAAAGATCAATATGTTGTATCTTCATTTTTTGTGCAGTTCAAAATATATTTAAATTTCTCCTGATAGTTCCTCTTTGATCCAAAGATTATTTAGAAGTATGTTGCTAACTTTCCCAATATTTGGAGCTTTCCCTGTTACCTTTTTAGCATTGATTTTTAGTTTAATCCAGTTATGGTCTGAGAGCGTGCTTCATATAATTTCAATTCTTTTAAATGTGTTCAGATTTGTAGAATATTGTCTATCCTAGTGAATGTCTCATGTTCGCTTGGAAAAACCGTGTGCTCTCCTGTTGTTGGGTGGAGTGTTCTAGAAATGTCAATTAGATCCAGTTGGTTGGCATCATTGTTCAGTTCTATGTGCTTGCTAATTTTCCCCCTCCCAGTTCTATCTATTAGTGAGAGGCAAGTGTTGAAAAGTTTCTGCCTATGATTGTGGATTTGTCTATTTCTCTTTTCAGTTCTGTCAGTTTTTGCTTCATGTGGTAGAAACTCTTTTGTTAAGGTGCATGCATTTTTAGCACTGTTATGTCTTATTGGTGAATTGATTCTTTTATCATCATGTAATGTCCCTTTTAATCCTTGGTAATTTTCTTTGCTCTGAGATATCTTTTGTCTGATATTAATAGTGCCACTCCAGCTTTCTTTTGATTAGCGTTTGCGTGGTGCATCTTTTTTGTCCTTCCACTTTGAACCTACCTGTATCATTATATTTGAAATGGGTTTCTTATAGATAGCGCATACTTGGGTCATGGTTTTCTTCCATCAATCCATTCAGACCATCTTTCACTTAATTGATGTGATTTAGACCATTTATATTAATGTAATTATTGATATGGTTGGCTTAATTCCACACTTTATTATTCAGTTTCTGTTTGTTCCTTCTGTGTTTTGTTCTTCTGTTTCCCCTTTCTTGCCCAATTTTGGATTACTTGAACATTTGCCTTTTTTTTTTTTTTAAGACGGACAGAGTGTGTGTGTGTGTGTGTGTGTGTGTGTGTGTGTGCACGCGCGCACGCGCACACAGCAGGGGAGGAGCGGGGGGGGGGTGCGGAGAGTGGGGGGAATGAATCTGAAGCAGGTTCCATACTCAGCCGGGAGCCCGGCTTGGAGCTTGATCTCACTATCATGAGATCATGGCCTGAGCCCAAATCAGGAGTCAGACACTTAACCGACTGAACCACCCAGGCACCCCTTGACCATTTTCTAAGTAAAGTTTTTATTTGAGAAAAATTTTAGATGTACAGAAAAGTTGCAATGATAGTACAGAGTTCCTGGATATCCCTCACTTAGTTTCCTCTAATGTCAATAGCTTACATTATTGTGATACACCTGTCAAAATTAAGAAACCAATAATGGCTGCATTATTATTACTTAAACTCCAGACTTTATTTGTATTTAACCAATTTTTCTACTCATCCCATTTTTCTATTCTGAGATTCAATCCAAGACACCGCACCGTACTCACTCGTAGTGTTACTTGAACATTTTTTGTATTCGGTTTTGGTTTATCTATTATGATTTTGACTGTATGTCATATAGTTATTTTAGTAGTTTCTCTAGGTGTTACAAAATGTGTACTTTTCACTATCAACTTAGAATCAATGTGTTTGCCACTTCAGTTGGAATATACAAAATCGACCATTATTTATGGTCATTTACCCTTCTCTTTTGCCTTGTATTTGTCTGATGTATTATGTCTACGAATATTAAGTTCTCCAGAAGATGCTGTCATGATTTTGGCTTTCAATGGCCATATTTTAAAAATCGCAAAATCGAAGGAGAATCTATTGTACTCAGATGTGGACCATTTCTGTCGCCCCTCCCTTATTTCTGATGTCCCACGTTTCCTCCCATTATCATTTCCCTTTTGTTGGAAGAACTTCCTTTAGCGGTTCTTTTGGAGCAGATCTGCAGGTGACAGATTCTCTTAATTTGTCATTGGCCGAGTATCTCTTAATTTCACCTTCACGCATTCATCAAGTAGAGCTTTACTCCATTTAAAATTGGGGGGACAGTTTTGTTTTGGCCGCTTCCTTTTGGCCTCTATCATTTCCGTGAACTATTTGCGTTCATTCAAACTGTTGTTCCCTGACAGGCAATGCGTTGTTTTTCTTGGGCAGCCTTAGAGAATTGTTGTTCATTTTTAGTTTTCGCCGGTCTGGGTCGCACCTAGTCACGGATTTCTTTGGGTTTGTCCTCTTTGGGGTTCACTCAGCTTCCTGAAGCTTCCTGTCCTCTTGGTTTCTGAGACGTAAATATTAGACCACAGTGGCCCTTGAGGCTCTATTAGTTTTTTTTCAGGATTTGTTCTGTCTGTTATGGAGACTGGAGAGTTTTTATTGATCTGTCTTCACATTCAGACTCTTCCTTCGCCCCACCTCCGCTATAGTCAGTTCTTAGTAGAGCAGCCAGAATGCTCCTGAAAACCCCCTTCGCTCGTTTGCTCCCGGCCACATTGGCCTCTTTGCTGTTCCTCTAAGTACTTCAGGCTGTTCCTGCCTCGTGGCCGTTGCGCTGGCTGGTCTTGCTTCCTGGGACTGTCTTCCCAGCTATTCAGAGTGGACTTCCTCTGTCCTCAAAACGTCTTCACTCAACTGTCTTCTCTTCAGTGCAGCCTCCGTGACCAACCTGTCTAACATCGCAGCCCCATTGTTGCCTTTCCTTGCTTTATTTTTTTCCTGTTAAGCTATCTAACATAATATACAATTTATTTACTCATTAATCATCCAGAGTGAGAACTCCATGAGGGCAGGGCTTTTTGGCCTTGTTTCCTCCTGTATGCTCGTGGCCTGACGCATCGTGAGATGCTTGATAAACATATGTTGAAAGAAAGGACAAAAAAAAAATTCCCCGGGGCCTGCCTCAACTGTCGCCTGTAGAAGGCAGATAAGTTTTAGCTTCTTACTGCCTGTTTCCAAGTATGGACGTTGAGAAGTTCCTGAATATTTGCAAGAGCAGATTCGATGTCATTGACGGCGTGGGATCTTTTAAAAGAAATCAATGGTTGAGGCACCTGCTGTTACTGCCTCCTCCTAGAACGGAGTATCAGAAATGCCAAGAGCGTGAGGTTCTGCACAGATTGACTCTGCGCAAGGTGTTGGAAACAGGTACCGAATTAGAAACCGAGAGCTTTGTGCTTGGATTGATTCACAGGTTTCATCTCGTCAACTTCCCGAGTGCTGTCGCCGCCGCTGCTTTCCGAAATATCTCGCAGACCGCCGGCCCAGCTCTTGCTGGCGTGTGCACGTGCGCTCAGAGGCACGCTCACGGGCTCCCCTCCACCAGGTGCCGTTCCCCACAGCCCGTTCCCCATCCCAGCTGAAGTCTGGAGCGCTCAGACAGTTGTTGGAAGAGGCTCTTACGGGGACAGAATTTCCCGAGCTCCCTCGTTCCCTCCCACATCTGTCAGCACAGTAGTGTATGGCAGATAATAGGATTTCACCGCATTGTGGTGGTTTAAACAGGCGTGACGAGATTGTGATTTCAAACCTGCGCAAGTTGTGGACACCCGAGTGATTTTGCGGCTTCTCCTCCACGTTACCGGCAGGGGAGGTCAGACAGCCCGCGGATCCTTCGGGCTTAGACCTGACCCTCAGCCCTTCCTTCCCTTCCGCAGTTCGCCACTGACCTTGGACCCCCCCTTCTCGAGCCTCCCCCGTTTCCGTCACGTGTTGCAGCCCTAGGAATCTAGCCCCCACGGGCTGCCGAGTTCTGTGAAGGAAGCTGTCTGCTTGGGCTGTGAACAGAATGATTATTTGAGGTACTTTGTTTCCGGTGTGTCTGCGTTAGATGAGCTGCAGACGCTCTTGTAGGAGTGGGACCGAAGGCAAATGAGAGCCCTTCTCCTGTGAAACATACCGAGGCTCACGATGACGTGTCGTTTTACGGATGCCCGACGCTCCAGAGAGCCTGGGTCAAGAACACCACACTTACTGTGTCAGCGACTTACTGTCTTTAGTCAGCTTTACAGATGAATAATTAACATACAAGATGCACCCATTCTAAGTTTATGTTTTGATGAGTTTTTTTTTTTTTTTAATTTTAGACAGAGAGTGCCCAAGCGGGGGAGAGGGGTGGAGGGAGGGAGGGAGAGGGAAAGAGAGAGAGAGTGGGTGAGAGAGAGAGAGAGAGAGAGAGAAAGAGAGAGAGAGAGAGAGAGAGAGAGAGAAAATCTTAAGCAGGCTCCACGTGGAGCCCGACAAGGGGCTCGATCTCACCACCCTGGGATCATGACCTGTGCAGAAATCAAGAGTTGGACACACAACTGACTGAGCCCCCCAGGCGCCCCTTGATGAGTTTTGACAAAAGCATACAGCTATATAACCACTACTCCTTCAAGAAAAAGAAAATTTCCATCTCGCTCAAAAATTCCCTGTGCCTCTTTCCGGTCAAAACATCTTCCCATCAAGATCCCTGCTATTACGACCTCTGTCCCCATAGAGTTTTGCCTGTTCTAGAACTTCATGTGAATGGAATCCTATAATATGCCCTCTTTTATATGTGGTTTCTTTGGCTCATCATGTTTTTGAGATTCATCCATGTTGTTGCCCGGATCCATAGTTTGTTCCTTTTAATTTCAGAAGTGTACGAATATACCACAATTGGTTTATTGATTCACCTGTTGATGGACATTTGGGTTATTTCTGTTCAGCTGCTGTGAACATCCATGTACAAATCTTTGGACATGTCTCTTTTCTCTTGGGTAAATAAATACCCACGTGTGGAATTACAGGCATATGTTAAACATTTGAAGAAACTACCCAACTTTGCCAAAGGTTTTTTTTTTTTTTTTTTTTACCATTTTACATTCCCCTTAGCAGTGTAGAAGAGTTCCAGCTGCTTTTTGCATGTCAAAAGAAGGTTCTAGAGAAAAGGCAATGATTAGTTTCTTGGGGCCCAGTGTAGTGGTAGAATTTTAGGTGTTAGAGGGGAGCATTTAGAGTTTGGGGAGCTCCCCGGAGCCCTACCACGCACATCATTACTTTCCAGATGCTGTCCTGCGTCTTGCAATAATGTACTACCCGATATACTCGTGCACAACATGCGGCAAGCCGGGGAGAGGAAGTGGCTGAGGGCAGGGCAGGATGGAAAGGGCACTGGGCTTCAATGAAAAGACCTAAGTTCAAGTCCAGTCCTGCCAGGGACCCGCTGGTGATTTGACGCTCACCCTGTGTTTTAGTGTTCTCATCTGTGCAACCATAAGGACCATCCTACCTGAGTCACAGGGTAACAGGGAGACTTAACCCTGACAGACGGGTTACGTGTGCAGGGACTTTACTAAGGGCAGGGATCGTGCTAGCGTTGATGGAGCCAGGACAACGGCCCAGATTCTCAGAATTCTGGAGCCTTGGGGTTCGGGCAGAGAGACAGAGGGAGGCTGCACATGGCACCACTTCCTGGGCAGGGGCAAAGTCTTACGTAGAAGAGTGTCCTGTCCTGTCCCCCACCTAAAGCCTTGGACTGGCGGGGGGGATTGGCGTGGCCAGCAGACATTGGAGACCTGGGTCCGAGCCTTTGCTGTGCTAGCCACAAGTAGGGTAAGTCCTTTTAACCTCCCTGAGCTTAAATTTCCTCCTTCGCACAATGGAGGCGATAACGCCTTTCCTTCCACACCTCTCCGGGAGCTGTAAGATAGGAGACGGAAGTTGCCATGTGGACGGGGGATGACCGGGCTGGGGGTGGGGCTGGGGCCGGAGCCACCAAGCGAGCTGAGAGACCCACATCCAAATCCTGCCGAAGCCCCCATCCCTTCGCTTAGCATCTCGAGCCTCAGGCCCGTGTGTTAGAACGGGGGTGGGATTGAATGAGTCAAAGAACGGGCATCAAGTGCCAGGCCCAGGCGCGAGCAGAGAAAGGCTGCTCAGTAGGTGGTGACGTGCGCTGGGTGAGTCCTCCGACCTCGGGTGAGATCCCAGGGAAACACGCCGAGATAGGCATGGAGATGTGAGTGCCAGAGGTTTGCTGAGGAGTGCCCTTGGGAAGGTAAAGGAGACAAAACTGGGTGGAGGGAGGGGTGACTGCACCGCAGCCACAAAGGAGACCTCAGTGCACCCCCTGGGGGAGGGCAGTGGAGCTGGGGTGGCCCTGCAGAGTTGCTCTGAAGAATCGAGGCAAGATGGTGGCCTTTATACTCCTGTATGACTCTGTCACTGAACGTGGGCTGCCCCCAGGAAGAGAACATGACCTCGAGGCAGTTTCTGGAAGGGTGTTAAATGTCATATATAACATATACAATTTTTTATTTATATGTTTTAAAATGTTTACTTATTTACTTTGAGAGAGAGAACACGTGCATGAGCAGGGGAGTGGCAGAGAGAGAGAGAGAGAGAGAGAGGGAGAGAGAGAGAAACCCAAGCAGGTTCCGTGCCATCAGCACAGAGCCCAATGTGGGGCTCAATCTCACAAACCTGCGAGATCATGACCTGAGCCGAAATGAAGAGTCGGAGGCTCAATTGACTGAGCTACCTAGGTGCCCCTATACAATTTTTACGAAAAACAAATTTGTCTTCCATGAATTATCGGCTTCCCACACTCCCAGCAGCTGGGAGAATGAATGCCTCTGTCCCGAAGGGGCATCCGGGCGGTACACTACAACATCCACAGTGCCTCTCAGTGCCTCAGTTTCCTTATCTATAAAATGGGGGATAATAATAGTGCCTAGCTCACTGGGTTAAAATGAGGATTAAAAGAGTTAATATATACAAAGTCCTTAAGATGGTTGCTGGTGCATATTATTCCTAGCACTAGCATTTGAGAAAACATTCTAATACATCCTTCATACCTAATGAACGTATAAATGAATGAGCTCTTCCAACCCTGTTCACAATAAAAGACAAATACCACGTTTGCCCTTTTTCGGGGGGGAAAAAAAAACCCACCAGCCAGGTGATAACGCATTCGGCTGGAAAGCAGAGGGTTCAGTATATTTGAAACCACGGGACTTGTGCTCAGAGGAAATTTAAAATCTCCCTTCCGAAACCTTTGCTGCACCTGAGGGTCTGGCGTTCCCCGTGTGGGCATTGCCTCCTTTACCCTCAGTGTGCTGAGCTGCAGTATGGGGATTTGACAGCTGAAGACAGCTCAGCAGGGTGCAGGAAGGCAGACATTTAATGTGCTTTGACAATACAAAGGGTTATATAAACGACCCAGTTTCTGTAATTTTGCTGTAACTGTCATGGGAATTGCTATAGACAGATACGGAGAAGGCCCTGTTTATGCACTTAAACTTTAAAAGGTTTAACCACTAAACACACAGTTTCTTTCTCTTCCCCTCCCCTCCTGACAATCGTGCATTTAAATTGTACTGGAGCTGGGGCGCAGGGAAGAGAGACGGCAGTTGAAATAATGGGCTGCCTTCAGCTGCCCAGGTCCTGGACCAGAGCCCCGCTTTGTGACTCCCGGGCCAACCGCGTGCCCCAGCCAGCCTCCCTGGGCAGATTTCCTTACCTGCTCCCAGCAACCAGATGCAGAGAGGGGGAGGGATGGCAGGAAGTGAATTGCACCCGCTCTGAGCTCACGGCTTTTGCCCAATTTAAATCTGGTTTCCCGTCCCAGTGTTCAAAGCACGTCGCTGTTTGATTCTTGCCATCTCATCTTAGAAGACTTTTCCCAAGGTGGGGGCGGGGATAGTTCTAAAGCCAGCGAGGCAGGAGGCGGGAGGGTTTATACAGGCAGATACCGCAGGCTTCCAAGCTAAGTGCCTGAGCAGGGAGAGCTCCCGGCTGCCGCTGACATTTCTCAGACAGGAGATCAATAAGTGGGTAGAGCTTGAAAAGCAAATCATGCTTCTACCTGCCCTGGGGAACCCTCAGCAACTGTCATGGCAGAGGAGGCATCCCAGAGGAGGCCAGGATAGACAGGGGGACGCAGATAGCCTTGATACAGCCGAGACGGGGGGGCAGGGAAATCGGGACTGCCCAAGGAGATGAAAGGGGCAAATGCTGGGACCCCTCTCCCCCCCCTCCGCCCCACACCCTCTTCCTTCACAGACCATGCTGAGTGTGTTAAGGTTCCTGACTTCTGCCTCCCAGGTAAAACCAGACCCTTGGGGGTGTGTTTTGCAGCCGATGTGGCATTTCCAGTCCAAATGAGCCCAACCTGAACTTGGAAAGCTATAGCACGTGGGACACCCTGTATGCGTGGTTGGGTCCCTCTGATGGACAAAAGCCTTATTCCCTGCCCCATCAGTACCCACGAGGACTTGAGTGATCTCTCCATGCTCCACTCAGTGCACAAAGGAATTCTCTAAAGGAGACGTGAGCTTTCTCACGAGCCCGACGTGCCTCTAGGTGAGCATGTATGTGTCCACGGGGGCACATGTGCACACACGTGGAAGAACTGGGAGTGAGTATTAAACTTGGTTCTGATCTGGTAAGCCTGGTCTGCTCCAATAATTTAAACAGTCTGTTTCAGAAGTTCAGGCTTTTTTGCTTGATATAGTTACACTTCCCGTTTCACTCTCCCTCTCTTGATCCTCTCCAGGATGGCACCTGAGTATGGGATGGGAGTATGCTGCATCCTTGTGGTCGCGGTGGTTGGGGACCCATGTGGTGTCACCATTCCCCTCTCTGGATCCTTCATGTCCTCCATGGCAATAGATATTCCCAATGGTGGCAACTGCTGAAGTCAGTAGTCAGATGATCTCACAGTGTTGTCCTCTCCCGAGGCTTTGTGATCCTCCCTAATGAACTCAGGCTGCTCAGCCCTGGCTGCTGTTTAAGACCCCTGAGGCATGGCCGTGACCACCATTTGGTCTTCCATTCAGGTGGCCCAATCAATTCCAGTGAATCTATGATCCTTTTCGCTGCATGCTGGTAACTCCCTCTGGCTGGCTGTCCGGTTAGTGTCTCGCCAACATCTGTGTCCTCCTAGGGTCTGTAGACACCCCTGGGATCTCTTGCATGCCAGTTAGAGCCAAGGAATGCTAACTCCGGCTTGCTCTCTGCTTATCCAGTAGCTGCCCCACGTTATTGCAGGTGCGCTGTGCCGGGTGGGCCCCTCCTGGAGTCCCTGACGGAGAGTGGACAGCCACACTCCTGCTATTGGCCTTTGCCTTCACTCCTTATCAGACAACTCTCCACTCTGAGACTTTGGTCTAGAGAGAGTCAGAAGGAGCAGGCTCTTCCGGTGTGGTTGGGACTTCACCCATGTCATAGTCTGTCTTTCTGACATCTTCCTCATGGTTTAGCCTCAGTGGCAGAGGATGAGCAGAGAGAGAAATGGCTTCCTGTTTTGGCTTGAGTTCTCTCGAATGCAGAGCATGACACAAGGACTTGGGTGAGGGTAGTTTATTTGAGAGGTGATCCTAGCAAGTAGGAGGGAAGGAAGGGAGAGGGTGAGACAGGAAAGGAAGAAACGTGAACATAAGAGAGGACAATGGGGCCGATCTCATAAGAAGTGTAGAGAATGCCTTGCAGAATTATCCACTGGAAGTTCAGGAGCCTGGGAGCGTTTATCCACCAGCTGCCATCTGAGCTTGGTTGAGGACCGCACCTGGGGGTGCTAACTCCATCCCCCTTCTGGGCTGCACACACACATGTGTAGATTAGGCGTGTTCCCACATGGGCGGTGGAGGCCCAGGACAGAAAGAAGATAGCTGCTCCCAGCTTGAGGGGAGTGTGCCCGCTGAAGCTGCTGCTGAAATTCCAGGCGGGCCAAGGGCATGATGGGAGTCGCCAGAGATATCTGACACACTTCCCCGATGGCAGTTCAATCAAGGAGGAATTTTTAAAACATATTACAGTAGCCTTAAAGATCTTCAGGTCTAATCTCCTTGTTTTAAAGGGGCCCCAAGAAATCATGATCTAGGGGCATCCCGCTGGCTCAGTTGGAAGAACACGTGATTCTTGATCTCGGGGTCGTGAGTTCGAGCCCCACGTTGGGTGTAGAGATTGCTTCAAAATCAATTTAAAAACCAGAAATTGTCATTTACCCAAGGTCAAAACGGTTGAACACTGAGCCGAAACTAGAACTTGGTTGCCGGAAGCTCATGTGTATCCCACAGATCCATTCAACCACTGATGATATGTTTATTGACCACAGATGGTGTTCATAGCGCTGAGAAGGATAAGACGTAATTCGTGCTTTCAAGGAATTTGCAGTCTTGAGGATGAGAGAATTTGGGTGTTTAGTCATCATATGTACTTGCTGGCGAAGGGACTGGCTTAAATACCCTCTTCAATCAGATAGTACTCCGACAAAACCGTAAGGAAGAGACAAAAAGGGCCCAGAAAATAGAGAGTGCCCGTGGCAAGTATTCACCCGGCAAGCTCTGAGTACTCCTCCCAGCTAAGGTGTGAAAGGAAGACATGAAGGCAGCCTGGCACGTTCCTCACCTCCTCCTGGCATTCGTGCCCTTGTGAGATCCTCTCTCCCTCGAGTGTGGGCTAGACCTAGTAACTCACTTCTAGCAGACAGATTGTGGCAGAAATGATGGGGTGTCACTCCAAGATGAGTTATGAAAAGACTGGCTCCCGTCCTGGGTACTTCCTCTCACTCACGCTCCTGCGGCTGGCTCTAGGGGTAGCTGGCTGCCACGTCATGAGGCAACCCTAAGAAGAGACGCGTGTGCATGAGCTTGGATGTGGATCTTCTGAGGCCTGCCCGCAGCCACGGTAGTGGGCTTGGGAACCGATTGTCCCCCAGTTGAGCCTTGAGATGGGACCGCAGCCGTGGCGATATCTTGATGGCAGCTTTACGAGAGACACTGAGCCAGAGCACCCAGCTAAGCCATGCCCAGATCCCTGACCCTCAGAGGTGGTGAGATCATTTGTTTTTGGCTTTTTAGTGGCTGAGGCTTGGAGTAATTTGTTATCCAGCAGTATCTTACTGATACAGAAGGCATCGCATTAGAAGTTGTCAGTGAAAGTACAAGTAATACGTGGACGTAGGAGCAAGTGACAGAAATCTGTCTGAACTATCTTAAGCAAAAAGGAACACACGTGGGAAGGACTTGTGGTTGCATCCCAGAACGCCAGGCCCAGAAGGGCAGCAGGACCCATGAGGACTGGAAGCAGAACTTGAAATCCACTGGGAAGCAGATAGCGACTCACCTTTTCTCCTGACTCTCCGGCCATGAGGCCCTTAAACTGTTCTGTCTCGGCAACTGGCATTTTCCATTTCTTCCTGTACCTGGGCACAGTCAGGTGCCCTTGAGGGCTTCGCATGTTCCCTCCATTTAGGAACACCAGACACTCACTTGAATTCCTAGTTCCTAAAAGAGAAGTACCAGGTAGCACATCTTAGATCGGCTGTCTATTTGTGGTTCCCCCAACAGATGCTAGCGGAGAGGGTGATAGGGCTGCTGCCGTTTGAGAAGGGACTCGGAAGGGCAGGGAAAGTAGCCAATAAATTGCTTGAGCTGCCGTCAAGAAGTTTGCAATTTGTCCGGGCCGAGAAGAAAGGGATCGGAACGGTGGGGCATTTCACGGGCGCGTCCTTCACTGGAGGGCGAGGACTCCAGTAGGAGCATTGTGTGCCACGGTCTAGCTGGGTGGCTTCTGGAGAGCCACTGCTCTCTGCCGGGCTTTTGTTTCCTCGTCTATAAGTTGAGCAGGTTGACCCGAGGTGACCTCTACCAGCCCTTCCAACTTGGAAATTCTGGGCCTCTGAGGGAAAGAGGAAGAGGTGTGTCCCCAGACATCCTCGTGGAGTTGTGGTGCCTGGTGTCTGTGACCAGATGGCCTAGGTCTCCAGCATGTGCCGGAGGTGCTCAGCACAGAGGAAGAGTCAAGGTGAAGCCCACACCGAGGTGGGCCTTGGGAACAACCAAACCACGATCTCCCAGCTTTTTGAACAAAAAGCCTGTGTCTTCTGATCAAGACACAGATATACAGAGCTTTAGAAGCAACTCAGTGGCCTTGAGCCCTGTACAGTCAAAGGCTATTTGGAAAATTTACAAGGCAGAATATTAAAAAAAATAGAAAACCGGGCGCCTGGGTGGCTCAGTCGGTTGAGCATCCGACTTTGGCTCAGGTCATGATCTCAGTTGGGGAGTTCGTGAGTTGTTCAAGCCCCGCATCGGGCTTGCTCCCGTCAGCACAGCGCTTCAGATCCTCTGTCCCCCTCTCTCTCTGCCCCTCACCGACGCACACACTGTCTCTCTCTCAAAAATAAACATTAAAAAAATATTTTTAATGTTTATACACTTCAGAGACAGAGACAGAACACAAGCGGGAGATGGGCAGAGAGAGCCAGAGACAGAATCTGAAACAGGCTGCAGGCTCCGAGCTGTCAGCACAGAGCCCGACATGGGGCTCGAACCCACAAACTGTGAGATCACAACCTGAGCTGCAGTTGGACACTTAACCGACTGAGCCACCCAGGCGCCCCTCAGAAATAAACATTAAAAAAAAAAATAGAAATAGAAAACCAACTTTATCCCCAGAGCTGTACCATCTTCTTGCAGAAGGTGGTTGGGATGACCAGAGGTGCTTTTCAAACGATGGGCTAGGGCTCACTCACAGGCACTGTTGGTCTCACGCACCCGTCACCCCCCTTTTTGCATGTGTGTGCATGCGTGTGCACAGACGCTCCCTGGAATGTTGAACCGCATCATGCCTTTGCATGCTTTCTCCTAGCCGCTGAGAGCTCCGCCTGCCGTGACATCATTGTATCTGGAGAGCAGCACCAATCAGCTTGTTCCCTGCTTTGAGTCATTCACATGGCATTCCCTCATTATGGTGTTGGTGGAGATTTTGGTTTTTGTTTTGTTTTAAAAAAAATGTTTAGGGGCGCCTGGGTGGCGCAGTCGGTTAAGCGTCCGACTTCAGCCAGGTCATGATCTCGCGGTCCGTGAGTTCGAGCCCCGCGTCGGGCTCTGGGCTGATGGCTCAGAGCCTGGAGCCTGCTTCCAATTCTGTGTCTCCTCCTCTCTCTGCCCCTCCCCCACTCATGCTCTGTCTCTGTCTCAAAAATAAATAAATGTTAAAAGAAAATTTAAAAAAAAAAAATGTTTATTTATTTTGACGGCGGGGGGGGAGAGATGGAGAGAGAGAGAGAGCACACACGCATACAAGTTGGGGAGGAGCAGAGAGAGAGAGGGAGAGAGAGAATCCCAAGCTGGCCCCTGCTGTCAGTGCAAAGTGCAACGTGGGGCCTGATCCCACAACCATGAGATCATGACCTGAGCTGAAATCAAGAGTCGGACGCTTAACCGGCTGAGCCACCCAGGCGTCCCAGGTTTTTGTTTTCTGAATCTCAGTGTATCAACACCCTCTTACCCTTTGCATTTCCATTATCCGGAAGGAGAAAGGGGTGGAAATAACTACCTCTGTGCAGTTCAAGCCTAAAACAGAGACGCGACTTAGGTCTGGAATCCGATAAGGAAGCACGTCCCCGGGAAACAGGACTGGCACAAGGAATACCAATCTGATGTGTCAGACACATTTTTTCCTTTTCTTTCCTGTCCATATTTGCCCCCATTTACAAAGTGAAGCACAGTGTGTTCGAAGGGGCTGAGAATCCGGCCCCTTTGTGATAGTGGGAAGTCACCTCCCTCACTAGAGAAGATGGATTAGCTAATGACTGTTAAATACTTTGAAATGAGTTGTCTCCTGTACCCAAATACTCAATCTGATTATAGCCCTAGGTCTGATATCACGGGAGGGAAATGTAGTTCCTGGCTGACATCAAAGCGGACCTTTTTTTTTTTTTTTTTTTTAAGTGGGATCTGTGATTGCTGCTTTCTTGCTAATCAAAGGACGACACATGGAAAAGGGGAAATGGCACTAGGGCCTTGCCCAGTGGCGAGGGACAGGCAGGGAGAGGGGCACAGAGAGAAAAAGACACAGGGCCAAGGCTCACGAGAAGAGGGAGGCAGGGGGTGGGGGTGGGAGTGAGAGCCAGAGAATTACAATTATTACCAGGATCAGAGTGTTGGAGCACACCCTTATATTTCTGTGAAACCTGCTGGAAACAGATGCAGTCTTGGAAAATATAAGGTTTACTTCCGTTCCCCTGCCGCCCCCAAAATCTTCTGTTCCAAGTTAAGGTGTTAGAAATGGTTTTACTTGGCTGTTTCCCCATTTGTTTATTTGCTTAGTGGGTGGCTTGAGTGGCTGAATTTTTTTATTTTAGTGGGAAATCCAACAAAATATGACTCTCGTATTTTGTCAAGGTGGCTTTTTTTCCCTTTGCCGGAAACGAGGCCGCGTCACCTGGCCCAGCTGTGGGAAGACGCAAGCCTTCCCTCCCGTTATTGGCGGGGCCAGCCTGCTTGGACCCTTTTAGATCCTGTTCCTGTCTTTGTCTGCCTTGGAAAGACCTGTGCTCGGGCCATCATTCCAGCTGCCCTTGGCTGCGGGCGGCTGAGGCTCGCCCATACCCATTGGTCATGCTGAGCCTGCTAAGTTGGATTCCCTTCTTTATCTGTGGGGCAGAGGACACAAAGCAACTCAGAGATAACAAAGATAATGAGTAATGACAAGAGAGGGTTCCTGTCAGGGAAAATCTGACAAAGAGAAGGTGTGAGTACTGCTGAGTCTGTGAGTTATCCACCCGAGGTGGGGGCGGGGGGGTGGGGGGGTGGTGGTGTTAATGCCCAGGCCAGCAGATGCTCACCCAGAATGAGCTGTAGGATTCTTAGTTCATTCATTCATTCACTCATTCATTCATTCATTCATCTTTTTTCCTTTTTCTTTCTTCATTCATTCTCCATTTCTCTTATTATATGTTCATCCATTCACCCTGCATTCATGAATTGTAATATCTGTTCATTCTGCATTCATTAGATATCTACTCATTTTTTTAATGTTTTATTTATTTTTGAGACAGAGAGACACAGAGCATGAGCAGGGGAGGGGCAGAGAGAGAGGGAGACACAGAATCTGAAACAGGCTCCAGGCTCTGAGCTGTCAGCACAGAGCCCGACGTGGGGCTTGAACTCACGAACTGCCAGATCATGACCTGAGCCGAAGTCAGATGCCCAACCGACCGAGCCACCCAGGCGCCCCTATATCTACTCTTTCAACAAAGGACGTATCGTGTGTCTTCTGTGTATCAGGTGACCGTTCTAGTTCTGAGCTTACGATGACAGATAAGACAAAGGTGCTCCTTAAAGGAATTGGACACATACCCAAATAACCATAATTTGGGTTAAGTGTCGTTGTCCTCCAAGAGGTATCAGTGCAGTTCCCTGGGTGCTCAGAGAAGAGAAGAGGGGTTACATCAAGCTGGAGGGAGTTCAGAAACTTTGGCAGAGGAGATGACATTTGAGTTGAGCCTGGAGGGATGGAAGACGTTTTCCTGTGTGGCCACAGGGGGTTGGCAAGAAATACAAGAAATACAGCAGGCCCAGCTTAAGGAAGGGCATGGGGGCAGGACGTTGGATGCACACCAGGAAGGGCAGGCCACTCAGGATGACAGGAGCATGGGGCGAGCGCGAGGGGACAGGAGAGGAGGCAGGAGGCTGGAGAGCCCCAGGAGACCTAAGGACCCTTTCCTGGGAAGGCCACAGTTAAGACATGGCCGTGTGAGAGGAGCAGGAGGTCAGGCTGATGGTGAGCGGGTCTCCTGGAGTCTTTCCCCGCCATCAGTTCAGCCTACCTGAGTTAAGCCCGTTCCTTAATTTTTATCAAAGAATCACGTACCCTAGTCCATGCTTGTGTAGCAAAATGATTAAGAGTGTTGGGTCTGGGTTGGATTTCACAGACCAATACGCTGTTTTAAAAATCAAGGGGACTGCCATAATGATGTCAACTTTTAATTTTGGCAAGAAAAAATGTACTCAAAATTTGCCAATTTACTATCACCATCTGTGGTGAAGGCTGCTAATTGCCTACTGGGTATCCTTTCTCCCCTTCTTCCTGATAAACAGAATGCTGTTTTATTTGGGGTGCAATATGGCCAAATGAAAACCACATTTTCCAGCCTGTGTTGGTCGTGGGGCGGAGCATCCGGGACGGCTCCTTTAGAGGGGCTCACTAGTCTGCTTCTTCTTCCAGCTTGAAATTACCACCCTTATGGGACCACAGGGCACCAGCATCGTGCTGAATACGGGGCCCACTCTGAGGACTTGCAACTTAGCCTCAGAAGCAAGGAGCAATGTATGTGCCCAGTGCCTAGAACCCTCCGGATCTCTCTTGGTGTTTCTAGTTCCCTCCATTGCCGCCCCCGCCCCGTTTGACCCTCGTAGGTGTGCGGAGAGGGCAGGCGTGCTGGTATCTGACCTCCGGGACTCCTCTTTCTGTCTCCACAAGAGCTTCCGTTTGCCCCTCCTCTCTGGTAGTAACTGCTCTTGAATCGTGACCTTCTCATTTCATAGATGGCACTGCCCCCTCTTCCTTAGCAAATGTTCAGTCAGGACAGCATAAAGCACTCCAGGTATTTCAAGGCAGAGGAACGCCGATACATAGGATTGGTTACAGAAATGTTGGATGGGCAGGGGAGCTGTGTGGCCATTGGCCCTTCACCCAGAACCCCCTTCAAGAAGGAAGGACCGGTCTCAGCTGCCGGGAGGGTTGTAGGTGCCGAGGGGGCAAAGAGCTTGTAGCCGCCAGCTTTCTTCAGTGTTGGCCTCAGCAGCAGAAAGCACTTGCCCAAAGCCCTGCCCTCCTGGGGCACCATTTTGGCCCGCTGCCACGTAGCTGTGTTGGGTCCTGTATACTTCAGATCTCCCCGTGGAGCTGGCAGAGGCTTAATCAGACCGGCCTCACAGTTTGACTTCTCCCTCTACCCACTCGTGCTGCACCCTGCTCCCTCCCACAGATGGTGATCCTTAATAAATACCCTGCCTGCCAGACTCCACGTCAGCATCAGCTTCCAGAAAAGCCAACCTGTGACATGAGACTGTAGCCCATAGATGAGTAACTAACTGCAGAAAGTCACAGACAGGGGCGCCTGGGTGGCTCAGGCAGTTAAGCGTCCGACTCTTGATTTCGGCTCAGGTCATGATCTCAAGGTTTTGTGAACTTGAGTCCCGCGTCAGACTCTACACACTGACCGCATGGAGCCTGCTTGACATTCTCTCTCTTTCCCTCTCTCTGTGCCCCTTCCCCACTTGCGCTTTCTCCGCCTGTCTCAAAATACATAAACTTAAAAAAAAAAAAAAGTCACAGACCCTTAGACTGAGCGACAGAGGGCCGGAAGCATGTCGTCAGAGTCTAGGAGCCTGTGCACCGCTGACAAGGCTGGAGCATTTGCTGGAACAGAACCATTGCTGAAATGCCAGAGGCCCCCTGGAATCACCATAGGCACTGGAGCCTGGGGCCACCCGCTGCCGATAGAGATGCCACTAGACAGAGAAAAAAGAGAAACGCCTTCTCTCCCCTCCTCGCCTTCCCGGTCACCCACCACTTCTTCCCATTAGAAGAACCTGCCTGGAAGCCAGCTGGCAAAGGAGTCTGGGACACTGTTTTTCACAGGCTTCCAGCCCTGAGTGACATAGAGCCAAGCATAGAAGGGCAGGAGCGGAGCTGAGAGAAAAGAAGCAAATGACTGGTAATAAACCCCCACCTTAAGAAGGACTGGAAGGGGAAGGGGGAGGGAGAAGCTTTCAGATGTGCCCCCAGGCCTGGCTGACGCTTTGATTGCCACCCTCATGAGAGACCGAAGCCCAAGACCCAGGCTCCCGACCCACAGACACTGGGGATGAGAACTGCGTGTTGCTTTAAGCTGCTGATTTTGGGGGGTAATTTGTTACATGGTAATAGCTGACTAATACAATGGGTGACTGACACTGCGGGGCAGGGGAAGCCCAGGAAAGCTTCTTAGAGAATGTTTGGAGTAAAGAACAGTGCCCCATTTTTTTTTTTTATCCGTGAGACGGACTTATTAGTCCTTCCCATCTTTATGGAATGGTAAGGTAGACAAAATGAGATAATAGCTGATAAGATTCCTCTAGAAATTTCAAAGAACTCTTCAAATATGATGTATGATCACCCAACTATAAAAATGATCATGAGGCTAGTAGCATTATGCAAATCATCTAATAACTTTCAAAGACCTGGATCGACCACGGTGAAGTCCCTGAATCCAGGCTCCTGGAAGGATTTGGAGAAGCTGGTGAAGTCTGAATTGTATGGATGGCAACTGACTAAGATCTTGGTTTCTTTTTCACTTCCTGCTTCCTTCCTTTGGAGTTTAAGAAACTATCACCGTACCTCAAGGAGAGGAAACGTATTTGGTTTTCGTGATAAGATTTCAGCTTAGCTTGCCTACCTGCATTTGAGTTCAAAGTTGCTCCAGATATATTATCATTTAAACTGGAGGGAAACAATATTCCTTAACTGGAGCACAGGCCATGACCTTGCCTACATGATGGGCAGCTAATCCACTTAGAACCAGTGACTCGCTTTGTATAATTTATAAGACCCCACGAAAAGACAGGCCTCCATAGATTAATATTTCAGCTGTCTTCCCTTCCATTTCATCCTCTGGATGTGGCAGCAACAATCACATGAATCATTCCTGAACTGAGTCGATATCAAACATCCGGACCTTCATCTGCATTTGATGAAGGCTCAGCTCATTCAAGGGAAGTTCCTATAGGATTTCAAATACAGGGATGATTTACCTTGCATACCTCTTACCCCACCCTCCCCGCCAGCCTGGCTGTGGCGGTTCAAAAAGAGCTTTAAATTCTTTGATGCTCCTCTTATTTAGAGATGGGAGTCTGGGTCCCCTCCCCTTGAATATGGGCAGGCTGAGGCCTGCTTTGCCCAATACAGTATGGTGGCAGTGTGTTGCGTCTGTGACTTCTGAGGCTTGGTCATGAAATGCCATGCTGCTTTCTCTATGTCTCTTGAAATGCTCCTTCCCCGAATACTGTCTCTCAGGATGCTGCCTTTCGGAACCCAGTCGTCATGCTGAGAGAAGCCCAGGCGCAAAGACAGGCCATATGTACATTTTGTGGTCAGCCATCCCGAGAAACCCAGGCTCTGAATCATCTCAGCCCAGGCATGGAGCCCATCAGTGAAGAAGCATCCAGATGATTCCAGACCCCAGCCATAGTTTCACACGGCCATTCAAGTCTTCTCACCTGAGGCGCGCTGTGGAGCAGGGACATTGTAGAGCAGGAGCAAGCCATCACTGCTGTGCCCTCTTTGAAACCCTGACCACAGGATTCATGAGCACGAGACAACAGTTGTTTATGCCACCAAGGTGAGGGTGGGTCGTTATGCAGCAATAGGTAATTGGAACACTGGCCTTCTAGGCTAATACTTCGTTTCCTTTCCCAGGTCGTTGAGAAATTATTTGGTTAAAGAGGCTAAATTTCTTCAAAACCAGCAAACTGTTCTGTATTTCTGGCTACAGTAACTAAACAAGCCTCTCCGTGGGAGCTCTAGATTATTCTTCCGTGTGTGTTGACTTCTTGATGCGGAGACCAGTTCTCCGTGTCAGATTTCCTTTCTCTGTCCTGTTTGTGCAGGTTCTTGATGACTCATTCGTGAATTCATTTATTTATCCAGTAAGTATTTATGAAGCCCCTTCTGTGTAGCAGGTACACTCTTCTAGACGCTCAGGACATGAGGATGAGCAAAACCTTCGTGATCTCAGCCCCTCTGGAGACGGAGTCCAATGCATGGGTCTTAATCGTTTTCATGTCACAGACCCGTTGGACGCCTAGTGAAGTCTATGAACCCTTTTTCAAATTAAACAAAACTTTTTGAACATTTATTTATTTTTGAGAGACAGAGAGAGACAGAGCACGAGTGGGGGAGGAGCAGAGAGAGAGGGAGGCACAGAATCCGAAGCGGGCTCCAGGCTCTGAGCTGTCAGCACAGAGCCCGACGCGGGGCTCGAGCCCATGAACCGTGAGATCATGACCTGAGCCAAAGTCAGACGCTCAACCGACTGAGCCACTCAGGCGCCCCCGTGGACTCTTTTTCAGAATAGCGTTTTTAAGTACATAAAATACATATGCTCATGAAGGAAATGAATTATATTGCAGTAGTTACCAAAATATTTGTAAAAACACATATTTGCAATATAATATATGTGTTTCATTCAATAACAAGATCCAATAGTGAGTCCAATAAATTTTGAGGTAGTGCTGAGTCAATATAATATGTTGAGATGCTTGCAAAGGCTGTGTTTTAAAAATGTTTGTGATTTCTGTTGGTGACAAAGTCACAGGTATGGCCAATACTATTGTGGTTTATGGCCTACATACCTAACAGAAGGAAAAGCTAAATTTTAATAAGATTTCGTGAAATGAAATATGTGAGTTCTTTCTTTCCCGAATTAATGGATCTTCCGGATTCTGTAGTCTGTGGATCCCAGGTTAAGGCACTTGGTTTGGGGCGCCAAGAGGCATCAACCAAGTAACAGCACCAACTATCATGCCTGCTATGTGAATATATTAGTTTCCGGAAGACTGTTGTAATGAATGACCACAAACTCGGTGACTAAAAAAAAAAAAAAAAAAAGGAAATTTATTCTCTTTCAGCTGTGAAGTCCAAAAGCCCCAAAATAAATATCACCGGACCACGCTCCCTCTGGAGGGTCTACGGGAAAATCCATTCCCTGGGTCTCCCAGTTCCCAGTGGTTGCTGGCGTTCCTTGGCCTGCGCCAGCATCGTTCCAAGCTTCAGGGCCCACAGCTTCCCATCTCTCTGCTTTGTCTTCATGTGGCCCTTTTGCTCTATGTGCGTATCAGACCTCCCTCTGGATCTTTCTTATAAGGACACTTGTGACTGCATTTAGGCCCCCCTTGGAAAATCCAGGATGGTCTCCCCATCTTAAGAGTCTTCGTGTAATCACATATGCAAAACCTTTGCCATGTAAGGTGACATTTACAGGCTTCAGGGATTGGGATGTGGATATCTTTTGGGGGGTGCATTTTAACCCTACCACAATGACCAGGAGTCCTGATCCAAGCTGGGGATGGTGGTGTGCCAGGGATGGTTTTCCTGAGGAAGAGACTCTGGGCTGGTAAATGATGCAAGAGTAAGAGTAACTAGATGGAAGGGGGGCGGGGTAGGCAAGGCAGAGGAGACTGATCTAGATAGGGGGACTGAATCAAGCAGAAATCCAGAAGCTGGAAGGTCTCTGCCACAGGACGAACATGAAAGATGGATGATGTGTCGAGGGCTCAGACAGGGCCCAGGTGGAGTGCTGAGAGATTCCCAGAAGTCAGCGGGGGCCACATCATGAAGGGTCCGATCGGACGTGGTTATGAGGATTTCCCTTATGGCAATGAGAAGACATTGGAGGGTGCCATAGGCTGAATGTTAGGTCCCCCTGAAACTCATATATGGAAATCTTAACACCAAGGTGATGGTATTAGGAGGTGAGGCCTTTGGCAGATGACTGGGTCATGAGGGTAGAGCCCTCATGAATGGGATTAGTGCCCTTGTAAAAGAGACCCGAGAGTGTCCCCTCGCCCCTTCTACCATGTGAGGACAGAGCAGAAAGGCAACTGTCTATGAACCAGGACCTCACCAGACACCAGATCTGCCAGTGTCATGATCTTGAACTTCCCAATTTTCCAGAACTGTGAGAAGTAAATGTCTGTTGCTTATAAGCCCCCCAGTCTATCAGTCTGTGGTATTTTGGTGTGGTAGCCCAAATGGGCTAAGCCAGGGGGTGTCATATGCTCAGAGCTGGGCATTCTGGTTGAAGTGAGGAGAATGGATTACGGGGTAGAGGGTTGCAAGAATGAGTGGTAAGGGGAGCCAGTTGGAGAGGGTGGCAGGGTCCCAGCCAGAGACAGTGGGCGTTTGGTCCACGGTGGAGGTGATGGAGGTGGGCAGAACTCAAGAACAGGTTAAATCGGTGGACATTTTAGAAAATCCAGTGGCTCAGGACACAGTACAGGTTTGGTTAATGGTAGACAAACGTGAACGATATAATCGTCAGTGTGTGCGAGTATGAGTTTTCATTTACAAATCTGAGCGCAAAAAGTGGAATGTACCTTTATTTGACTACGTTTAGCTTAATCTGCTCTGAGCTCGTGGGAAATTCAATCTCAAGTTACTGTGAATTCTACATTCCCCCTTCCCAAGGCTGTATGAAAGGTTTGAGCACTTCATACAGACGGCATTTGAGGAGGGACCCTGGGGTATGTTCAGTGCTCAGTGGTATATATATCTTGGTGTGCAGTAACCCATTTCCCTGCAGTTCCAAAGCAATCTGTGCCAACCTGCACGGCTCTTAAGTTCTTTCTGGTAGCCACCAGAAACTTTGAGATGAGGAAGCATTAGCTGCTCTTCTTATAACTTGCCACCTCCAGAATGCTAGTCTTTGTACAAATTCTGTCACTTGCATGGAGATTTATTAACTTTTTTTTATAAAAAATTTTTTTTAAATGTTTCATTTATTTTTGAGAGACAAAGTGCAAGCGGGGGAGGGGCACAGAGAGAGAGAGAGGAAGACGCAGAATCTGAGGCAGGCTCCAGGCTCTGAGCTGTCAGCACAGAGCCCGATGAAGGGCTCGAACCCACAAACTGTGAGATCATGACCTGAGCCGAAGTCAGACGCATAATCGACTGAGCCATCCAGGTGCCCCTGTTTTGTTTTTTTTTTTCAGAGACAGAGAGTGCACGAGTGAGGGAGGGGCAGAGAAAGAGAGAGAGAGAGTGTGTGTGTGTCTCAAGAAGCCGTGTTGCAAGCAACCTGACATGGGGCTCAGTCCCATAACCGTGAGATCATGACCCGAGCTGAAATCAAGAGGCAGACGCTCAAGCGACTGAGCTGCTCAGGCGCCCCCATTAACTTTTTTTTTTTTTAAAGGAAATTAAACACCAAAAACACAGTTCAGACAGCCTGTAGCTTGGAAGCCCTAGGTCTCTCTCCTTTCAGGTGCCCTAACCACCGCCTTGCTTGAAAGGCTCACCCGGGGCACATCTCAAAACTCCAGAGGCAGGATTCTCAAATCATGCCGTTGAATTTCCCGTGTTCAAGGCTGGGAACAAGATCATTTAGAGCTGGAGTCCAGGGCTGCCTGTGGTCGTGAGCTGCAGGTCTGGCTCGCTTCTTATGGCCTGTACACACACACACACTTCTGATGGGGTTCTCCCATTTAGAACACCTTCTCTGTTTAGAAGGTGAAGGAGCCACCAGTAGGAGATTGGATAAGGGAGCCTCAGGAAGAAAGGCCAGCCAGTAAGCGGTATGCCGTCAAGCCAGTTACGACTGTAGGTGGCCGGAGCTTAGATCTACAGGAAAAATACTGGGAGCCGGGGTGGAGCACAGGCATGAGAAATATCCTATCTGAAAGGCGAGGGAGCCGGAGAATTTATGCAGCAACTCTGGTTAATTATTGATTGGTGGCTACTGTATGAATTGAGTTAATTTCAAGGCACTTTTGGCCAGCCACACGGGCAACAGAGCGGGCTCCGGTGACCAGAGAAAGCCCACGGGCCGGGCAGTGCCGCTGCTGGGAGCATGCCCAGAGTGTCAGGACGAGGTGATGTGGGTCACAAGCCCCCAGCCCGTGCTACGGGTGGGAAGAGAGCCCATTTCTGGCATTCTGCCTGCTAGCTCCAAGCCACCGCGCCACCCATGGAAGCCCGTTTCTGATACTCACTGTGTACTAATTAAGGAAGCCTCAAGTGCGGATTGAAACACCGTTGCTGGTGCGATTGGAGGATCCACCTTGGAGGGCGGCCTCCCGGATCTGAGTCAGCTGAGCACTGCTGGAGTGAGGCGTCTCCAGGATGCCACCTACGGTCCCCTAGCGTTGAAGGTTACACTATCACATACATAAAACTACGCGGTCTAGGCTGACCTCATTTAGAGTGAATTACAGATATCCCCATTGCGTGTGGAAACAGGGCTGGGGCCTCGTGCTACCCGCAGGCCCCGCAAAAACCCAGTCCCTTTCCTCGAAGAGTCTCAGATGGTCTCTACCTCGCCTCCCTCTTAAGAGGTGGGGGGGGGGGGCGCTTTGTCCCGCTTTTAAAATCCTTGAACTTCAAATATCCTCCTCCATTTCCTCACGCTCACTCCTCTCACCGCCACCACCCCCACACAGACACGCACGGATGCATACTTTGTCAGGGCAGTTCTTTTCAGTGGCTCCACGTTTCTTCCCGTCCCTTGTCCTGGAACGGGCCACTCACGTCTTCGGGATCCCGCATGGAGCCCTGGAGGCCCCAGGGGAGGCCAAGGAGCACCCCACTCATCTTCCCGCGGGGAGCCGAGGAGAGGGAGAAATCCGTAAGCAGCAGCAAGATCGAACTGCAGATTACTTTCTTCATAAATTATCCTGCCATGTTTGTGTAAAATTTGCCCTCCGTGCTTTTGTTTAAAAAACGAGTATGTAATTTCAAACTATGTAACACAGATGGACGCTCCCACGGCACAGTTAGCAATCCATTCCATGCCTGCCGCGTTGCAGAGTCTGTGACCAGATCAGTCTATAGATCGTGTCATCGAATTCTCACGAATCTTAGGTGAGGCATGATTATCCCCTTTTTACAGATTCAGGAGACTGATTTTCATAAGGATTCTTTAAAAAAAAAAACCCACCATTTTTAATGATGACAAAAAAAGTCAATTTGCAAGAAAATTTAAAAGCTCAGAGAGGGAAATAGCAATCCTTATAATCCCTCAATCCATAGATTACAATTTATGACATTTTGATTGTATCATTCCCATCTCTCTCTCTCTTTTTTTTTTTTTGATGCCTGTTTGCGCATACATTTTGAAAACCCCAAATTGGACTCTTTCAGTAGCGATCATTTTTATTTATCCTCCGAGAATGCTGAGGGACGATTTTCCGACATGGATTTTCTTGAGCTGGAAACGAAACCTTCACCAGGGCAGCCTTCAGATCATTCATGGTGTGAAGAGATTGTGTGCTGAAAGGGCGGTGGGGCGGCTTCACTGCGCAATTTTTGTGGGTTCTTTGTAAGAACCTTGGCCTGCAGCTTACAAAACCTTTGCTTGCTTTGCTAAACAGCCCTTCTCACTTGGCCCCGGCATCTTCCATCTCATTGAGCATCTGCAACTTCCATTGTGTTACTTTAAAATTTGAGGCCATTCTCATTGGTCATCTGGGACCATGACAAAAATCTACACATTTTATTCTTCCTCTTTTCTGCGTTTCTCAAATACGGAGGAGTTTGAGAACTCTAATTAAGTAGAGAACAACAGTTTTAGAGTGGCTCTCAAAGGCTAAAAGGAAAGAAAAGAGAAACCCTTCTTGAGTCTCCTCGCCAAGCTCCTCACAAGCCCACGATTGTCTTGGGTTTGAGTCCCAGCTGAGCGAGCACATTCCCTGCCTGGGGCAAAGACTGGGCTTGGCATCTTCCCAGCCCTCTTCATTGTGCTGGGAGGCGGAGGCCCGCCACTGTTGCAGTGGGATGGACGGGGAGGACTGGGAACCCCAGGCAGTGGGGGGTGGGTGGCCTCACCCCTGGCAACCAGGCTCTCTCTGGATGCAGTTCCTTTTCAGGGGACACTCACACCTCCCTCCCCTGCTTGCTTCCTTGCTGCAGACCATTATAACCCAGGCTGTGAATGTTTTTAGACCAAAGACTGTGTCTGACCTATTTTTGAGTCCTCAGCCCCTAGCAGTGTTCAAAGTATGCTTATCGAACGAACGAATGAATGAACTGATGTCTGTAATAGCAAGGCATTTCCCGGATGCCACAGGCCCCTTTGACCTTCAGTGGGCCAAACGTATGGGATGTATCTCAGGATAGCCACCCCTCGGGAAATAGGGGCCCCGATGCCAGATTTAAACAAACCCCTTCTCCTGAAGCCAGACCTAACTCACCAGGGCCGGAAACCCCCCCTCCTGCTCAACTTCCTTCTTCCATTTGCACGGGTCCAGTCTGTCACCAGCCAGCCTCACAAGAGGAGCTCAGATCTGACCTCTGCTTGCTGGTCAACCTCTCCTATCACGGCGGGATCAAACCAGTCTTGGAGCAAGACGCTTCCATCGAACGGAATTGTACCCAAAGACCCGAGGTGTCCAACTGTTGAAAGCTGTTGCTCTGGACGAGGATGAAGGTGTCCCGCATCCCCTCCTGTGCTGAACCTACCGTCCTGTGGAAGAATGGCCTCTAGGGACACACTTCGAAACCAGCCGACCAAGGCTTCTGTGACAACCTTGAAACAACCCGGTATCCCTGCCTCAGCTTGATAAAATGAACATCTAACCATGCCACTCTCTGAAAAAAACGTGTACTGCTTCCTGTTACGGAGAGGAAAACATCACGAGTCCTTAGCTTGCGTGCAACTCCTCGACGTGGCCCCAGCCTGCGTTTTAGACCTACCTCCCACCATGCTGCCCACTGCTCCCTGGGTTCCAGCCTCTCTCAACTTCTCTCTCTCTCTCCCCTTCCGTTTCCATTTTTTGTCATTCGAACTCCATAGATTCTTTGGGCTCGTCCCCATGTGCTCTTTGTTCCATTCAGCCTTCTCTGAGGACAATTCATGTTTCTCTTCTCTATTAGATTATGAAACCGAAGCTGAATTCTGAAGCACCGGAAGGATTGGGATACTGGTGGATTGTATTTTCCATTGGGATACCAGTGGAAACTGGTAGGATTTTAATATGCTGCTGGCTTTTGCTGAAGGGAGTCAGGATTATTGCCCTGGATGGCCTTCCTCAAGGAAGCATAGATAGGAACCCAGACAGGAGTCCCCGAGGCGTTTATTTACCTGAGCAGACCATGGGTTGAAATTTCCAGAGCCAATCCCATCCCCGTTAGGCCACAGTCACCGTACCAGTAACTCTCGTTCTCTACCTCACCCGATCCAACAGCCATCCATGGGCCAGGGTCCTCAGCCTCGGGGACCGCGTCTCCTGGCTCCCTGGCCAGATGAGTTCTGGTTAGAGTCTGACAATGGGAAGCACTGGCAGGAGGTCTGGAGTGTGCAAGGACAGGGCTCAGGGGCCCACCCCGCCCTGATTTCACATCTTTGGCAGGGGCTGCGTCATTTAACTCCAGCCCTGCAGTGGGCAGAAAAATGCCCCCCGCAAAGACATCTATGTGGGAAGCCCCAGAACTTGCGACTGTATTAATTGACGACAGCAAAACAAAGGGTCCTCGCCAATGTGATGAAGCGAAGGATCCTGAGATGGGGATTGCCCTGGGCTATCCGGATGGGCCGAGCGGAACCACAAGGGTGCTTGGAAGAGGGAGGCAGGAGGCCCCGGGTCAGCAGATGTGAGGGCAGGAGCAGAGTCCGCAGTGATGGAGGGAAGGGGCCATAAGCCGGGGCAGGTGGGCGGCCTCTATAAGCTGGAAACGGCAAGGAAACAGATTCACTCCTGGAGCCTCTTGAGGAAACGCAGCCTTGCTGACCCCTTGATTTTAGTCCCGTAAGACTCGTTTCAGACTCCAGAACTGACAGATAGTGAATTTGTGTTGTTTTAAGTCACTGCATTGTGGTCATTTGCTGCAGTGGCATTAGGAAAACAAATACAAGCTCTGGTTGGATCATCCCCTTTTCTGTGTCTCTTTCTCCGTGGCTCCAGGTCCTACCGGTTCAGGTAACTGATTGCTTCCCTCGTGCTTCCTTCCCGATTCCCACCGTGAGTCTCTGGCTGTCTCAACATTCCTTGTCGTGTCCCTGTAACCCGTCCCACATCTCTGTGAGTTTCCCTTTCGCTAAAGTTGCTGGAACCGTCTGATTTGGATTCTGTTTCCACCTGGAGCTGTGCGGAGCACTCCATCGCTGAGAGCCACGCGCACTGACCTCTCTGGCCACAGTCAGAGCCCTCTCTGGGCTAAAGGGACCGTGCTGTGTGCTCAGAGCACCGGCTCAGTGGAGTCTGACTCCCAGGGGAAAAACGCCTCCTTGGCCCTTCCGAGGAACTTTGTCACGATTTGAAGGCATCAAGATAGCTCCTCTAGCAGTGAAACATGGAAATAAATCCTGCTCCTCTTCTAGATTATGGGTCTTGAACCTTGGTGCTCCCTGAATGGGCTTGCGGGTGAGCTCTGTGAGTCGCCTGGAATTGTGACATTTTGTGCATATGAACATGGGGAAGAGAAGGAAGGGTCCAGAGTTTTTCCTAACTAGATTCTCAAGGGAGCTCTGCTCGGCTGCCAGGGTTTCCTTCACTGGTCTCAGATGGAGCAGGTGTTTTCTGTGCCCTGGGCCACGTCTGATTCCCGTGAGGCTGCGGGGGCCAGCTCCTGTGAAGGGAGGCTCCCTTCCACTTTAGGCCTCTCTGCTTTTTTCCACTTCCTGTCACCAAGCTCCCCGCCAGACTCTTCAGGAGACATTCTACAGGCTTCACGGAAGTGCCTGCACAGATTCCTGACCGGGATAACACCTCGAGAGTGCCCCCTTCCTGCTGCTTTACTCCCGCTTCCTGGGATCACCTCAGAAAGAAACAACTTGCACCCTGTCTCAGGCACTGCGTTCTGGAAGAACAGATCAAGACCCCGGGAGAGTTTGACAAGGACCCAGATTCGGGCTCTGCCTACAGAGCATTGCCTCCCGCATGCAGTGATGCTAAGGCCCTGGGGCTCTCTGGAGTGCCATAAAGCTGTCCTGTTCCATCGTGGAGGCCGCAGAGCCCACAGCTGAAAGCTGTTCTCTTTGGAAGCATGAACCATGTTTCTCTCTTCGCCTTCTGGGACCCAAGACGGCCAGCCCCATCTCTCATTCTTGTGCTCTTGTCCAGCGCCCCTCCCCAACACCCAGACCCATGCTGGCCGGAAGAAGCCCCAGGCATGGAGAAGTCCACCTCCGTCCGAGAGGAAAGGAATCCCACTGGGGCCTTATTAGGCTTTTACCACCTGCTGGTCAGGCCTTCAACCAAACACTCCAGCATCTGCTCTTTTCATTACCGGACCACCTCAAGCAGATCTAGCACACTTCGTGGGAGGGAATAAAGCAGCAGGAAGGAGATGAGGAAGGGCCGGTTCCGTTTTTTAATCTGGCTGGGGGAAGTCAAGACGGCCACTGTATTAACTATCTATTAATTAGATAACGTATCATTAGGTATGTAATTAGATAACATATTAATTCCATAACAAATTCCCCCACACTTGGAGGCTTGAAATAATAGCTGTTTATTATATCATGGTTTCCTTGGGCTAAGAGTCCAGTGTATCTTGCCTGAGTCCTCGGCTTGGGATCTCACAAGACTGCAGTCAAGGTGTTGGCCAGGGCTGGCGTCAGCATCTCAGGCTCATGGTCTCCTTCCGAGCTCACGTGGCTGTTGAGCGAACTCAGTTCCTTGCAGCGATCGGGATGGCTTGCTTCTTCAAGGCCAGCAGCAGAATCTCTGACTTATAAACTGGCTCTAAAGGGATCGCCTGATTAGGTCAGGCCCACCCACATTCCAAGAGAGGGGATTTATACAAGGGCATAAGTCACTGGGGATCTTCTCAGAACTCTGCCTCACAGCCACCCTGACTGGCCTTTTCTGAGAAATACAAACTGGGGGAGGGGGGTGCAGAGCGAGGAAGAAGCTGAGCTGACCTTCGTTGTTTTCTCTACTTGTCCTTCTCTGTGAGTAATGCTTTCTCCAATGAGAAAACATTTTTCATGTTTTAAATTAGCCATCAAACGAGACAGAAAAGCCCAAAGAGTTTTGAGAGTACAGTTCAGTTCTTTGGTGAGATTAGGCAGAAAACAAACCACATGGTCCTCTTTATCTTTGCTGTCACGAGGTCCTGAAGTCCAAGACTGGGGGTCGCCCTTGACACCCCCATCTTTCGCCATAAAAACCATAAAATCCCATCTATTTTACCTCCTCGATGTCTAATCAATCCATGACTGCTACAGAAGCTTCCTGACTCTCAACTACCACTCTTGTCCCACGCAGCCGTCCGAGCTGGGCGACGGCACTCTTGACCCCGGCAGGGTGGTGCCCCATAGCCATCCTCCTAGGCTGCTCAGTTCGGATCTGTGACGACGGCGCCATGGGTGGCTCTGTCACAATAGTACTTCCCTGGGGTGGCTGTGACAAGGTAGTGTAAACTGGGTGGCTGAGAACGATAAAAATCGATTGTCTCACAGTTCTGGAGGCTAGACGTCCAAAGTCAAGGTATTAGCAGTGCTGTACTCCCTCCAAAGGCTCTGGGGGAGGGGAGGATCCTTCCTTGCCTTTTCCGGCTTCTGGTGGCCCCTGCATCCCTTGGCTTGGGATGCATCCCTTCAGTGTCTGCCTTGATCTTCACATGGCTGTCTTCCCTCTGTGTCTGTGGATCTCTGTGTCTTCACATAGCCTTCTCCGCGGAGCTGTCCAAATTTCCCCTCTTTATAGGGACACCAGGCACATTGGAGTCGTAAGGCCCACCCTAATGACCTGACGCTAATCCCCTGCAAAGACCCCATTTCCAAATAAGGTCACATTTCAGGTACTAGAGGTTAGGACCTCAGCACATCTTTTTCCGGGAAGAAGGGAACGAACACAATTCATCCCACAGAAGTCGTGCTGATGGGAATCCAGGTGTCCCACTGGTCTGTGGTGGTCCTCACAGGCCATCTGGACAGTGGAAGAACACAGGCTTGGAGACCAACCTTGCATGGCTCTGGGCAGACACCTGGCTGGCTGCAAATACAGCCAGGGCTGCTATCTTGTGGAGGCTGGAAAGTCACCCAGCCTAAGCAACAGTGCGGGTGATGTGACATTCCCACTCACGGGAAGATGGGATTTGGAGCCAGCAAGGACAATGCACCTGCCTTTGGCAGTGGCCTTTCTCTGGCTCACACCCAGGCATTGTACCCACCCACCCACCCACCCTATCCATCCTTCAGATCTCAGTTTGAGCTATTCTTCCCTAGCAAGGCCAACCCTGACTACCAAGGCCAGCTCCAATCCCCTGATACCTGCTCTCCCAGCTCCCGTTCTCCACCGTCACCACAGCCTTTGGGCTACAGTGCCACCGGTGTGCCTGTGGGACTCATGTCTGTCTCCCTCCATAGAGTGTAAGCTCCATGAGTTCAGGGACTGTGAACAATTTAGTGGTTTTTTTCCCCCTGCCCAGCACCCGAGCAACAAGAAAGTGCTCATTAAATATTTGTTTTATGGACAAATAAATGAATGAATGAATGCCCATAGAACCGCTTTACTTCCTAGACAACTCGATGAATGGCAAAGAGATCAGAACAGTTGGAGAGCCGTACAGCCCTGATATTTGTGATGGATGCATCTTTTATGAATCCCCAAGCCTCCGAAAAGAGAAATGTTTATATAGGCTTTCTCCAAAATTACATTCCCATGGAAGCCAAGTGACTCCCTCACGCTAGTCTCAAAGTATGTGTAATTTAAATATGTACTTTAGCAAAAGGGCAGAGCAACATTATGGGTCTTCATGGCTGCTCGGAGGAAAACGAGAGCTCCGTATGTCAGACCCAGAGATGGCCAGGATCCAGTGGGGTTCCGCACGCAGGAGCATGGGGCCCCACCACTCAGAGCATAATCCTCGGATCGGCAGCAGCAGCAGCATCAGTAGCTGGTTAGAGAGGCCGGCTCTCAGGCCCTCCTCTCTCCAACGTAGGCAAAACCGGCATGTTCACAAGAGCCTCAGGTGACCCATAAGCATGGGGACATTTGGGAAGCGTTGCCGTAGAGAGGTCCCTGTGGCTTGGGCCACTCGCAGCCTGGCACCTGGGTTCCAAGAGAGGGCATCCAAAGAGAGGGTGTCCAGAGAGCAAGCTTGCCAAGGCACCAAGGCAGAAGTTGCAGGATTTCTTCTGATCTGGCCTCTGGTGTCACACGGCGTCACTCCCGCTACATTCTCTTGGTTGCACGTGTGTCACTAACGTCAGCCCAGATTTAGGAGGAAGGAAATCAGAGTCTACTTCTCAGTGGGAAAACTGCCAAGAAATGTGTGGCCACATTGAATCTGCCACATGCCTCTTCTCTCCATGAGTCAGAAATTGGTGTCCGCAGAGATATTAACAGTCACACGACGCGGGTGCCTAAGATTGAGAGGTGTATTGGCCGAGCTTATCTAGAGAGACAGAACCGATATGGTATGTGCATATGAGATTATTATAAGGAACCGGCTCCTATGACTACAGAAGCTGAAAAGTCCCAAGACGTGCTGTTGGCAAGCTGGAGACATAGGAGGGTCAGTAGTCGGTTTTAGTCTGGGTCCAAGGCCTACGAACTGAGAGCCAGTGGTACGGCTCCAATCCAAAATCTAGCAAGCCCAAGACCCAGGAGGAGTCGATGTGTGAGTTCAAGTACGAAGACAGGAAAAACCACCAATGCTCAGTTCAAGTAGTCGGGCAGGAGGTGTTCACCCTTACTCAGTCCGTTTGTTCTTTTCAGGCCTTCAACCGATGAGGCAAGGCCCACATTTGGGAGAGCAATCTGCTTTACTGTTTACCGATGCAAATGCTGATTTCTTTCAGCAACAACGCCACAGACACACTCAGAATAACGTTTGACCAAATATCTGTGCGCTCCACGGTTCGGTTAGTTTGACGCATGAAATTAACCGTCAGAGGAGGTAAAAGGAGGTGAAGTGAATTCCTGCTTCTCGCACCTGGTTGACTCTCAAGCACATTTTTGGGCTGGGTCCGTGTCCCCATCTTTGAAATCAGGATAACACCTCTGTCAGGGGCTGAGGAGAGAGTACTTTAAATAGGAAAGACTCTGATAAATCCTACATAGTGTACAAATGTTGGTTAGTGTGGTTATTAATAGTAGCGATGATGACAGGAACGGGCTAGGCTGCTATGCGTGCCTCCTACCGGACGATGTCTCAAGATGTTACCTTAGCCCCAAAGAGTGGATTGGAGTTTCAAGAGGCATGGAGATTGAGGGGGGAGATGCTCCTGGGGATAGAGACTTTTCTGTGGCTGCTGACTTGGCCGACACTTGGATTCACGGTTGACATGGTCCTCTACGATCCGGAATTCTTGGGAGTAAGAATGGCGTCACGGGTCCAGCCGTGAGAAGCAGAGTGCCTCCGGCTCTACCCCCACTTGCTTTGCGGGGACGCAGAGCCCCTCACATTCCTCCCAAATGGCTCTGAGCCTTCCCGCCGCGCTCAGCAGGCTCATGCTCTTGGTGGCCTGTGGCATCCACCACCACTCCCATCCCTTGCACCTGCTGTGGCCGTCTCTCATCTCTGCCTGAGCCACCACGTCCCCTTCACCTTCGCTGCTCGTCAAAGGCGCTGTCACTGCTGTCCGATCCCGCCAGAGATGCCCCGGATGGTGTCTGAGCAGAGGAGCCATCTCCCGTGGGCCACGAAGGGGCTGGTACAGAACTACCAGGCTCTCCCCACGTGTTCAGTGCCCCACTGAGGGTAGAGAATTTCCATGCCCCTTTTTTACATATCCTTCCTCCCCCCCCCCTTGCCCCAGGGCTTAGAAGCAGGATCATCTTAGTGGAGGCTGGCGGTGCTGGCCAGCTCTGGCCCATTGTCCAAGAGTCAGAGCAGTGTGGTAAGAGATTAGGAGTGTAGCCTCTAGACTCAGTCAGCTGGGGCTGAAATCCTTGACTCCACCCTGACTGGCTGTGTGGCTTTGGTCGGTAACTTAACCTCTCTGAGCCTGTTTTTTTTTTTTTAACCTGCAAATAAAGGATATGGCTAGCACCCACTTCATAGGACTCTTGTGAACCTTAAATGACATAACCCATGTAACGCACTTAGTATGAGTTCTTTCCCAGGGGTCTCTTGGATCGCAAGTAGTGACAGATTGATGGCAGCCCCTGACACTCCTTATAGATGTGATTGGACACGTGCAAATCCTACTGTGACTACAGCTTAAGCTCAGCCTGGGATAATTACTACAGTCAGAGTCACTGTTCTTGGATCGGACCAAGTGTTTAGATTTGTTTCTCGTAGCATGGGTGCTAATAGTAAAAATTCTAAGAGCCAGCACCTGTCGAGGGCCTGCTATGTGCCAGGTGCTGGGCATATAATAAGCTTTTGACATGTTTAATCCTCCTGACAACCCCCTGAGATAGGAGCTATTATTACCCCCATTGGACAGGTGGGAAAACTGAAGCAAAGAGAAAGTAAATAGCCCTCTCAAGAGCGCACAGCTAGAAAGCAGTGCATCTGGGGCTCAAGTCCGGCTTTCTGGCTCCTGAGCCCCTCGTCTCTTCCCAAACATAAGACTTTTATCCCCTCGCTAATGGATACATAAAATGCGGATGCCAAAGATTGTCAAGCATCTTTGCCGTGTAACAACTACGCCAGTGCTGAGTGGCTTAAAACAATGATTTGTTATTGCTCTCAAGTCAGCGGCTTAGCTGTAGCCGTTGGTCTCCCCGGGCTCACCCACGGGAGGCACCCAGCCGCAGGGTTGGCTGAGGGCAGGGCCGCTGTGGGGAGGGCTGGCACGGCTGAGCCTCTCTTTCCATGTGGTTCTTCACCCTACATGGGCGGGTGCGTCCGAGCGTGGGGGTCTCAGGGTTCCAAGAGAGGGGCGGTGGGAGCCGCCAGGTCTCTAGGGGCCTGCCTTCGGAGATTGTGCAGCATCGCTTCTGCCACATTCTTTTGGCCAACGTCGATCACAGAGTCAGCTCAGATTCCAGGGAGGGTAAATGGACTCTCTGGAAAGGGAGAAGTTGCAAAATCACACCGAAAAGAAGCGTGCATGTGTGGGTAGGAGGAACCCGTAGCCACTAAACCATCTACCATAAATAGATAAAGCCCGGACACTGGAGAACATATGACGCATCGCTGTTAGTGGGGACTCTTGAGTGTGGCACGTGACAGAACTCCACACGAACCTGGCTTGCCAAGGAGAAGGAAGGGACAATTTATCGGGTTGCTTTCCTTTTAAACCCAAGGGTTTAAAAGGGTTAGTCTGGGGGCGCCTGGGTGGCGCAGTCGGTTGAGCGTCCGACTTCAGCCAGGTCACGATCTCGCGGTCCGTGAGTTCGAGCCCCGCGTCAGGCTCTGGGCTGATGGCTCAGAGCCTGGAGCCTGTTTCCGATTCTGTGTCTCCCTCTCTCTCTGCCCCTCGCCCATTCATGCTCTGTCTCTCTCTGTCCCAAAAATAAATAAACGTTGAAAAAAAAAATTAAAAAAAAAAAGGGTTAGTCTGGCCTAGTCACCAGCACTTGCTCCCCTGTTCCTTCCTTCTCTCAGGTGGGACTGTCTCCGCGTAGCGGTGAATTTGACGCTAGCAAGCTTCATCCTTACGTTCCCCCTAGAAAGAAGTTTTTCTTCCAAAATTTCCCAACAAACACCCCAAGATTGCATGTCGTGGGTGTGGCTCTGGACACGCGTCCGTCTCTGAGCCTATCGCTGAAGCCGGGAAGTGGGGATATGCCTATTGGCCATTCCGGGGTCATGTGTCTGTGGCGTGGGGTTAAGCCCAGGGGTGTGCTGGTAAATGTCTAACGACGGGCTCTGGGGTAGGGGGAGGGAGATGCTCATTGGGAGTGTTTGCCAAGGTCAGTGGTATCACTACTCCCCCCACGGCTGACTTCAGGCTGCCGTCACGATGCCCGTTGAACACGGAGTAGGGAAGAGAGAGCACAGTCAGAGCTTCTACCGGCTGAGGATGGGAGAAGGGTGGCGTCCCAGAGGGAAACCAGGAAATAGAAACGAAATAGACAAAAACAATGGGTTTCCAACCCAATTCCTTTATTTTCTTGCCCCACCGATGCACGATATTTAAGGGGCCACTGTGTTGCCTGCTGTTCTGGGTGTTGGTACTGATCCAAATCCAAGGAAGGTTTGGAGATAGTAGATGCTCAACATGATAAAATGTTGAAATGAAGCATTTGCTCAGCACCTTTTCAGGCTAAATCAGGTCTTTTTCAACATGATAAGTTACCAGCCTATTTGACCTCGTTCCTTCCCCAGACTCAGTGTAGATTGGCCATTGATTTTAAAAATCGTAATTCAAGTAACCACGAAGCTTTCTGAGTGCTTACTGTGTGCCAGGCACTGCACCAACTGCTCTGCCAGAATTACCTCACTGGGTCCTCAGACCAACCTTATGAGGTAGTTGTGATAATTGTCCCCATTTAACGGATGCAGAAACTGAGGCACAGAGAGGAGAGGGAACTTGCTTATGGCCGCACTGCTAGTCAGTGGCAGTGTTAGGAATGAGCCTAATGCGGTTGGTTTCTCCGCTCAGTGGGCTCAACTCCTGCCTCCTGTCACCTTCTCACTGGCTGAGGCGGGGGGCAGGTATCTCACAATCTAAACAAGTCCTTTAATGACTATTTTGCAAAGCTGAGGGTCCCTTCCTGTTGTGTCTGTGACACCACGTCCCATGTTTGAGTATGGGTTTTCATTAGAGAAAGACAAGCCTTTCAACGTTTATTTATTTTTGGGACAGAGAGAGACAGAGCATGAACGGGGGAGGGGCAGAGAGAGAGGGAGACACACAGAATCGGAAACAGGCTCCAGGCTCTGAGCCATCAGCCCAGAGCCCGACGCGGGGCTCGAACTCACGGACCGCGAGATCGTGACCTGGCTGAAGTCGGATGCTTAACCGACTGCGCCACCCAGGCTCCCCGAGAAAGACAAGCCTTTCAAAAGAACAGGCTCTGGGCAGTTTCTTCTGGGAGGGAAAATCCCATCTGGGACACGTGTGGGCACATCGGGGCTCAGGCCGCTTCTGTTCACCGTAGCAATCTCTGACTTGTGGTTGTTGGATGTGGGAGGTCTGGCCTCCACTTTGGGGGCTGAAACCTACCCCCAGCTCCTTTGGATCCGGAGCCCAGAATGAACCGCCAGTGACCCACAGGTCCAGGGAACACCCAGGTCTCCCTTTGAGCCTCCTGGACCATTTATTGGACCACCACTCACGGGACGGTCAGAGGAGAGCAGCAGTGAAAGCGCCCTGAGTTCAGGAGGGAGGGCAGCTTTAATGACCATGCTATGCCCAGGAATACAGGAGTATTAGATTGGGTTGGGTGCCTCTTTCAGGCTGGAAATGATGATTCGTGGGCCCGGGAGTTCGGATTTTTAGGACCTGAACCTTTAGTGTTTCTGGGGCCTGAGAGAGAGGCCCAAGAGGAGAGGTGGCCAGAGG